>NW_022989894.1:1796509-2150630 GCF_902827175.1 Gymnodraco acuticeps
GCCAGTATTCACATATCATGTCACGGCTGGAGAGCAAGTACGTATGACCCAAATGCAGAAGACAGTTTCTTTAAATCAAAGTCCTTTATTGGCGATCCCCTCCCCAAATCCACGGAGCTGGGCCAGGCAAAACCAGGCAAAAAACAATCGTCCAACATCAAGACAACAGCTGAAAGAAAGAAACACAGGGACACCAGGTAAACATCATCAGGTAATCAAACAGGAGGGAACACAGAGACAGACATAACATTACAAATAATACGGATCATAAGAAATCAATCACTAACATGGCTCATTTAGCTGGAATATCCAGTTTACTGTCATTGTTTAATTACAATTTAATGTCCAGCCGATTAGGGAGGCTGTGGCTCAGTGGATAGTGTGCTGGACTTTGAATCAGGGGTAGCTAGTTCGAGTCCCACTGCAGTTAGCATGTCGTTGTGTCCCTGGGCAAGACACTTCACCCCAAATTGCTCCTGTGGGGATTGTCCACAGTACTGAATGAATGTAAGTCACTTTGGATAAAAGCGTCTAACAAAGAACATGTACTTGAAAAACATAAAAGCTCATATTTTCAGTTTTTCAGAAAAGGAATGGAGGCACATATTCCTATCGGTTTCCTATCGAGAAGACTGAGACGTTGTTTTCTCAAGCCAATTACGATAGCACAGAGGTTGTTGCACTCCTTCAAATTGTAGGGCAGACTGACCTTTTCTTTGTCAACTCTGATGTGCAGCAGAATCAATTCCGCAGCCTTAGCCTCTTGGTATAAACAGTTCTTCTTGTTTTGTTGAAATGTAGTGGTGTTCTTACGTGGCTGGTGGTGGATATACTGTAGCATGAGGGAGGTGCCATGAGTGGAGTTGGCCCCTCAAATCACTTAATCTGTACATTTAAAAAAAAGTTGTTACTTTGGCAGCCCAACTAAATTGTGTGAATACACATTTAACCTATATTTTTGGACTTCTATTGGTTTGCAGGTAAACCTTATAAAAATAAGTTTAAAATACCTTTCCTACACCAACCATATGGTTTACTATTGCATTTTCTGGCCCCGACTTTACAGTGTGTTCGAGCACCTTCTGTTTAAACTCGGTGATTTTGCCTATAGGAGTTGGCAGGGCAGATTCTTAGACTTCCCAACAGGCTGTTTTAATTCATGGGCAAATTCCCACTAATCTATCTGCAGGAGAAACAGTGCGTTGACAGGGAGAGCATGACACATCACAGACAGGGGAATAGTGTCACCCGACTCCAAGGGCATTGTCCTTTTACCCCCTCACAGTATGTACACAGGATGCTTTGCTAAAATTGGAAATGACAGCTCTGTGATATACTATCAGGTTTTAACATGATTCACTGCACCTTTGTTACAAATGTGGCTTCTTAATCTTGACCTAAATATAGTGTATTACTCAAAATGAGTCAGTGATAAAAACAACTAAGGGACACAATTTGTATGGCAAAGCATTTCAAATCTGAAGACAGTGTACATTATACTTTGGCACATGAGAATGAGGATTGATGTTGGTAGATTGTTGGTGAATCGGCCTCATAAAATGTTTTATGATATTGCATCTGTCACATAGCCGATAGAGAGTGACAGAAAGCATTTCATTGCAGGATTTGACACTTCTTTTCAGGCTCTTTTTACTACATATTTCATATTACTGTGTGTATGCGTTTTGTGGTCCAATCTATTAGTTGATCCACAGAAAAATAACCTCCAATCATTTGATAGTAGATTCATGGTTTAAACGTGATAAAACTTTGCTTTTAGCATTAGCTCTTAAATATTTGGCGGTAAGGGCGGCAAGGGGCGTTGGTGAACTCCAGTTTGAAACCCGCCTCGGCCGCCACTGCGTCAGGCCGTTGTGTCCTTGGGCAAGACACTTTACCCGCATTTGCTCCTGTGGGCTTTGCTTTTGGAAAACACTGGACACTGTTGGAGCCAGAGGTATCTCCAACATAAACAGCATACAGTGCCCTTTTGATTAGGCTCATGCCCATTTATTTTATTTTTGTCTCTGACACATAAACCAGCTTGTCCCGGGTTGGTTTTCATATCTGAAGTTATGTTTATTCAGATGAAGTGGAACTGTACAGTATTTGGAAACCCATTTTGACAGAAACCTGTTCCTACATTTCTCTTCACTGAGAATACCTCTTTATTTCTGTGGTGCTATCCAAGAGAACTTGTGTACAAATATGACTTCTTCTATTAACCACTGTTAGCACTGTAAAATCCTTAAATCCTCAATTATCTATTAATAGTATAACTATTTCATAAAAAAGATAATTAGTCAGCATGAATTAATTTAAGTTATGCAATCAAATACAGTGTGCACTGATGATTGTATTTACCTTTTTGTATGTTTTAGTTTGTCCTATATGTACTATGTTGTATTGTTGGAGGAGCTCGGTACTTCAGATGTTCATGGCCATAACTGCACTGTAGCTACTGTGCATATGACAATAAAGCCTTTGAATCTTGAATCTAGTGAATAGATTACACTTTATTACATAGATCTATAGAAGTACATCACACTTGTACATTTCCATCAAGGGTATCTTTGTTGGCTATTTCAGACATAAGACATCCAGCTTGTTAAAGGATTTTGAATTATGAATGTGTTGCTCCTTCTAATTAAATAAAAAATATACTCATATGTTACTTGCCTTTATACATTGCAGTCAGAACATAGCAGGAGATTGACACCATTTTTATTTTATTGTCTTGTGGCCACACAGACACATCAATCCATCCACTCACTAAACTGTGTATCCTGTTCAGGCTCGCAGAAGCATTTCACAGCATGTTCACCCTTGACAGGTCACAGGCTAACACATGTAGACAGACCAACACATTAACACTTGGCGCAAAATTAGAGTCTCCAAATTGCTTAACTTGGATGTCCTTGGACACTACACAGACCAAGAAAAGACTGCGTCAGGATCTTCTTAGTGGGAGGTGACAGTAACAGCTGAGGCACCATGCTGCCCAAATGCAACAATCATCAATAAGACACTACAACTTTTTCTCATGTCAGCTTTTTTCATATAATACTAAATACTAACATTTTAACTTTTTATCTCTTAAAATAAATAGCTTATAGCTCAAATGTTTGTTTAACTCTTATTAATCGTATTGTAAAATAATGATAAATTGATTTCACTCACATTTACTAAGTCTATCATCACAAAATGACACTATGGTTATTTGTTCAAAAAGCTGAAAAACAGTAGTTGTGCAAATGACTTCCTCTTTGAGTAGTACACTTGGAAGAAGACTGATGTTGTTAAGATGAATGCTTGTTGTTTTACCTTGAGCTACGATCGTTACGTGGGTTTTCTCATTAGCTAATGTGTATACACCTTTTTCTAACCTTACAATCAAGCGCACAACACAAACACTTGCCCACACACAAGCGGATAAGCTAGAGGAACATACTTAGAAATAAACTCAACTGTCAGATACGCAGTAATGCATACCATGGCAATTGAGTTGACACGATTCACAAAGAGAGCCATATTTACAGTAGTCTAAGAAGTGTTTTTTTTTGTAATTGTAAAAGTAAACACTCAAATAGCTTCCTATAAACCAGAAGCAGTCTTTTCACACACCACTTCACATTGTAGAGTTGTGCTACAAGTACATTTGAAGATGGGAAATAATTATCAGCATTTATTTAAGAGTCTTTAAATGAAAATATTGATTGTGCTTTATATACACTTTTGACATAAATATTTGTGTGAGTACTCTCTAATTTTAGATGCAGCACCTTTAAGTTGTGTTAACACTTAATAAGTATGTATTTCTATGTACACTCTCCTGAGAGAGGGTGTGCACACACACACACACACACACACACACACACACACACACACACACACACACACACACACACACACCCATGGCCACACAACTTCTGCCACGTATGAATAGCATACCATCTGGCAGCTTTGAAGCCAAGTGACCCCATCAATATGGTACAGGTCAGCAATTGTGTGATTACTGCCATTAGTTCTTGCAACACAAAATTGAAGTATTTTCATCATCTGAAGCAAAACGTCAAAACTGGGGGTACTACAGGAGTGAGTGAAGGTAAAAGTGGAAAGGGAATAAGAGTGGAACATTACAGGAAAGGTTAAATAAGAGAGAACAAGGTTGGAAAGTAAATGAAAAGTGAGTGACATAAAGCTTGAAAACAACTGCCTGGTGATTGGGTGTTGTGTGGATATGGGGGAATGAATGGCAGCATGTGCCATGTTCATAAGTGCAGAGTGACAGAGCTAATTATAGCCATCAGGTTGTTCTTGTGTTCAAAGGGAGAAGACAAAGCCAAGCAAAGGGAGAAAATACTCAACAGGTGGAAACAGCTGTGTAAAAATCCCTTGAGGCCAGCAGCACATTCGTTAGCACGCACACCTCTTCTTATTAGCATGGTTATTTTGAATAAGAACTGTAACACTGTGTCCTTGCCACTTGTAAGGTTCAACGACTTTCAAGATTCTCCCTTTCTCTCAAACTGCACCTCTGCTTAAATAAACTTTGAGCAATTCCACCCACTTCCTACCCCCCGCCCTTACCCCAGGGCTGTTTCATTGCAGCTGTTCTTTCTTCTCACCATGTGGCATGTGCTACTTATCTATTGTCACCAAGCACATGACAGCAGTCAAATAGGGTCAAGCCTCTGCCAAAAATACAAGGTGATAGACACTCAAATGATTCCTTGTATTTTTTCATTTTCAAAGTTTACATCTTTCTTTTTACCTGCAGCTTTTTTTAAATAAAAAAACCTTTCATTTGGTGGCAAGCACACCGTTACTCAAAGGTGTTAAACAATTGTGTTTGACAATTCACAGCCTTTTATTAGACAATCAGTCTGTTGACTTTCATGCTGAGGGTTAAGGTACTCCATATCTTTGTGGGGAAGCTTTTAATGAGGGTAAAATATATATTGTATGTTGGCATATATTTTATATTCAATGTATAATTAATGTCAGAAATGTGAGAGCTGAAAGAGAGATATTAATGGATACTCCACTTATGGATTTATGAAGAAAAGAGGTGGGCGTCTCAAGGTAAAACTATAGCAGCAAAGATAGCAGAAGCAGAGAATGAGGTCGCTCAATTGTATTGTCAAAACACAGGCTCAGATGATCTATGACTCAGATCCAGCTAAAGTTATCAAACCAAGAAACTTTGCTTCATTGCTGCCCATGTTGTAATTGAATAACTAACAAAACAGATTTATAACAATATATGTAAAATGTAAGATGTAATGTTACTGTCAAAGATGTACAAAGGTAAGATACAGTACAAGGTAAGATTTGTACAATTTGTCAAAACCATACTCTTTATACATAATAAGGCAGAGTGACATGACAGCTCCACCAAAGTGAAAACTTAACATCTTGATTGCAATATAGAGAAACATTAAGAAACCTCTCCACATTCTTCTTAAATCTCAATCTCTACATGTATGGCAGCCATTCAATTCCAGTGTCTGTTGAATTCCAACAAAGATACATGTTGTCAGTAGTTTATAGAATACAATAAAATAAAACAAATCTCTCAAATACATACCTATAAATAGTAAAACCAGAGAAACTGATAATTTTCCAGTGGTCTCTACATTTTCCAGAGCGATACATATTAAAAATCCTGCCCTTTTGTAAAGTAATTATGACGCTGATGTTTCGTCAAGGCTTCTTTAGTTTATAATGTTATAAACACCAGGTAAGACATCATGATTGGCAGTTTTAATTACAGTTGCTCTGAGTGAAGTAGTGGCTGAGGAAAAAGGCTTTGGATTTGTTATAATAGACATGTAACTTTGACTTTAACAGTCACAAGTCTATAAAATAACATTACATTTCATCCTAAATGTATTTAAAGAAATATTATTGATTTGTTGTTCCTTTCTGGTTCCTTTCTGGTCATGATGCTAAGGTAGCTGCTAGCTGGCTCCTGCTACACACTCCTGGCTGGGCTCAGCTCATTATTTGCTTTTGCAATCACGAATAACTTTAAATAAATTATTTTATTTTTCTTGCTGGAATGAAGACATGGTATGAATAAAATATGATAGCACAAATTGACAAAAGGTGTTTTTTGTTCTGCTACTATACTGCTTTAGTATCTTTGTCCTCCAGAATACTGAATATAGTTCCCAATGACTGCTACTTCTGCTAATTTTGCGGGCCTACAATCGCATAATAAAATGCATAAATGTTGAAGCATATTACCATAGAAAGTGATTCCTATAGAAGACAAAGGAGACTATTCCTGAGTAGGATTGTATGCCAGTTAACTACACTGTATGGAAAAAATTCCTTCTCCAGGTCTCCATCCCCCATCAATTGATTTTTCTTTCGTTTCATTGCACAGGGCAGAAATGCCCACTCCATCTCAATTGTCAAAGGTAGCAGGATCCACTTATAAGTTCTTCTCAGGTAATTGCAATGCAAATGAGGTTCTCCAAAGACAAATTAGCCACCCTGAAAGGGAGGCCATGTCCTTTGTTGGCTGTCTATCTAGTGGCTAGTCCAATGGGAAGTAAAATAAAAAACAGTCCCCACTTTGATTAATAAAACATGACTGTGAAATCCTGATGATGTGCGATGGAGACAGTTTTGATCTTGATCTGACGTTAGAGAAACATCAGAGTTCTGTGCCCGCCATCCTAAATGACATTCAGCAAACAATGGTCAAGGCAGTGTGCAGTCTTGCATATGAGGAGAATAATAATATCGTAATGGTTTGTCAGGTGTTGACATTACAGAATACTTGTTGTAATGACATTTTTTGGCTTCTCTTGTACTCAAAATATCACAGTTCACCCATTTGCTTGTGAATTTGAGATTTGCCTTCTTCATTTATATATATGCAGTACTTTGTTTTGTTCCATGACTAAATAGAGCTATTTGAGTGCTTGTTCCTATACAAAAAAAACACTTATTAGACTACTGTAAAGCAGGGTAACACTTGCCTTTGGTTGTAACACTTGCCATTTTCTTAAACACGCAGTTTCTCCTCTTTGAGAAAATAATCAGTTACAATGCATGTCAGCCCTGGAATAAATACTCATTTATTCTGTTAACATTAAAGTCATGGAGGGTCTCCAACTGGGATAACACAGAGTGAAATCATTCATGTTAATTTGTGCATACACAAGGTGCAACTGTGTGAGCAGTCATGCATTTTAATGAAGCTGACACTGAACTCTTGGGTAGCAGTGTGTTCAAGTGTGGAAAATATGTTGGTTCGAACATCTTTGGCACTAAAGCCGCACTTGGCACTGTGAAGGGTACACAAATTGTAGAGCATGCCTGGAGAGAATTAATGTGTGCACTGTCTTATTGCAACTCAATTTAATTCCGCAGTGATTAATGAAGTCCTAATTAGCTATAACTTACCCCTAAAGCAGCTTTTTGCATTTGTGCGTTGCATAAAAAAGTACAAATTGATTCCGGTTATTCATATTTATATAGGACATAGGCTGACATTATGTTGCCCTGTAGCTCTAGATACTTGACAAAAGCATATGATACACTTGATCGCTCATCTTTAATACTTTTATAAAGAAAATCTAATTTTGGAACATGGTCCAACAGATGTTGTCTGGTAACAAGATGTAATGAGCAGTGGCTCAACCTGCTGGAAGGGCACATAACGGATATACCATGGGAGATTTAAACCTTTGACGTTGAATACCTCATGAAAGGCTGATGTTGCTTTATCTGATGATTTGCGGCAGTGGTCCACAGAATTGTCTCATATTTCTATAGCTCATTAACACTGGACTGATGAAGTATAAGGCAATTAACGAAAGGTCACGCCTGTAAGTTCCAAGAACCTTCCACTGAATGTGTGGCACCAAGCCAAAAACTTCAGAAAGATCTACGTGGCAGGCTCCCTGATGATTTGCAGGTTACAAAATGGATTAGATACAGTATTCAAAAGGATTTGGAATAATATAGTTGGTGGTTGCAGGCAAAAGAAAAGAGAAACCCTGTACTGGAGTGACTGGAGTTTAACATGGCCTTTTCCTTTAATGTCAACTACTACGCAGATATCACTATTTGGTGATAACTGCATGCTCAACCTACAATGTTCTTTTTGTATTAATGTACCACTGATTTTTGACACTTTGTATTTGTTGAAAAGACGGGTGCATTTTATTTTTATAACCTTTAAAAACAAACTTCAGCATAATCACAAGAATGCCACAACATAATCAAGAATACATTACCAAAGGAGCAATTGTATTGTAAGTTTACAACATAATTTGAATTTTGATATACCCATATCTGACCTATTCAACATGAAATTAGATACATGAACAGCATCATTAATAAACTAATACATCACATGTTTCACCATGAATGCAATGTTTGTCTGAGCTGGTCAGAAGTTATTTTTGATTTAGACCTGTTATGATGCCCACCACTGGGACATACAGTCAATTATTGTGCTGAATACACTTGTTAGTTGCATCATGTCTCCAAGTTTTATCCAAACTCCACAAGTTTCTGTGCAGCCAATCTATTATCCTTCTCCAAAAATCATTGAGGAGAACAATTACATTGCTGTGATGGCGTTTTTTACAGCAATTCAGACCCAATAAAAACCGAGCTGGGTCTATACTGTTGGGGCGACATTCATGAAAACATGTTCAGCGTCATTAATTATTTGCCTTTTAGACCCACAGTGGATTGATTTTAGTAAAACACAATTGGGTTATTCTCCTCAGGCTGTTCAAAGTCAGTTTCCTGCAATTCATGTTGTTTTTTGTATGTTGTTTTTTATGGAGAGGGTCTATAAATGTGCTCCAGCTAATTTGGTGTAGGCCAAAGCAAGAGTTTCACACATACACACACACAAATTACTTAAAACTTCAGTTTAAACCAGTTGAAAAATACAGTATATAATACATACTTGACAAAACCTCTGCCCCATTACAGTATTCTTCCTGCTGTGTCCTTTAATTCACCCGATACAATAGGTACGTATGAATGTATTGCAACATTGAACAGCAAGAAGGAGCATTTTCAATTTGAAAGTCTTATCCAGTTCAAGGGAAAAGTTATGTGCTGCAGCCCGCGAACACAGAATGATTCATCCTGTTCACAAGGTTCATTGTGGAGTACTTGCAGATGGCCGTGGAAAATAAATGAGATTTTCAAAGTATGTGTAGGTGGAATATTTCTGTGTAGCTGTGCTTTGCCACAAACACAATTATATGTCTAAACCCTGACTCCAGGTTGAGAGACAGAGATAGCAATAGGGTTTGCATATAAACTCTTCTATGACATCTAATATGTGTCACTACTGTATGTGAATGTGGTCACAGTAAAAGTATCCTGTGAACTGTAAGATATTTTCACCTGTGTATGCGGCAACAGCAGAAAGACCAAATAGAAAGTTTAAAATGATTCAACAATCTTATATAACAGACAGTAATAGCAACACACAAGTAGAGACACATTGTTTGTGTTGGCATTGATTGTTGCCCATTAAGCCTGAGGATGCACCGGCTGAGGAACTAATTACAGTGGATGGCATCCAAGACGAAGCAAAGTACTTCCCTGGACTGCATCACTTGTGTTTGTGCAGTGTCCCTTGATAGAAAAAACTACTATAAACAAGAAACAAATGGTAAAAATACTGTAAATAACAGTTTGGATGAAACAGGTGTCACTTTACTGCCATGTTTTGTCTGCAACAATTAGGACATTGGCAATGGTTGTGAAAAACGCTAGAATTATTAAGTATTGGTTCTAATAAATATACTATTTACGTTGATGGCACATTTATTTTGCAAGATCGTGTCATGGATCCGAAACCTTAGACACTCAAGACATAACTAAATATATAACAAAATATAAACACTGCTGATTGAAGGAATTATGATATTGTTGTACAACAGTATAAGAGCCAGAATACTTGCGTATATGTCTGTCTAAAGAATAACAGAATCTTACAGGTTTTATACACTTATTTTTAGTTTACAAAGTACTACCTTTGGACCTTTTACAATTACATGTTATAAGACCCTATGCTCAATAACACACTGCAAATAGACATATGTACGTTCATGGTACAAAGGTCTCTTTAGATAAACTAAAGGATGAAACTCACGAGCATTACTTACAACACATATAATCAATATAGATTATTTCAACAATCATTTTCTACCTAAAAAATAAAAATAATAATCTACTGCTTCATTAATCTGATAACCAATAACTGTGGAAGAAAACAGTTTTCCTTCTGTGTTCTTGGAGTAATAGCAAATAAGCAATATCGGGTTTGCCTCCTTCAGCATTAGCTACCACACCTAATGGCTTTTCATGCCTCATTGTCAGAGAAGCTGGGAACATTTGACCATTAAGTCTGAGGTCCATGGGGAATGGCCACCTGTGAGGGTGTGACTTTACTGAAAGAGGAAAACATCCAGTCATGAACAGGTGGCTCTTGCTGTAGGCGGTTTCAGCCGGGCAGAAATAAGTGATTCTATCAGCTGAACTGTGGGGAGAGGAACTTATTTTTTCAGAATACTCCAAGACCACATGTAAGCCCTATCTTGCATGGTAGCAAAGGTAAAACTTAATGTGTATCCGCCTCACTCTGTGTTTCGGGTCTCCTCCAAAATATAATGGGTTCTTCCTTGGCCCATGCTACACCCTTCCATCAAGATACAATTATAGGCCAGTTGTTTTTCAGTTATCCTGCTGACAGTCAGACAAACAAACCAAGCTGAACAAATGACCTCCTTGGCAGAAGCTGGTTTCTCATTGTGATCAAACACATTTCAAGGTTTCATGGTTTCAAGGTTTCAAGGTTTCAAGGCTTTTATTGTCATGTGTGCATAGCTACAGTGTATGACAATGAAAATCTTAGGTCACAGGCTCCTCCAACAGTGCAACACAATAAAACAGATACAATAGTACAAGTAAATGAATGAGTACATTTCAAGTACTTATTTGTAAAGTGGACAGTTTAGTTTTTTAGTACATACACTATTTAAATCAGTTTGTACTCTTCTTCTTTAAATCGTCACTTGAATGTTGCATTGCTGCCATCGGTCAATGTGTACCAGCAGAAACTCAATGAAATGCATGACATATGTGTTGTCATGGATACTGCTGTACATATATAACAGTGGACTGTAACATAATTAAGTCCATGTTTTATCTATGAAATTGCATTATTCAATAGCAAATATAAGTGAAAAAAAAAGATTATTGGTCTGTTCATACATACGTCTGTGTGTGTGTCAGGTTAATGAGAAAGATAACCTGCAAAGAGAGTTATCTCTGACTCTCATCTGAATTTATTTAATTGCCTCTCTGGTTATTAAAAATGTGTTTTCAGACTGTATGATTTATAGTCAGATGGCGGGGCAGGAAATGGTAAATTCATTGCCGTGTGTTGCACCAGCTAAGGCACCACCTGCTCAACAGCATGTCCGAGGGGAATCACTGCAATCTATTACAAGCTCTCTCTAGAGCACAGCTTGTTTTGTCGCCCCATGCCCAGTGGGTAATTTGGAACCTAGCCCACTGTTTTCAAAAACATCCAGGACACTTACACAACATAACATTATGAATGCAGAATCATATGTTATTCTATTAGTTAAAGGTGGGGTAGGTAATTTTGGAGAAGCAGCTCGAGTGCGCTAGAATTTGAAAATACACAACCGGAAAACATCTGCCACTTCCTTACAGAGCCCCTCCTCCAACACACACAAACGCGCACATGACCAATGAGGGCACGAGATAAGTTTGTGCACAGATGGAAGGCTGACAGGCAGGTAGGCCATCCAATTACTTTAGCCGGGCCGGCTAAAATGATTGGTTGTGCTTTTTACAGCGCTACGGCTTCCACAGATTACATTTTTTTAATGTATTTATTGTCAAAGCATTTAATATATTCATTGATATCGGGATGTTAAGAGCATTCCATGGAATATAACAAAAAGTGTTTCTGAAATAAATTACTTACCCCACCTTTAATTAACTTTTATGCAGTAAAGGTCCTTTTTCTAGACGAAAGATGCATGTGGGCGAAACGTAAGATGTTATAGAGGTAAAGCAATATTGTCACACTAAACTAAACAAAGTGTCCCACATATTGGAACTGTATATGTGACATGGTCTAATCCCCCTGCATTGATAGTAATATTAAACATAGTTACCTCCCTTCCAAATGTGTTATATTTTATGCTGAACACTGCATTTAATGCTCAAACTTAATTTGATCATCACATTACAGGCATCAAATACTCAACTAACTTTGAACTAGAAGGCACTGGTTGGAACCTGGGAATATCCACAACAAGTGTGCTGTTACTTAAAGGTGGGGTAGGTAAGTTTGAGAAACCGGCTCGAGATACACTTTTTGTTATATTCCATGGAATGCTCTTAACATCCCGATAGCAATGAATATGTTAAGTGCTTTGACAAAAAATCCATTAAAAAATGTCATCTGTGGAAGCCGTAGTACTGTAAAAAGCACGACCAATCATTTTAGCCGTGCACGCACAAATGTATCTCGTGACCTCATTGGGCGTGCTGTCACTGGGCGTGCATTGCGCGTTCATGTGTGTTGGAGGAGATGCTCTGTAAGGAAGTCTGAAGGAAGGGGCGGATTCTTTTCGGCTGTGGTCTTTCAAATTTTAGTGCACTCGAGCCGGTTTCTGAAACTTACCTACCCCACCTTTAAGTTGTGCAGCCTTTCTGTGAATAACCATATAACCATGAGTGATTGAGTCAGCAAAAAGTCGAACCAAGCACTGCTACTGTACATAACTGTATATACATCAACATGTGGCTAGTAGGATATTTATTTGTTGATGTTATGATTATTACAATTTTTAAAGGGGACCTATCATGCAAAATACACTTGTTGATGTCTTTTATACATATATATGTGTCCCCAGTGTGTCAGGGAACTCACAAAGTGTCAGAAAACAAAACGCTCTCTCTTTTCCTCCGTACCCAAATCTCTAAAAACGGGGGTACGTGATTGACGTCATATCGGACACAAATCTGGATCACGTGACATGTGGACCCACGGCACTATCAGAAAGTTGCTGTCAGAAACAATGCCTGACGTGTTTTGGACTTAATATGGTCTTTGTTTACATTAGCAAGGATCGCTAACACTTAGAGCTAACCTGTACTGGAGAGAGTATGTGTGTAAAAAAGCAGGAAATAAAAAAAGGAACTCACGTTGTGGTAAAACCGCAAGAGAAAAAGCATTTGAGCTCCATACTGTTTCAGAAATAATCCTTGATGTGGTTTGGAACATGATGGCGTTTAATCACGGCAGCATTTAGCTGTATCTGCCGGGTAATTCAGAGCAGGCATTAGCTCCCCCTCCCCTCCTTCTTTTTTTCAAGCTAAGGACCCAGAATCAGCATTTCTCTAACAGGGCTGGAACAGAGGGATGGATGTCTAAATCTGTTTAGTATTTTGAGCAAAACACATCATAGATATGTTTTTTATATATTTGTATACATATGAGACCCATAATATATGGGTATATGCTACAAATAGCATAATAGGAAACCTTTAAGGCTGTTTGTAGTTTAATAACCCATTAATTAATTTAACTTTTTATGTTTTTTTGACTTTCGTTGTTTGACCTCGCGAGGATTCTTGAGGATTCATTTCATATGAACGCTTAACTGGGAAACAAATGCATCTGAAAAAAAAAAAATCTGAAGTATTAAAAACATTTATCTGTTTACTTCATTCAATTCTCAGAAGACACAATTACCCACTCATCCTACATCTTTCACCCTGATCTGTTTTCATCAACATATTTCATGCACAAGTCCATACAGACATTAACTGTGCCTGCAAGCACAAACAGTTTTTCCCAGAAAATGTCTTGCTTACTTCAGCTTGTCTCATTATTTTGCTTCAACACAGACTGTTTGACCCTTCCACCTCCTACACTTTTGGGATAGATTGCTTCAGCAAACCCTCTTTGCCGGCAAGTTGATATTACTTATCTAATAAATCTGACCCTTTGAAAAAAAAAGGCAACACTGTTCTCTTATCCTCTGAGTGCAGAATTGTTGTAAATGTGGAGTCTACTTTATTAATGTCAGCCAAAAACACCTAGGTGTTCAAAAAAAACAAGAACATAAAATACAGCCCTCTCCTCAGTCCATCTGTATTCTTTACCCTCATGTCGGACACTGACTCTTCTCCCCTGCTCTGATGGATCTGTGTGTGTCAACATGGCGGTAAATAGGTTGCAAAGACAAAATCAGCTGTCATGTTGACTTCATTTTCTATATTTTGAGTGATTCAGTACTTCTGATGCTGTTTTCACTTGACATTTTACTGGACCAGTATTGGGCCTGAACAATTTGCCTTGTAAAACTAATCTAAATGGTATTATTTTATGTGATGTGGCAACTGCGATATGATTCATTACATTGAAGGTAATGATCATCCTGGTATCCTTGAGAACAATATTAAAATATCATGGTGTGATTTCTTAAAGCCCCTGTCACACTGTCCCGAAATTGACACCCGATGGACACACGATAAAGGAAATGTTCAAATTCGGCTGTGATCGTAGCAACATCGGGCCATTCGTGAGGGCATCTAAGCCATCGTATGACCGCCGGTGGAGTTTCTCAGGCTCCGGCAGCAACTTCGTGAGCGGCAACTTCGTAAGGCACTCGTGAGGGCATCTTGTCAAATTGTGTCATCTTCGTGTTATCATCGGTGCATTCGCCCTCACTCTGATCGGGGCGAATGGCCGATGGCACCGATGATAACAAGATGCCCTCACGATGGCCTTACGAAGGGCAAAATTGACACACGAATTCAACACGCAAGGTCCTTCGGCAATTTTTTGGCATGCCAAAGATTTTGCCACCGCTCACGAAGTTGCTGCCGGAGCCTGAGAAACTCCACCGGCTGTCATACGAAGGCTTAAGATGCCCTCACGAATGGCCAGATGTTGCTACGATCACAGCCGAATTTGAACATTTCCTTTATCGTGCGTCCATCGGGTTGTTTTATTGCACAACAAAATCATGTAAACATATTATGTAAATAACCCAATTTGTGTTCTGTGAAACTAAAAAGGATATAATATATTATTTTGAAGGCGAGTTGACAGAAAGTTGTTGTTGCTATGGAAACAACATGACGGAGAAAACTTAATATCTTCTACATATAAAGACCGATAAAGTAAAGAACAAAGTCTGAAAATATCAGTACTGTATCATAGTACTTTAACATAATTGTTTGTGTTACTTTCGTTGCAGTTGTATGTCTTAAATGTAATGTAAATGTTGCCATCGTGTGTGGTTCGGGGCCATCTTCGTGCGAAATTCACAATTCCGAAGGACCTTGCGAAGGTTCATTTTCGTGTTGAATTCGTGTGTCAATTTTGCCCTTCGTAAGGCCATCGTGAGGGCATCTTGATGATAACACGAAGATGACACGATTTGACAAGATGCCCTCACGAGTGCCTTACGAAGTTGCCGCTCATGAAGTTGCTGCCGGAGCCTGAGAAACTCCACCGGCGGTCATACGATGGCTTAGATGCCCTCACGAATGGCCCGATGTTGCTACGATCACAGCCGAATTTGAACATTTCCTTTTTCTTTTATCGTGTGTCCATCGTGTTCGGTCATCAGGGAGGGACTCGGAGTTGAGCCGCTCCTCCTTCGCGTCGAAAGGAGCCAGTTGAGGTGGTTCGGGCACCTAGTTAGGATGCCACCTGGGCGCCTCCCTAGGGAGGTGTTCCAGGCACGTCCAGCTGGGAAGAGACCAAGGGGTAGACCTAGGACCAGGTGGAGGGATTATATCTCTTCGCTGGCCTGGGAGCGCCTTGGGATCCCCCAGTCAGAGCTGGTTGATGTCGCCAGGGAAAATAAAGTTTGGGGCTCTCTGCTGGAACTGCTACCCCCGCGACCCGACCACGGATAAGCGGGAGAAGATGGATGGATGGATGGATGGTGTGTCCATCGGGTGTCAATTTCGGGACAGTGTGACAGGGGCTTTAAGGATCTACAGCAGGGGTGTCAAACTCAAATACACAGTGGGCCAAAACAATTTGGCCCATCGGTAATCGTCGAGGGCCGGACTGGTTCAATGTGTATTGCAAAACCTATTGAAATGAACTTATTGCACATATTAAACCTGGAACTAACAAAGCTTGAATTATTACCTATAAAAAACAACATTAAACATTAAATAATCAGTTGCATTAATTTCTCTCAGCTGTGAGCTGAGGAAATCCCCAGGATTGAGTGAAGGTGTGCGTGCAATATACCAGCGGGCTAGATCTAATAGTAATTAAAAATTATCCTGCGGGCCGACATTAAATCCACCAAGGGCCTGATTTGGCCCCCGGGCCTTGAGTTTGACACATGTGATCTACAGCAAACAAAATAATGTTCTATCTAACAATGGGCAGCGGCTGACAAGAATCCGCCAAAACTCTCTTTACATCAATAAGAATCTAAATAAAGCGCCTTCACCATTGTTGACAAAAAATAGGTTTAGTTCGCTGAAGTTTTTACTCTTCTCACAGCAGTAGAGTATGTTTTTCTCCTCCTTTTAGACTTTTTAAATTCAGTCTGGGTTCAAGAGTGTGATGCGTTCCCCCCAGCCAGCTGGACAGCAACATGAGAATTATTATCAGGTAGAAATCTTGTTCTCAGACGTCTCCGTGTTAACCGAACTGATTTCCGATATCCTCGGATATTGCCTGGATATTTGCAAAACACACCCAGAACGCTTAATGAAACTTGCCCTTGCAATTTTAGGAACATCACTCAAGACAATGATGGCACCAAACCCAGTCTAAACGTAATGCAGTTTTAATTTAGATCCAATAAAATTTAGCTACTTCCATGCTTTAAAAAAATACCATAGTGTTTGGTCTACAACTTGAGTAACAAATGTTGCTCTTTTGTAAATTGTATAATCATACAATTGAATTACGTTTAAGTCAGCCTAAGCGGCCAACATAATGCCCTATCTTTTAGAATAAAATATGGAAATATAGAAAGAGAGTCAACAAGTCAGATATGAACAACATACAGAAACAGAAAAAACATGTCTGCATTTCAGTCTGACTAATAACTTGTTACCGACCGACTCTGCTTATGAATGCAGAATCAGTTTATAGATATGAAAGCTTTAGCGCAAGTTCAATAAGGAAGACCTAACACGAGTCACTTACACGTCACTCTATGGCTCCCTTCCCCCCTCATTAAATACGAGGGCGTCACCCCTCAGCAGCCAATCGCTGCACATGCTAAATGCCTTAAATGCCTGCTCTTCCTCCCCGTCAGTTGTCATTGCAGATGATCACACGCAACCCGCCTCCACCCCTCTCGTCTCCCGTCTCCTTCAGAACAAAGCTAAACCTTCCTCCTTCAGACCGGTCTTACCTACTCATCACCACCACCAGTGTCTAGACCCCGGGGATTTCATCGGAGCGGTTCTTTCCCTCCTGAATGATTATCCTGCAAACCGGGGCCTAATCGCCAAACACCATTACATTCTCCTGTTGTATTATCGTGGCAATCATTTCATTCATATGACGTGTAAACAATAAATATGTAATTCTTACATCACGTCTCTCCGGTTTGAAATGTGGTTGACAGCTGTGTATCAGGATGCACTGGGAAGATTTTGGTATGACTTTTATTTTTTGCATCAATGCATCAAAATATATCTAAAGCAAGTAAAATTATTTAAAATGTAGAATTACAGTATATCATTGACACATGGATGTGTAATCATCCCTTATGTTGCTTGTTTGTTTTTTGCTGCTTTTTGAGCTTAAATCATTAAAAAATACATGCATTGGTAATAAGTGTCAAAATACATATAGTTGAATAAAAATACAAAGTTTCCTCTATCCTTTGAAGTATCATTACTATTGGCTTTATTGACATCACCCAACTTTGGTTTTTAGTAAAAGTTGGATATTAGGCCTGTTTCAGTTTGGATGTCCAGTCTTGTACATGATCAGAGTTTACAATTTGCTGTTAGCATGCAGGTTTACTTTTCATAGCTTGTTGTATATTTGCATGAACCGTTAATATAGGTTCCTTATTCAGTTTAAGAAGTATGGTCTCACACCAGCAGCTTGATATAATTCCCTTAGTATCATTGTCTATGTCCACGAAACAAGACACTGTAACCACAAGGGATTTTTGTATTCAAAAGCCTTCCCCACTGCTGTACTTTACACTTAATTAACTTGCCTCCAATTCCTATTACCTTGTGACTACAGAGCCAACATATCTCCTCTTAGAAAGATTAACTGTGAAGAAGGAGTGAGGGAATAAGTTACAAATGTCCTGGAGCTTGTCTTCGAAGAATGCAAGTTATCATCTGACACACGACTCCTTTTTTATCAAGGTAGCTTACTTCCTTCATTCTTTTGATGTGTGTCATACTCGCAGTAATTGATTCCACTCACTTCTGTCATGCTTTTGCCTGCAATTTGCTCTGCAATTGCTGCCCTGAACCTTTTGAACCCGTAGCATAATGGAAATGCTGTAGAGCCTATGAAGCGTGAATTATCACCTGGTCTTGCACACGATGCGGCCGGCACATGCGGACAGAGACGCTCATCATGTCCTTTGCTGTAAGAGAATTACATTTCTGAAGTAAGAGAGAGAGGCGCTCGGCTATGTAAGCTCCAGACGCTTAGAGAAGTGACTCATTAGATACATTTTCCTCAGTATTATGTGCAAGTGTAATGATTCCATTGTTCTGGATCAATATACTGTATCAATGAAATGCTCACTAATCCAACTATCATTTCAAAGTGTGAATGTCTTAAAGAGCTCACAATTATAAACAAAATTTGAATCTTATTTGATATATATTTTTAAAAATCTTGATAAAAGACACCGGAATCAAATTAAATAGACGTCATATCGTGGCCGTTTTAATTAGCAAATATACAGTATCATCGTTGTCCAAAGAATCAATATAACATAGTAATATGATGAAACTTTTCATGTGGATGTTTTACTCTCATTATCTCTGTTTTTAACATTAACATTAAGAGAATACATGTAATCACAGTATAATCATACAAATATATTAAATACATTTGTGCATACAAAAAAAAGGGGGATATTTAATCATATCTAATAAGTGTTCTTATGTCTAGTGCTGTGAGTTATTGATGTGTTTCCCTTTCCTCCTGTATTAAGTGGCATATTAACCTTAGGGGTATAAAGTGTGTTTTCTTGATATCAATTACATGTAATGCTATATGTAATCTGTTAAAGCTTCAGCGTTTTGTTTTATGCTGATGCTACCTTTCACTAAAACAAAACTTTTTGACGGCAAAAATAAATAAATGGTGCCATGAAGAAGTCTTTGAAATATATAGCGCTTTATATAAATAAATGTGGTTCTGTTTATTCTGTCAGTCTCCGGATTACTTGGATTCAGGGATATTTTAATGATGAAACAAGTCACAAATTTGGCTTGACAAGCAGGAAGACATTGCGTATCAGGAGAAAATGTGTTTATATTATCTTTTGTCTTCTTCTTTACATAGAGAGCACCCTCCCCACAAGTATTTTGGGGTATTAGAGAACTTGAAGGGACGAGAAATGAAAAAACATATTCCTGGGTTTTATTTTCAGCATGTCAATTATAACAATGGACTTTTTAACTTGTGTTAACTTTGATATTTTAATTCAATAATTTGCAGTGTAAAATATGAATACACAGTTATGACAGCTAGATCAAACTACAGTACCTTCTCCCACACTAGTGTCATTTTGACTTTTGATCAAGAACGTACAAAACATACATTGGCATTTATTAACATTTCTAAAGGTGTATTTTGAAAATACTGATCCAAAAGAGACAGATCATTGCGATG
Organism: Gymnodraco acuticeps; assembly: GCF_902827175.1. NCBI lineage: Eukaryota > Metazoa > Chordata > Actinopteri > Perciformes > Bathydraconidae > Gymnodraco > Gymnodraco acuticeps. Next base: position 1,816,422 of record NW_022989894.1, read on the forward strand.
GACAATGGGCATGTCAGACCCTCATAAACTTCTATATATATATATATATATATATATATAGATGGATAAAAAATACATGTGCACCACCTAATGCAAATGATAACCCAGAAAAAAGTACAGCCCAGAAGAGAAGCAACGACGGAAAATACAAAGTGACTGTGTTCTTTGCACTAATATACACTGTAACCCAAAAATGTTTTTCAAAGTCAGCTTGGGGCTGAAAAGTCATTTGTTTAATGGTTTTCTGCCCAGCAGGAAGCATCTAAAAAGAGATACTGATAGGATGGCCACACCTTCAGAACACACAGAACATTGCACCGTAGTGTGTCCCTGAACGGCCTCCGCAAAAGTGCTGTTCACTGTACCCCGTCGATGAGGACATTCAAGCAAGATGACTTTCTAAAACTAAGCATGGTGACTAGCTGAGAACAATGAAAAAGGGCAAGAGAGAGAGAGTGGAACACAATGAAGTACACAAGTTAAAGACTGGAAGAAAGAGGGTGAAAGAAAGAGACGCCTTAGCCCACTGTATATCAGTTTGAATCAAAGGCCTCGGCTCCTTCTTCAACTCCTTTCATCCTTTTGTCTATGCACTTCTGTCGCTGCTCTCTGTGGTAATGGGGCCTTTTTACTGTGACTTTCTCTGCGTGGAACAGTAGGGTTCCATCAGCAGAGGTAAGACTGAGAGAATCTGAGAAGTCCTCTGCTACCACCTACAGGACTCAGCGATAGTGGCGTAAGATCCCAGCTTTCAGAACCATCACATTAATTGTTTTGATTGAGACTTAAGGCCAATGAGTTGAACAATATGTCAGGCCACCATGTATTGCTATTTCATATATATATATTTTTTAAATACGTTGAAACTAGGCAATGTATTCGACCACAGATCTTAAATGTGTACTTTTTAGCACATTTGGATAACAAACGTGTGTGTCTTGCTTCTGCGACATCCATCAAAGCCACCTTAGAGAGACAGAAAGTGTGAAAGCGTCAGACAGATAAGGCTTCAAAGCCAGCAGAGAATTTCTAGCAACACCTCTACATTTAAATGTTTTTCAATTTGCAAAAGAGTTCCAGGTGGTCAAGTTTATTATACAACAACTTTACAACTCTATTACTACCTGGAGAGACCAGGAGGGGTGGGAGGCGGTTTGTTTCTTTGATTTGATCAGATCCTCGAAACAACCGCTCAGGGATGAAGGTTGGCTTTTTCGAGTACTTCATAGCCTATGGTTTGTCTGAAAGCAGGGTGTTGTTTTCAGCATGGTACAAGACATCTGAACCATCACCTTACACACCTTAGAGTTTGGTTCAGTACAAATCGATATATTTTCCAATGACCCCTCAAGAAAACATCCCTGATCGCAAGTTGTAGCATAGAGCACAACCAGTTGTAAAAGGAAAGTTGTGGGACTGAGTGTAAACACGCTGGAGGCAGGACAGTGTTCGGACAAAACTCAATTTAATGGATATCACCTCCCTCTCCCTCTGTAATGAGCTGATGCTGCTTTGAGTGACTTTAGCCTCACCTCTCCGAAAGGTGCAAAATGGAGTGTTTTAGTCCTTTTTTTGTGCTGACATGAATCAGAGTGTACAGCGGTACCTTCCCAAATAGTCCCAGCTCAGCAAGTTAGGATGCTGCCGAAGCAGGACACCTTAACTGTCACGCTACTATCTCTACTTTGGACTAATCAATGCAAGACTTGCGCACTTTGCTCATACATGTGTCTGTACAGCCTAGTTCAGATTGAACACGTCCCTTTTACATATTAATGCAAAGACACAATGTCATGTACACACTACTATATTAAAGCACTATCCCAACAGGCAGGACCAAGCATGCTGTTTACATTTACAGTACATGCACATTTGTATTATTCCCCTCACAAACCTATATACTTTCTGTAACTCTGTTATTTTCACCTTTTACAATGTAAATCACAACGCACGTAAGCATGAACACAAATTCATCCATATGATATGATGAATTCTGAGAGACCCTTGCAACATTCATTTTAAGTTCTGATTATATTTTTGCTTGACTATGTCTGAATTGTTTCTATAAGTGTGTTTCTATAAGCGCCACAATGCTTTTCTGACAAGCATCTTGCAAGAATTCTGCTTAACATTCAAATAGCGGGTAGATCTTCCGAATGAGGGCTGAATATACACAGTTTGCATAGGATAACACTTACAGAAACTACCTTTGTAAGAGTTTAACAATGCCAAACATGAATTATTCTTGTTTCTTATGGTGTAACACATGTCATGGTAACTTCAGGATGCACACTTTTCTTTCTTTTTTCTCCTTGGAGAATACAGATGCCAATGTTTAATTGAAGATGTCAACATAAATCAAGCTAGATAAACCTTTAAAATAATTGCAAAAAGCTTCAAAGCCTTTAAGCCCTTTAGATCAGAGACAGGGAATCAGTGCTGACCACTGGAATCATGGATTTAGAGACCCTCAATTCACAGAGCTGCCAACAAACGTAAGAACAAAGCTTTGCACACACAGTGAAGTCTGTCCTTTGAAAGATGCGTATTGGGTCATACATTTAAATTGCATTCTCAATAATTCTGACTTTATTGAAATGCATGGTCACACGGACACTTGCATACCAAAAGCTTTGATTAAACACCGTCCCACACACACATACACACACACACACACACACACACACACACATACACAAGGGTAGTGTTTTTTTCTGCCAGCTGGGAGACCGGGCTCCCATGGCTCAAATAATGTCACGGAATAGTGTATAATCTTTGGAACAGCTGTGGCTGGAGATAAAACCTTAATCAGGTGAAGGGTGCTCGGTGATATCATAACCTGAAGCCAGAGTCACCAAAGATGCGCCGATAGACACAAAAGAGCACTATGTGATAATCTTGGTTCAGGAGCTTACTTACCCTACTATAATGGCCCACTCAGAGCTGGATAGACATGATTTGAGGACTTAATGAAAAACCCATTTATGTTACTTAGTGCTTGAAGATAGTACTCAATGATAGGAAGACAGGGGGGTGATGCAGGCAGGATGAATACCTTTTAATGACACTCTTTTGATTCCTGACATGGTCTTGACGGCTTAAACTGACACGTGTACGCACTCAAGCATGAAGCATTGAGTCCAGTGACAATTATAAGAGCCATAAGAGCATATGGTTTTAACTACCATGTTTATAGTATCATGATATTATAGCCCTGTAGTTTTTTTCTGATCAATATTTACCATCCATGCAGGTGTCTTCTTTGCTGCTTTTGTTTTTCCATGTTGTAAGTAAATGCAATTAGCAATTATTGTGATCCTGAAAATGATCTTGAGAGGTCAGAATGGCCTCATTATGTTTAATCAAAATAACCATTCTAAAGTTTAAACTAGTTGATCATTGTTTGAGAAGAGAAAGTGAGTTTTTAAATGTATTACAGGGGAAGAAAGGTGAGAACATTATATTGTGTATTTACGCCTACACATGGAGCGTAGGATGTCACTATTTAAAGTTAGCCTTAACTTAACTTTATTCAAGTAGCAACTGTTTCCATGGAATTACACTCTCCATATCGTGTTATTTTTTAATATCGAGCCATAATGTATTGAGGCAAAAAGCACATAATACGGTCATTTTAACTATTTTGTTCTATTGTCCTTGTGTTTGCTGCAGGTTTCCTGTCTTGCCCTAATGAACTTGTTTTTCTAACGCATGAGCATGAATGTAATAAAAGCTTCACTCCCAGTCAGGTAATTGGTCTGTTCACTATTCCCAGTACAGAAAAGTCACTACTTATTGCTCGATTGCTATTGAAATCTCCCTTTTGCCGCAGAAGTTTTGATTAATTTATTCCAGGCTCAGATTCATCTACAAGGTAAGAGATAAATTATCAGTGCGAGGCTCATTTTATTGCTCAGCTTAGTTCATCGTCACGTTTCTAAAAGACGCATGACTGTTGATGAAAAGATCCACTGATTGAACCTGTCATGTCTTTGTCATAAGATCGTCTCTCAGCATTTGGCCACTGTGACACACTGTATACAGTTTTTGTTTGATGCTTTGCTGAAAAAAAACAAACTGTGTGCTGAATGGCAAATATGTTACTTATAACCTTCCCCTATTCCTCCATTACTTATAGAGAGATATTTGATACCCAGTTAACTAATTTTATTTAGATACACATGATGTTCAATACCATCAACATGCTAAAGTTAAGGGTTATTTCTGTTTGTCTTTAAAAAAAGATATAATAATAGTAATCCCCTTTGATTTTAGAACATGTTATACCTGTGATGGTCATACACCAGCAGGAATAGTATCTGCATTACTAACTTGAGCATGCACTGTGTGTAATTATGCCCAAACAGCACATGTATTTGGATATTTGATTTATAAGGTATCTCAGTTGATACGTTCAAGCATTCCTACCTGCCTCAGGGTCCAACTAAATGCTCCATGGCGTATCCTCAACAGGGGTTCTTCTCAGATATGTAAAGCTGACCAGTGCACAGTGACGCAGAGATAGATGCTCCTATTGAAGATATTCAGGGTGAGTAGGCTCTCCATATACTGTACTACAAGCTCCCTCTCTGTATGAACACAATTAGCTTTTAGCAGCTTACATGACATCATACAGGAGTTGACTGGTTCAGATTCAGCTTTTAATAGTATTACAACGCAATGTTTTCTGTTGACAAGCACTAACAACTGAAGAAAAAAAAAACATGATATCCTTGAATATGCACTATCCAACCTGTATTTATATACCAGAGGACTTTTCAAATGTGAAACACTATATATGGTGTGTGGTACAGAGATTTTGTGCATTTGGCAGTATTGGTCTGCGATAAGGCTGGTCAGTTTTGAACCACATTCTTCAAGAAAATGTCAGGCTTTAAATCAACCTTTTCCTTTGCCATACCTCTGATCCAAACCACGTCTTTACTCCATTATTCACCCTGAAGAAAGCAAACTGAAAACATACACACATTTAAGTTCAAGTGATAATGATGATACCTCAGCAGGCCATTACAGTTATTTGATGATGTAAACTAAAGGCACAGACCCAACTTGATAGATACTGTAATAAAAGTCCACATTTGTGAAAGAGTAGCGATTTCTATTGTATAGTCCACCAGAAAAATCACAGGACTGCTAGAAACTACTTGTATAAGCAAAGTATTGATCATCATGGTGTTATCAACAGTCGGCAATAATCTCTTATTACTTTTGTAAGGGAAACTTCTGTGTAGCAATGCAGTGGGAGTCACCGATTCATGAAGGAGACACGGGAAGATCAGGAGCTTTGATGTCAAACACTGATGGTTTATTTGGAGCTTCGGCCGGAGAATTCACATCACAAGTCCAAGAGCCAGAGGTTCTGACTTCACGGTAGAGTTGCCACGTCAATTCTGGAGCGCCTCTCTCTCGTTAGCCCATTTAACTGGTTTCGCAGAGAGTAATCAACATATTTGAGAAGATAGCCTAAACAGTTGGGAACGCTGAGTTACTTGCGTCTGACACTTATCGCCTCGAAGATTTCACACCTTGGAGTTCACAAACACAGGGAAGGAAGTGTCCCAGTGTACCCACAACAATAAACCATCTGTGACCTAGGGTTGCCCGGTCATAGAATGGGAACAACAACATTATGGCTGAAACAGCCTATCTCCTTAAAGGAGATAACAGACGTCAGGGTTGGTCATGCACGTCATATCTAGGAGTCTAGGACAATTATTTCCCTAACAGTCTTCTCTTTTTATCATTTATGATAACCTGAAACATTAGTCTAATAATAATTTGGTCAATACTTAAATCAATAGGCGTCTCTAGATTTGAGTGTGGTCTCACCTTACATTAATTACATCACAAAGTAGAATAAGATTGAAACATTCAATCACAATGATTGATACAGCCAATCATAATAGGAAAAATCATCTCTCATCAGTGTTTGGATCATCTTTTGTCAAAAGCACAATAATGAACACACATAAAACACAGATGCATAAATAGCTAAATATTTGTTATAAAATAATATCTTTTCTCATTTACCATTAGTACATTTCACTTATCAAACTATAAAATCAAAACCAGCTTGCAGCTTAAAGATTTACTTCAAGGCAATCACTAGTCAAAAGCATTTTAAACTTAGGATCCTAAGAGATCCAGCTAAGGTATACAACTCACAGTTGTGATTTTATCAATCTGTAATCTGCAAAAGTGCAGTGTCCTCAATTTGTATTACTTTTATGTTTGCTTGATTACGCTTTAGTCAAGAGTAAGGCACTTAGTCAAATCAATACATTCATTTTAGTCAAGTACATTGTTCAAAATCTGAAAAGGAAAAGTTAGGCAAATATTCAAAGACTTTTGTAAAAACCTGGAAAGGAAGGATTAAACATTCTTAAAACTTGAATTATTATATTTGTAAATGCTACCACTGATCTGTACCAAATTAAGTCTATCAATTATTCCTATTAGCCATACTTACCTGAGCATCTACTTATGGTACTTGGAAAGGATTCTTCTGTGTTTATCTAATGTTGAATATAGAATATCAATTTCTTTAAATTATACTTCTCTAATTTGAGGATCAAATATGCTACATAATTGTTATATGAAATATTATAAATATTTGTTTTGGGCCAAAACTGAAATTAATCCAGTACTTGAAACATCATTGTAGGTCTTTCTGTGCATGGATAATACATTAAAGAGTAGTGTTGTTAAGCCTGATTGCTGGACGATTAAGGATATTAACATTATCTGTGATAATGGTAGAAATATCTTATTATTCAATACCTTATAATCTGAAAATATTAATTAATTAATTTTGTTTAGTGCGAAAGTGTAATCTGATCCAACAAAATATATTAATCACCACTATTCAACACATGTCTGGTCATTGGAAATATAAAGACAATCATTAATTGTACATCTGTAAACATCCAAGGTATAAAATCAATTCAAAGTTCATCTTTGTACGAGAGCTGGAAGAACATGTCTGTCAGTCTTTCTGACTCGTTCTCCTCCTCTCTTTATGACAACGAGTGTCTGGTGTGTAAAGGCATCCTGATGCTGTAGATTAGCACTGAGGTGCTGATTGGCTCAAACTCTTCTTCATCAGAGCGCGATATTTCAACCACCCAATTGCTCTGCTTTTGTGTGGCTCATTCAGTGAGCACTGTAGCTGATCCCCCAGTGAAACGGAGGCTCATCTGCCTGCATTCCTTCTGCTATCTGCTTGAGAGCAGTGCAACTGCGTATTCCAAGTGGCGCATCCAGGTCTCCCCCCCCGTGATGGGAGAGGTTAGGAAGACATCAAACTCCTCCAAGAAACAAGGAACCTTGTATGAAGCCTCTGAAACCCTCGCTCGTCCTGCAGGGTTGTCTGCTTGAGCCCCCTGTGGATATAACCCCTTCTCAATTATTCTAAATGTTATATTAATTCACCATTTACCGTTTGATAAAATATTAGTTCATCAGAAATATTTTTTTTTCTCTTCCATAAAACAGGTTTGAGAAATAAATGTTCCAATATAAAATCAATTACACAATATAATTGACTATTCCCTCCCTTTTCTTACATATGTCACATATGAAATAATAACTTATGGAGTCTATTTAAGCATGGTGTAGTTTATAATCTATTACTCGAGAAGACTCAGTATCACCTGTGTGCAGCTTACAAAAAAACAATTGTGAGAAACATATTATGCAGGAAATGTATACCTTTGTTGAAAAACAAAGCATATCTGATTTGGGAGGAAAAGCTTCATCCCCCTTAACATCTGAGTCACTACTGATGGCATAGCATGAATGGAATTGGGTGTCTGAGGGTGTCACTACTGAGAAACGTCAAACAAATTCAAAACCTTACATTTGAAAACAGGTGTTACGTCCCCTTCTAAATCTAGGGGGTACAAAGGAAAGTAACAACACACCAGGATGACCAAGCACGACAAAAAGGAGAGAAAACCGATCTCTGAGTAACGATCCAGTCGTTTAATGAACAAAACATGAACACGGCTCACCAGCCAACTTGCAAAACAACTCTAGCTACAAAACTATATGCTGGAGACATGGACACCACGCTGCACACATCCAGCCCGGGGAGAAGGGGGGAGAGAGAGACAGCAACCTTCCTCCTGTCCTATATGGAGGCCCTGATTGGGGATTGGGAGCACCTGGGGAGAGGCTGCACCTGAGGACAATCAGGCTGCACCTGGGGAGTCAGAGGGAGAGAGAAAAACACACACACGACCACACAAACACTACGGCACGTAACAACAGGTTTGCATTCCTCCACTTAAAGTGACGTTATCATTGGAAACAATAAAATCTAATTGTTTTGATGTAGAATCTATCAATTGAATCGTTAGAGCAGAACAGAATGGTCGTATTGTAGCCCGAGTACCGTGCAGCCTCTAGTTTTACCAGGTGGAAACATGGTCCATATAATGTGAATACATGTAGAACTAAGAGGCCCCTGACATTAGGCCTATTTTAACAATAGTAGGGGCTTTTAACAGCTTGCCAATTTACAGGCATCCTCTGCATAGCAGTATGAATAGCCTTAAAAAAACAACCCACCCTGTGGTAACGAGAGTCATGTATCTGAACCAAATGCCCTGAGTGAAGCCGTTAGTCTCATCTGACTGACCCAAGGGTTGGTGCTGGTGTGACAGGGAGGCTTCCAAGTGTTCAAAGCAGAAGTCAATCTTTCAGTTCATGGCTCAGTAGACCCACGTGAGACAGTATCAACGGCTGTAATGTTCAGTTTGAGGAGCGTCATTCTCTCTGGGAGCAGGAAATGGTGTCCATTCTCGGACCAGACCATTAATGTCATTGCATGTAGAGCAGCCATAGCATCTCCTTGACTGCACTCAGCCGTACTTTAGCAGGGTAGAACTGGGTGACTTTTAGTGAAGCCGTCCAAGGCCATAGACAAAATGGAACCGCGTACCAACAAAAAGGGACACAAGGTCATCAATGTCTCTCTTTACCTTTGGCCTAATTGTAAAACAAATTAGTGGGAAAAATGTGGAACACTAATCCATCATCATGTGAAATGTTGGGTTAATCTAAATAATTACCTATGGGTTGAAGTCAAATTAACATTAACATTAGAACTAAAGTCAGTCAAAATTGGACTTGCACGGATCAGAATCTAAGCAATACACCATTTTCCCAGCTCTGTAATGAAAAGGATAACAAGATTAGGTACATTACGGGAGTGGTAAAACACCCAAACATGCACACGTATCTTATTCTAGTAGAGATTAGAGGACAGGTCTAATGTTGTGAACAAATTTATCAAGTCAAAGTTATTTTATTTATTCTATGTTATGTACCACATTTAATTTAATAATTAATCTTGAATTACTAATAACTTTAAAGAAGGCAACAATTTACAATGTGGATAAGGTGAATACTTATCCAAAGTGTGTGTGTGTGGGTGTGTGTGTGGGTGTGTGAACAGCTTGTCTTCCCAAGGTTTAAAACATTTGGGACAGCAGTGAGAATGTTATGAGAACCAATATGTTGGTATATGGTATTTAAAATTGGGCTCGAGTAGAACCCCTGGATTTGGCTTGCAACACAAAGTGATACTGATCTCTGTAGGACTTGGAAGTGTCATGATTCAAAGTGTGGGCCTGTGAAAGAGAGGCTCTTGGGAAACAACATCTATTTTTTTTACTGTAATTACTTATTTTAAAGAGATTGCAACATTATACTTTTTAAAGAATTTCTCAATTAATCTAACACATTTATTATGCACACAATAAAAACTTCAACAAATATATTGATCCTGGCTTAACCAGCGACCTTTACTCTGTTGTTCATAAGCTGTTGTGTTTTGCATGGGGCTTTTGTTGTTTTTGTGTTTTACTTGTTGTGTGCTCCTTTTACCCCTCACTACTGTCTTTCCGTCTCTGCAGGGCTGGTGTGTGACAGGGGGGCGTGGCTGGTTTACTCCTGGCTGCAGATGAGGCACACCTGTTCCCACTCTCATGATTAACCTGCTCTTTAAGAGCCTGGCCCTCACCTCACTTCTCTGCCAGAGTATTACATGCTGTTCCGCGGTCCGGAGTGCCTTTCTGCAGCCTGGAGTCTGTTTTGTTTTTCTTCGCAGTTTGTTAAGGAGTTTTCTTTTGAGTTTTTGTCGGGAACGTTTTTTTCCCGCAGCTTTGTTTTTGAACTTACTACGGCCAGCCAGCTCCCTGTCGTCAGTACCTGCCTTGGATTACCTTTGTTCATTAAACACCTTGAAACTTTATTTTTTGTCAGTCTCTGCTTTGGGGTCCAAGTAATATCCAAACGTCACAGAATACTCTGGCCACATGGACCCCGCAGAGAATGAGAGACTCAGGGAAGCGCTTGCTGCCCAGGGGGTAATTATAGGGCAACATGACAGAGCCCTGCAGAGAGTAATGGAAGCGATTCGGGATTTAATTTCCGGTGTGACCAACCTCGGAGGCCATATGGATCAGGTCGCAGCACACCTCTCCACGCTCCCGCTGCCTGCCACTGCTCAAGCTCCAGATCCTGCGCCTCCACCTCAAGCGGATCCGGAACGACAGCCCTGCAATCCTCGTGAGCCCTTTATCCCCACATCCGTCAGGTATTCAGGAGATTTAGGGTCTTGTGGTCAGTTTTTACACCAGTGTAGTCTTGTGTTTGAGCAACAACCATTCACTTATTCCACTGATAGATCTAGGGTTGTTTTTATTATGAGCTTACTGAGTGATAAAGCAGCAGCATGGGCCCTTGCCATATCTAACAGCAACTCGCCTATCAGTCAGTCTCTGTCGTCATTTACTGCAGAAATGCGTAAGGTTTTTGATCATCCAGTGAGGGGGAAGGAGGCTGGTAAAAGACTCCTTTCACTCACCCAGGGTTCAGGCTCTGTTGCTAATTTTGCTGTTGATTTCTGCATTCATGCAGCAGAGAGCGGTTGGGATGACATGGCCTTGCTGGGAATTTTTTGTAAGGGGCTTAATGATGAGTTAAAGGATGAACTAGCTGCCAGGGATGAAACCTCCTCCTTAGAAGAGTTGATTTCTTTAGCGACACGATTAGATGACCGCCTCCAGTGCTTCTCCAGCTACCAAGGTTTCTCCCTTCCTCATGGAGGAGCCCATGCAGCTGGGAGGGATGACGCTTACTCCATCAGAACGCCGTCTTCGTCAGAGACTCTGCTTCTACTGTGGCCAGGCTGATCATGTCAGCGCCGGTTGTCCCTCTCTGCCAAAAGACCTGGCTCATCAGCGACAGGGGGAGCACTGATGAGCCACACTTCTATCAACTCAGCCTCCTCCAACCGCATCCCAGTCAAAGGTACTATTTCCTGGTCTCAGAACTCTGTTCCGCTGCAGGTCTTGATTGATTCTGGTGCGGATGACAATTTCATTGACTCTGACTTTGTGATGCAGTTTAAACTCCCTTTTGAGCCTCTTCCAGAACCTAAGGATGTGTTTGCCTTAGATGGGAGATTCCTAGCCCAAGTCACTCACCGTACTGCTCCAGTTTCCCTCAAGATCTGTGGTAACCATCACGAGATAATCTCCCTGTACCTTATCCCCACACCCATGTCGCCACTCGTTTTAGGTTTTCCGTGGTTGAAGCTCCATAACCCCCACATAGATTGGGCCAACTTGTCTATCGTTAACTGGAGTCTATTCTGTCACTCACATTGCTTACACTCTGCTGTACCCCCCACAGTTACTAGAGCACCAGATCCCTCCAAACCCATTGATCTCACCTCTGTACCCCCTGAATATCACAGCGTCAAGGAGGTTTTCAGCAAGGACCACGCTCTATCCTTGCCGCCTCACTGGCCTTACGATTGTGCCATAGATTTGCTCCCTGGCACCCCCTTTCCGTCTAGTAAACTGTACAATATCTCCAGGCCAGAGAAGGAGGCCATGGAGAGTTACATCTCTGACTCACTCGCTGCTGGGCTTATTCACCCCTCTTCATCGCCTATGACAAAAAGGATAAGACCCTACGCCCTTGCATAGACTACAGAGGGCTTAATGAGATCACAGTCAAGAACAAGTACCCCCTTCCACTCACAGACTCAGCCTTTGTTCCCCTTCATGAAGCCACCATCTTCACTAAGTTGGATCTTCGCAATGCGTACCACCTGGTGAGAATAAAGGAGGGGGATGAGTGGAAGACTGCATTCAATACTCCCCGGGGACATTTTGAGTATTTAGTAATGCCTTTTGGGTTAACGAACGCATCTGGGGTTTTTCAAGCTATGATTAATGATGTCTTGCGTTACATGTTAAACAGGTTTGTTTTTATGTACCTTGATGACATCCTAATCTTAAGGCTGGTACTGCAGAGACTTCTTGAGAACAGACTGTACGTTAAGGCTGAGAAGTGCGAGTTTCATGCCTCTTCTGTGAGTTTCCTGGGGTTTATCGTTGACAAGGGACAATTAAGGACTGACCCCGCCAAGGTCCAAGCAGTGACCGAGTGGCCCACTCCCTCTAACAGGAAGCAGTTGCAAAGGTTTCTGGGCTTTGCCAACTTTTATAGAAGGTTTATTCGGGACTATAGTAGGGTAGCGGTGCCTCTGACTAAACTCACCTCTGTCAAAATGCCTTTTGAGTGGTCTCCTGCAGCTGAGGCAGCTTTTGTAAGACTGAAATGTTTGTTTGCCACTGCTCCTGTGCTCTCTCATTCTGATCCAGGGGTCCAGTTTGTGGTGGAGGTGGATGCCTCTGATTCTGGAGTGGGGGCAGTTTTATCCCAGCGTTCCCCCTCAGACCAGAAGCGGTTTTCTGCTGAAAAACTTTGCTACTGAGCTGGCTCCAGTGTGGCAACCCATCTTTCAGGCTTCCATTGACACGCACACCATCCCTCTGTCATGGAAAACTTCCCACATCAAACCGCTGCCCAAAATTCCATGCCCAAAAGAACATAAGGACTACAGACCAATAGCCCTCACATCAGTGATTATGAAATCACTAGAAATAATTCTGCTCCGATTCCTTATCAGTACAACACAAGACAAATTTGATCCATACCAATTTGCCTATAAACAAGGGTGCGGTACGGAAGATGCTGTGGCCACTTTGGTTCACATCATCACTAAACATTTAGACAAACGTAACACTTATGCAAGAGCCCTCTTCCTAGACTTCTCATCAGCATTCAACACAATACAAGCAGACATCTTGGTGTCAAAAATGGCCAAAATGGAAGTAAATCCATACCTGATTTACTGGTATGCTGCTTTCCTCACCAATAGAGAGCAACTTGTGAAGGTTAACAAAACCCTGTCATCTGCCATCACAACCAATGTAGGGGCCCCCCAGGGCTGCGTGAGTTCAGCTGTGCTCTTTACTCTATACACTGATGATTGTCGTACCAACACACAAAATCAAGTCATCATCAAGTACTCTGATGATACTGCAATAATATCTCTGCTCAGCAACACAGACGACCCTGAGCTGCACCAACAGGCTGTAAATCAGGTGGTCGAGTGGACTGATAACAATGCTCTTGAGATCAACACCAAGAAAACTGAGGAAATCATTTTTGGCTCACCATCTGACTCCCATAAAGTCCCCATTGTCATCCATACAGATGAGATCAAGCAGGGAGTTTCATACAAATACCTGGGTGTAATTATTGACCATCTGCTGTCATGGAAGGATCACATTGATTATCTGTGCAAAAGGACAAAACAAAGAATTTATTTTCTCCGCCGTCTTAGGTCTTTCGGCGCGAGCAGAGAAATTCTTCTGTTGTTCTTTACATCTGTGATCATGTCCATTCTACAGTACTGCAATACTACCTGGTACAAATGTCTGTCAGCAGCGTTAAAATCAAAACTACTCCACCTGTTAAAGATCTGCTCAAAGATTGTTGGTCAACCCTGTCAGAGACTCTATGACTCAGCCTATCATAACAACCTAGTGAGGCTGTCCAACAACATCATCTCCGACCCAAACCATGTTCTGAACAGTGAATATGAACTGCTACCATCTAATCGGAGATACAGGGTCCCACGATTCAATAAAGTCAGACTGAAGCACTCCTTTGTGCATCAGTCAGTCCTCACAGTAAATACAGAGCTAAATCCCAGACCAAATGCACGCTGAAGGCTCTTTGAGCATGTTTTTCTCTCACTGATTGTGCTGTTATGTTAAATGTTTGTGTTTCATGTATTTGTGTATGCATATTTGTCTGTTGATGTTGGACATGGAGCTGCTGTGACGCAAGTCAAATTTCAGACTTGATCTGACAATAAAGTAATATCGTATCGTATCGTAGCTCCACCCTTGTGCGTTCTTCTCTCGTCAGCTGAACCCTGCTGAGAGGAATTACGACGTTGGTAATCGGGAGTTGCTGGCAGTGGTTCTGGCCCTTCAAGAATGGAGGCACTGGCTGGAGGGAGCCAACCATCCTTTTATAGTATGGACAGACCATAATAATTTGTCTTACCTTCGCTCTGCACGCAGGCTCAACTCGCGCCAGGCTCGGTGGGCTCTCTTCCTGGGACGGTTCAACTTCACCTTGACCTACCAGCCTGGCTCCAAGAATGTGAAGGCTGACGCCTTGTCCCGGCAGTTCGCTTCCCCAGTGGAGGATTCAAGAGATGCAACCATTCTGCCATCTTCCTGTGTCGTGGGAGCAGCTAGATGGGAGATTGAAATGGTGGTCCAGGAGGACCATCCAGCGGCTCAGGATTGTCCACCAGACCGGCTGTTCGTTTCCCCCGATGCTAGATCTCCAGTGCTCCAGTGGGGACACACGTCCAAAGTTGCCTGCCATGCAGGTGTTTATCGGACCCTGGCCCTAATTCGACAACGCTTCTGGTGGCCCACTATGTCCGCAGACACGAAGGAGTATGTCTCAGCTTGTTCCGTCTGTGCCCGCAGCAAGGCCTCACATCAGGCCCCCGCTGGCTTTCTTCGCCCCCTTCCCATTCCCCACCGGCCCTGGTCCCACATTGCGGTGGATTTCGTGACTGGTCTCCCACCATCAGACGGGAACGACACTATTCTGACCATCGTTGACCGTTTCTCTAAGGCTGTGCACTTTTTCCCTCTGCCTAAACTACCTTCTGCCCTCGAGACTGCCACTCTTCTCACCCAGCATGTTTTTAGGCTGCATGGTATCCCACAGGATATTGTTTCAGACAGGGGTCCGCAGTTTTCATCCCAAGTTTGGAGGGCCTTTTGCCGGGCATTGGGGGCGTCGGCCAGTTTGTCCTCTGGGTACCATCCCCAGACCAATGGCCAGACGGAGCGGGCAAATCAGGACCTGGGAACGGCTCTTCGTTGTGTTGCCTCTCGAAACCCAGCCTCATGGTCTCTTCATCTGCCATGGGTTGAGTACGCCCACAACTCCCTGGTGTGCTCTGCCACAGGTATGTCACCCTTTATGGCTTCCAACGGCTTCCAACCCCACCTTTTCCCGGTTCAAGAGAGAGAGGTGGCGGTTCCCTCGGTACAGGGGCATCTTCGGCGAGCCCGCAGAGTCTGGCGTGAAGCCCGGGCAGCTCTTACCCGCACCTCCGCCCGGAACCAGAGGATGGCGGATCGTCATCGACAACCAGCTCCGGATTACCAACCGGGCCAGAAGGTTTGGCTTTCCTCCCGTGACCTCCCTCTTCAAACTGATTCTCGGAAACTCACTCCCAGGTACATTGGACCTTATGAGATAGAACGGGTCATCAATCCTAGTGTGGTTAGGCTTAAGTTGCCTCTTGCCTTGAAGGTGCACCCCACTTTTCATGTGTCACTCCTTAAGAGAGTTTCCTGCTCTTGTCGGGAACGTTTTTTCCCGCAGCTTTGTTTTTGAACTTACTACGGTCAGCCAGCTCCCTGTCGTCAGTACCTGCCTTGGATTACCTTTGTTCATTAAACACCTTGAAACTTTATTTTTTGTCAGTCTCTGCTTTGGGGTCCAAGTAATATCCAAACGTCACATAAGCTCTGTTTCAGAAAACTTGTCAGTAGTTTAACAACTATTTTAATTTTAGTAATGTCTATGGAGACCAATTGGTTGACACGAGAAATAATTTGAAGCAGTTTAATAAAGAATGTTAAACTATTTTTAAAACTGTAATTGAACTTCAACTTATATTAATTATCTGATTCCAGTGGCCATTTGGAATAGATAATCAACAAAGTTTCCATTTTGCAGCAACAGCGCAAAAGGTTTCAACAACAATTAGTATTATGTCTGAGTCTAGTTCTGTCTTATCTGCTTTTTTTCGGAATGTGTTCAATACATTACGTGTTTATTCATTATTACCATACAATACATAGATTAAGAATAAATGAAACAAATAATACAACATTGACCTAAAAAACAAACACATTTTGCAACCCTGATCTCCTCAGGCAGGTCTTTACGACCAGCAGTGATGCCTCTGAGGGTCTCGGGGCGCAGGATGGGGCATAGGGTTTATACAAGGTCACAAACATTAAGATACCAGCAAGACCATTTAAGAATGGATTCTTAAAGCAATATAATCTTATTTTCTTCTTACACCTACTGTACTGTTTTCACTAGATGTTCCTGAAATCTAGCTATTCAGTCAGCATAAACATGAACTTCAAATAATTCCAGGAGAACGGGATTCTGAATTGGAGATTACTGAAGCTCTTGAATATTCTTATATTCTTTATTGTAAAACTGTAACACACAAGAAAAATACATTGTTTTACAGTTGCAATGGGATAAGTATACATGACAGGTATACAGAAACACAACATAAATTACCATGCTATAGTCATGCTAGACTAGTTAGACAACTTAGAAGGCTAACAAACTAATCTATGTTATAACTGAAGAAAAAACAAGAGTTTAGCTAAATGCTAATATGCTAAGCTAACGACAAGCTAATATGCTAAGCTAACAACGAGCTAATATGCTAAAGAGGCTAAGCTAACAACGAGCTAATACGCTTGATTGATTGATTGATTGATTGAAAAGTTTATTAACAGCTTGTATATTGGGTACAGTACAGTACAGCTCAAAACATACAATTGTTAAGGGGATGCAGACCAGAGAAATACTTTCGTCTTGTTTACATCAGGGTCCCCCATTTCCAATTCATCATGTCATTTAAGACATATAAGATATATTTGACATACAGATGGCTTATTTACAATTTACATACAGGTGGTTTTTTTTACATACAGATTGCTTGTTTACAATTTTCATTTTAGATTTCGTTCTAATACATCCTAACCGGACATTTAAGACATACCAAGTCTACAGATATACAGTTAGTAACAGAGTCTAAAATGCGAGTATATACATAGATGGGGGGGGGGGGGGGGGGAAGCTGTCCATTGAACGACAGGTTGATTACTGTTACATTGTCATTGACATGAGGCGTTAGCTTAGGCCTAGTGGTGCAGATGCAGTTTAACATTGCATAATAAAAGGTAAGAAATACAATCAAATTATGAAATAAACACTGTTCTACATTAATATAGTTTCAACTAACATATTTACTTACAGACAATGCGCTTAACAAGTCTCCAGAAGATGGATGAAGCCAGATTGTGGAGCTAACAAAAACTGGACTGCCACATGTAATTTCCCAACTGACTGACACAACTTCCTGTATGACTATTTCCTGTGGTAGATAAAGCTGCGCTATTATCACTCGCCACTAGGGGCTCCCACAAACACACAGCTCTATACACGGAAGACAACACCTGCAGTCAGTGGCGGCGCCAGAGTATTTTTGTTGGGTAATCTATGGTAGGGCTAACCCATACAGTGGTGGGGCTCAAGTCAGTATTTGTAATGTAATTACATACACGCTATATCGCACCCCTTGACAGTGAAACGCCACACGTGAGGCTTTTATTAGCTTTTATTAGACTCCTTTTATCAGCTAAATTACATCGAGAGCAACAGGTGTGAGTTAAACAATACAATAGCCTATTCTGCTAATTCCACATTGTTACAACATGCTACGCAGCGGCAGAAACAAGAAAAGTTGGCATATAGAATTGACACAGAGAGGGAGAGTGAGGGAGAGAGACAGAGAGAGACAGACACAGGTAAACAGAGAGAGACAGACACAGTACACAGGTGGCCTGTGTCTCTATTGTCATACATATTACAAAATATATTCAAAACTCACTATTCACTCTTCAGGTGGGTCGTGTGACTCTGGCACCTGTTCGACTTGTACCTCAATGCGAGGGCGTTTAAGAACAAATCTATCCATCCGAAATATACAATTAATCCTAGAAATTCTGCTGTCTGTCGGCAATTTACTCGGCGCGAGTTTGGGGACTTTTCACTGTGAACGTGACGTATCAGTAATGCATGACGCAGCAGACCCAACGTTTCGTTGCTCTGATTGGCTCAAATTGACATTTTGATTTGACCGCGGCTGCGCTGATATTATAACGCGAGAGAATTTCCACACCTTTAGTGTATATAACTCCCCCACTACTTAGACTATTCCTTGCACCCCTCTAGCATAAGCCTGCATGGTCTCAACCATATTGCGTCAGTAACGTGCAGTTGTTGTTACAGCAGGATCAGTTTGTGTGTTGTGGACACAACCGGTAGATTTTCGCAATCCGTGTTGTCAACATGCTTACTTTAACATACTTTTTCATGGTCCGGCTAAGGTAGGGCTAAGCCATTTCTTGGTATGGCTGTAGCCTACCCCAATCATACCCTGGCGCCGCCACTGCCAACAGTACAGCACACACCCTGAACAGTGGGCTTCTTGTTTACATGTTCCTCTACACACTCAGATGCAGGACATAAAAACACTCTTATGTTATTTTCATTTTGAAGCACATTTATACTACCAGAATTTTGCTTTACATCGTTATATTATTTATTTTTCTCAAGTCATTTACTTTTGGTGAGATAACTAAAGTTTAGTTCATTTTATCCTGGCTATGGACTGATTCATTATTAGTTGTTACAAAACATACACAAGACGGCGGGTAGACAAACCAATATAGACCCCCCATACAAACAATCAGACAAACAAACATGAACTTGTAACAAACACCAGCGTGACAGCAGAGTTCATCCAGCTCAATTTAGTCCGAATTAAGAGGTTTCAGAGGGGGTAGGGAATTATCTCTAGTGGGGTGCCTTGACTCACGCGTCCACCCTTGTATACAAGTCCTAGATCGGTGCCTAAAGACCGTCCAAGAGTAATAACTAGCTTATCCTCTTGCGACACCACTATTCTAATCTAGTGGCGCTGTGCCCCCCGATCAGGAGCGCACAGACTTTTTCCTCTACCCTTTCTCTCCAACAACAGCACGGTTGACTGTAGTCCGACACGAC
Organism: Gymnodraco acuticeps; assembly: GCF_902827175.1. Taxonomy (NCBI): domain Eukaryota; kingdom Metazoa; phylum Chordata; class Actinopteri; order Perciformes; family Bathydraconidae; genus Gymnodraco; species Gymnodraco acuticeps. The sequence goes on from NW_022989894.1 coordinate 1,835,733, forward strand.
CAGCCTATACACTTGCTATCGAGTTCATCACAACGATGAAACACAGTTTTGTTCTACCCTTGCTTGCCACTACCCACCCATGATCAATTAGCCTATAATTGTATGTATGCACCCCGGACCGGCACCAGCTCCACTAGCAAAGAAGGGAACTGTGGCGCATCGGGCGATGCACGCACCTCGCGCTGCCCCGTCTTACCATGCACGTAGAAAACGGTCACAAACAACGAGTGCTTTTAGACCATCTCGTTTTTAATAGAAACGGCGGTGGTGTGAGTTAAAGCTATAGACAAAAAGCTGTGACTTTCTCCCTCTCAGCTGCACTTCTCCAGCCCCACAAACACGGGGAGGTTTTACACTCACACCAGCGGCTGCAGCTGGACCCGTGTTTACAGAGGCGAAAGCAGTAATATCTCCGGCTGCTTATTTTCAACTGCTGTGTTGGCCACTGAAACCTCCAGAATTCGGCGATTTGTCCAATACAAATCTTTACATTGCTTTCATACAGAAGCTCAACTTTACTGATGCTTTTCTTTAAGGTTTCTCTAAACTTGAGCTGTGCATGCTTGTATGGCACTTTCGTCCCGAGCAGCATACACAGAGACAATCAGCCAGGACTGAGTCCCCAGACACGAAACACAGCCGTTCAGTTTCACAGGTAATTTTAGGATACCGTCAATCACAGATTCTGGTAAGGCAATGTCCAAATGTAGATTTGAAATTACACTTACCAGTTCTGAAGATTTGTTGGTATCCTGCCGACAACGCCAATTTGTAAGGGAAACTTCTGTGTAGCAATGCAGTGGGAGTCACCGACTCATGAAGGAGACACGGGAAGAGCAGGAGCTTTGATGTCAAACACTGATGGTTTATTTAGGAGCTTCGGCCGGAGAATTCACATCTCAAGTCCAAGAGCCAGAGGTTCTGTCTTCACGGTAGTCAATTCTGGAGCGCCTCTCTCTCGTTAGCCCATTTAACTGGTTTCGCAGAGAGTAATCAACATATTTGAGAAGATAGCCTAAACAGTTGGGAACGCTGAGTTACTTGCGTCTGACACCTATGGCCTCGAAGATTTCACACATTGGAGTCCACAAACACAGAGAAGGAAGTGTCCCAGTGTACCCACAACAATAAACCATCTGTGACCTAGGGTTGCCCGGTCATAGAATGGGAACAACAACATTATGGCTGAAGCAGCCTATCTCCTTAAAGGAGATAACAGACGTCAGGGTTGGTCATGCACGTCATATCTAGGAGTCTAGGACAATTATTTCCCTAACAACTTTAATAAAATACAGTGGGGAAAAATATAGAGCCTGATGTACCTACATTTAGACTGATAGTAAGAAAAATACACAGCAGCCATAATGGTCTTTGGGCCACATCCAGAGAGAAAAAATAACATATTTAGTTCTCATTCATAACACTCCGTTCGATGTCTCACTATGGGATGCGCCTCATCGCGGAGCAAACAGAAGCATCAATCTCATTACGCCAATCCTGATTGGCTGGTGATCTTGACGTCAACGTCAGGGAATCACCCCCTATAAGTAGCTTGCACCACGACGCATGCGTCATTCAAACACCTCTTCTCGCTTCAGAGCACATCTCTACAGTAGCCGGACAAGGTTAACAGTCCACAGACTGAACCCAAATCCAAAACATTTCGGTCGACGGGCGCTCGCCGGCTACTCCTTCTGCTTCGCAAGACGACGGTAATACTAACGCCAGTTAGTATTAAAATCGACCTCGCCGTTTCTTTCCCCGGAAAGTAAGGTAAGGTTTTGATTTTTCTCAAGCTAGCTACGCACCTGTTGTTAGCTAGCTTCCCCTTACTACCGACACCATGGTAGCGAGGACGCTTTTCTTTTTCTCTCTCACAGAGGAGAAAAGGATTAGAAGTATATTGACTGGTGTGTCAACACGCCCAGGAGGCTATCGACAACCCCGGCTCGTGCGGGCATTGTGCCCGTTTCACCCGAAAGAGCCTCCACCGACGGCTAACACACCAAGCTAGCTTGTTGGAACAGGACTCCCTCATGTCCACTGATTCGCCGTTTGGCAATCAAGACACGGGGGCGTCCGCCGCAGAGACTGAGCCCCTCACTGTGTCGGTCTGGGGCTCACTAACAGCGGCAGCTGCGGAACCGGGATCCCACGCTGTGTCAGGCCGGGACCCAGTAGCGGCAAGAGACGCGGGAGCTCCCGGCGAGACCTCACCATGGTCTCGCCCGCGGAGGATGTCCTGGAATTAGACTACATGGAGGACGAAGAGGACACCTCTGAGTCCCTCCTGTCTGATTCGGATGAGCAAGAAGAAGATATCTTCATGTCATCGGCTCAAACGGCAAAGCCGGGAGCGATGGCTGCTCTCCCGGGCGATAGCACACCAGCTTCGCCCTATCTGAGCATGGACCTGCAGGCCGCGTGTCAGCGCACTGCGTCCAGGCTAGACATCCCGTGGCCCGAAATGGCCAAGGAGACCGCCAGGTCCCGTTACGAGGGGAAATATTCTCCCCAAGCAACGAGGACAAGGAGGCAACTCCTCCCGGTCTTCCCGGAGATGTTGGATGAGGTGTCGGTCTCGTGGAGGGACCGACCCTTTAGCAACAAGGCCCCAATCCAGGGTACCTCCTCCCTAGACTGCGACGGTATGGAGAGGCTCGGCCTGCTCTCTGCATACCGCCGATGGAACTGCTGGTGGCAGCCCACCTCCTACCGAGGATGGGCCCGTCACCAAGCAGGAACCCCACACTGCCAGCGAAGGTGGACCGTTTCCAGTCGACCATGACTGAACGGTCCTACAGAGCCGCAGTGTTGTCCGCCAGGGCTCTGAACGTTCCCTCACTGCTAACTGCATACCAAGCGGAGCTCTGTGAGGATATGTCGAGTAATCCTGGACCGGCCCTTCTGGACGAGTTGGCCGCGGTCACAGACATTTGTCTCCGTGTCCAACGCTGCGCCGTCCAGGCCACGGGCAAAACAATGGGGATCATGATGGTGCAGGAAAGAGCTAGATGGCTCAACCTCACCAACCTCCCAGACCAGGAAAAGGAGGCTGTGCTTGACATGCCCATCGTTCCCGAGGGGATTTTCGGCTCCGCTCTTGCCTCCATGCAGAGGAGATGCGAGTCGAAAAAGAAGGAGGACGAGGCCCTCCACCTTTGCCTCCCTCGAAGGGACCAGCCGCTACATTCGCAGCGGCAGCCCTTCATCCAAGCTGCCCCGAACCCTGCTCGGTTCAAAATACCGAAAACGCAGAGGTCGCAGTCCGCCCCGAGTCCCCAGCCCAGGCAGGGGACGAGGGCGAGCTGGCCTAGAAAATCTCCGGTTCCGGCTGCAGCCCAGGCGCAGCCAACCCAGAATTTTGGCCAGCAGTCGAGGAAGAAGAAGCGAGCGGCGTGACAGCCCCTCCTTCTCCCCTCTGTGACAGAGCTGGAAGTCTACGGTTCCCCAGCTCTAAATGTGTTCCCGCCGCCTCGAGAGATGCCTCAACACCATCCTCAAGTCCGCATAAACTTATGTCACACACTTATTGATTTTTCTGTCATAAAACATTTTCCGCTGACACATCCAGGCTTCGAGCCAAGGGCGCAGCTCGAAAAAATGAAAAGAAAAACAATAAAAACAATAAACAGTCCGTCAACTGTTCCCCTTCTGAGAGCAGCTACGGCCTCTCTCAAAGGGCGGACAATTGACGGGTCTGTGAAGGCACCACCGTCACGCGCTTGCGCAGTGCCGGCTGGGGCTGTAAAGGCACCACCGTCACGCGCATGCGCAGTACCGGCTGGGGTTGTGAAGGCACCACCGTCACGTGCATGCGCAGTGCTGGTTGGAGCCGTAAGGGCACCACCGCCACACGCATGCGCTGTGTCGGTGGGGATTGTCGAAATGGGGCACCACAGTGCTCAGACACTGGAGGGCCCCATAACACAACAAATAGAGACTCAGAGGGGAAGAGACGTGACATCTCAGCTGGCTCTAAGGAGCATACAGCGGGAGATGCTCACGACATCTGCTTGGGTTTCTCAAGATAGTTACACGGAGCTACAGACTCCAAGTCACCGTCACCCCCCCTCGCTTCTCGGGCTATCTGTATTCACAAGCCCGGGGAGAGTCAACCCATATTCTGGAGAGAGAGAGAGATTCTCTCTCTCCTAGAAAGGAGGGTTTTATCTTTAATGCCCGCCGAGCCGAGTCAGATTACGCAGACAAATGTCCTCGTAAAGCACCTGCTCAACATGGGTCTCATTATAAAACTAAACGCCACGGCGTGCAGAGAGTATTGGTTATTATGAAATGCGTAGTGGCACTACGCCACTGGCCGCACCTGACTTTTCTAGTACGGGGCGCGCCTACGGGTGCTGTCCTTTCACGGAAGGTGGTCACCACGGACGCATGTCTGACAGGCTGATAGGGTATTTACGAAGGTCGCCCGGTGAGGGGTCTCTGGAGTAGAGACCTCCAGCGGGCGCACGTAAATCACCCGGAGCTTTTAGCGGTGTTCCCCACCCTAAAACGCTTTCTGCCTTCTCTCAGAGGACACCATGTCCTCGTGAGGACAGACAACCAGTGGCGTTTTCTCCCGGAGGCCAAGGGAAGCCAGGCTTCCCCTGTTTTTTCCGATTGTAGTTATAATTTAAATAAAAACACTTTGTTTTGTTTAGATAATTCTCCTTTGCTGTGTGTTGCTGCCGGCCCGTCGCTCCCCCATTCTCATTGAGTATTTTACAAAGAGTGAAACAAACAGCGCCCCTCTAGATGTTATGGTGAAACAGTAGATTGCACTCACTGTTGTGAGAGGAGGCCAGCCGAATCTGGCTTCCTTTGGTGAAAAAAATTGAGGGATTGACCAATCAGATGAGGCTCACGTGATGCCCCTGCCAACCTGTGATTGGTCAGGGCCATGCCAAGGGAAGCCAGCCGCCTCTTGCTTCCCTTCAGAGGCGGCTGGCGGCTGGCGATTTGATTGGACACTGCCATCCAATCAAATCACATCAGTTTTAATACTGTAACTGTCATCACCGCCGTTAGAAATTATCAAGCAAATGAAGCATTATGGAGGGAGGAGATTTGGCGTACTTAATCAAACATAACTTTACTAAACTTCCGCTACAGCAGCAACTAAAAATTAAATCAGATGACAGGCCAATGCCCGCACTCGAGCTGTGTGTACACAGAGGAAAAAGGGAGAGAATCGGACGTTCAATGAGGACATTTATGTCCGCACGGAGTGGCTAACTGGAAGCGCTAAACTTCAGGGTCTATTTTGCTGGCCATGTCTTCTTTTTGACAAGGATTCGTGCTCCCTGAATAATCCTTGGGCAACTTCAGGATTCATCGACCTTGCCAACCTGTCACGGGCAATTGAGAGGCACGGTATATCCAAAAATCACATAGATTGTGTGATTGTCTGCATACATTAATAAGTAAAATGCTTAAATGAATAAGGAGAGAGTTTTAGCTGGAGAGTGCGTGCGGAACTTTCGGTTAGATAACAGGCGTGTGCAAGACCTGCATCTGTGTGATACAAATGTGTGTAAAATGATACCGGGCGCTGTAATCACTCATCTGGTTATGTTATTGACCACCCCCCCCCCCCCCCCCACCCAAAAAATGGGCTTCCCCTACATTTTTCCCCACGCCACGCTACTGCAGACAACACGACCACAGTATCGTGTATGACCCGCCAAGGGAGGTTGCGTTGTCTCCAGTCACACACACTGGCACACAAACTGATCCCTTGGAGCGGCAGACGTCTCCTCTCTCTGAGAGCGACGCATGTACCAGGAGTGATGTACCTCGGGACAGAACTACTGTCCAAAAAGGTGGACACCAGGTGCACCACTCTATGCAGACTGGACTCCACATCCAAGGATCGTGAGTCCGCTGTGGGTGCGTTACGGCAGAGCCGCGTTAAATCTGTTCGCATAAAGAGAAAATGCTCAATGACAGCTGTTCTCTTTAATGCACGATTTAAACGCACCGTTAGGCGTGGACGCACTCGTACACGATTGACCTCCGGGTCTTCTGTACGCGTTCCCACCCCTGGCTCTGATACCCCCAACTCTGGCCAGAGTGAAGGAGCAACGCCACACACTTACCATGATGGCTCCGCCCTAGCCCGCAACGTACGGGCTGGCGGAGATATATCAGCTGTTGTGCGGGCAGCCATGGCAGCCCCCACTACGCAGGGACAGATTGTCTCAGGCGGGGGGGGGGGGCGATCCTTCACCCACGCCCAGAGCGCGGGGCACTATGGGCCTGACCCGTGAGTGGTACAATCTGAATACAGTGGGACTCCCTCAGAAGGTGATAAACACTATTCAGAGTGCGAGAGCTTCCTCCAGGTCTCTTTATGACTAAGTGGAGGGTGTTTGAGGAGTGGTGCCTTCAAGAAGGACACATCTCCTTTCAATGTCCTGTCGGGGTGATTTTATCATTTCTACAGGACTTGATCGATAAACACAGAGCTTTCTCCACGATCAAGGTGTACCTGGCTGCTATTGCTGCATGCCATGTGGGCTTTGAGGGTAAGACGGCTAGCCAACATCCTTTGGTCTGCCGTTTTATGAAGGGAGCTCGCAGGCTCCTCCCTGTCTCCATGTCACTGGTGCCCTTATGGGACTTGGCAGTGGTTTTAAATGGGCTCAGAATGACCCCATTTGAACCCCTGGAAGGAGCTGACATGAAACATCTGTCACTCAAGACAGTGCTGTTACTGGCCCTGGCATCCGCCAAGCGGGTCAGTGATATTCATGCGCTGTCTGTACATCCTTCATGCACTCAGTTTGCCACAGGGCAAACGAGAGTGTTGTTGAAGCCCAACACTGCCTTTACACCAAAGGTGGTTGGTTCGTGTACCACAATTGACATTGAGGCATTTCCTCCGCCGCTGGTTTCCTCCGGGGAACAGCAGCAGGATCTGTTGTGTCCAGTCCGTGCTTTACGCACATATATGGACAGATCAAAGGAGCTTCGTCTTAATGACCAACTCTTTGTGTCCTGGGCTAACCCTCACAAGGGCAAGCCTGTTACTAAGCAACGGCTCTCCCACTGGATTGTGGAGGCAATAGACCTATCGCTAAGCCACGCCCCCTTTGAAAACTCGGACAAACAAAGCCGACCGTGAATGACTGTTGACAATGGCCGCGGGGGGAGTTTAAGTTCAATTGTCAGATTTACCACAGCAGGTAATAGACCTGTTTTTTAAAGATGACACAAATATTTCGTCTAGAAGCAGACAGAGAGGGTTACAGTATGCAGTGGAAAAGTACGTTCATGAGATACAAATTTACAGAAAAGAAACCATTAGAATCGAGGCCAAATGCTACCACTCACAACTGAAAAGTGAGAAACCCCACAGGCTCTGTATCAATGTTGCTGATGACAACACCATCATGGAGCAGTGTTGTTCGTGTATTGCAGGGTAAGTAATTTCTAACACATTATTATCTTAGACCTCCATGGTGATGCAAGCATTAGCTATAGATAACGTTAGCTAGCTAGCTACTCTCAAGCATTACTTACAGTACAGGCTTACAGTATACAGAGCTATATACAAGTAGCAGCTAGTACGAGCAGTGTTCTCAAACAGTAGCCTATTTCTTTTCTCCCCTTCTCATTGCTGTTGAAACCATAGGGCACCAGGTTACTGTTCGCACATCATTGGGCTCATGTACAGTTTAGACATTTCTCGTGCCCAAAATAAAGACACTGCCTCCTGTACAAGTCGGCCACAGCAGTGGCATAAACCCAGAGGGAAGAAGGTAGCAGGCCAGCCTATATCCTCTGCAGTGGTGGCAAAAGCCAAACTGAACCGCAAACGGAGACCAGTGATCCCCACCTACACTCCTAACAGGTAGTTTCAAAGCACAATAAAAACACAGATACATTTGGTAATAAAGGCAAAATGGTGCTCCTTCACAGTTTATTGAAAAAAAATGTTTGCACCGTCATGCAGTTTGATGTGAAAGAATAATAGCCTAGGCACAACATCAGATACATTTCTACAGTGAATAGTTAATACTATGCATAACACAGTTAACAGTAACATGTATATTTCTTCCTTTAGGAGTCAGGAATCTGAGGACATATATGAGACACTGAGAGGAATGAGAGGCACACCTATAAGCTACATCGTTAACCAGACCCCTATACAGGTAGCAGTAGGTGGAAAGAACTACCCCATTGGTTGTGGCTTGAGCTATCAGGTAATGGTATTCTTGAGGATGCAAGGCTGGAAGTTAGACAGCATACTCACAACATACCAGATCTGGTTGATGTTTCTCAACCTTATGTTAGGGATCCTCTCTGACACAATTTTAAATGTCTTTATCTTTGATATAGCACGTTCAACATGTATCCTGTGTGCAGCCACTTTTTTTGTCAGGCAGACATCTGTAGAGGGCATCTGCCTTTTTCCTCTGACGAAGGGTGGGATGTTTATTTCAAGTCCAATTTCTTGTAGGTCATTTTCAATTAAAAATCCTTTATCTACCATAAGCCCATCCCCTTCCTGCAGATAGCCATGTTTAAGCAGATTTTTCATTAGCTCAATAAAGTTGCTCTGCCTAACTATTTCTTTGTCAGACATAGATCCAGTGAAAAGAGTTGAACAAAATATTACAGAACCTCGTGGATCACATGCTATGAGGGATTTCAATGTGTTTGCAGACTTGTAGGTTGAGTAGCTTTGGCTCTGCAATACAAGTGAAGATGGGGTTTGAATTTGTAACTCTGTACAGTCTAATATTGCCATCGTTGTAGGAAATTCCTCTCTGTACTTTCCTGGCATGTGTGCCATTATTATGTCTCTATGAGGCCATGCGGGTAGTTCCCCTAGAACTGTGAACATGTAGTCCACCCATGCGTTGAACAAAGTACCAACACTACGTTCATCAATCATAAATCTAAATGCCAAATCTTTTAAATCATGATTTTGTCTCAGTTTCATAAGAACAAGCAAGAGCTGCACACGCAGGGGCATTGTGTTAATTTGCCAATCAGTTCTGCTATATGTCAATGGGACTGAAGTTTGCTGTGCTGTTTCACTGCTAGGTATACTAAACACAGTACATAGATTGTTGAATTGATCATAAGTGAATCCAGTGGCATATTTGAAATAGGCTGGTACACGGCTGTGCTGCAAGACCTCTGGTGTTAATCTATTTGGTACATGATTATCTCTCAGAACAGTATTTATACTCGTCAGTGATTCGATTTGTGCTTGTTGATTTCTCAATCTTTCATCTCGCTCGTCTTGTCCACCTTCCATTGGGGGAGGCTGCTCCACAGGCCAGCGCTCCTCATCTGGAGGCTCCTCCACACCCTGACCTTCTTAGAGAAGAGAGAGGAGTAAGAGGGGAGGAGAGAGGGGTGATAGATAAGGAGAGAGGGGTGATGGATAAGGGGAGAGGGAGAGGTGAATGAGGGGAGAAAGGAATGAGGAGAGAGGGATAAGAGGAGACAAATTATTTCAAATGTTTTCTCTCGCTGCAGCTCCCACTGTTGCAGCTCCCACAGACCAACCCAGCAACATCCCTGCCTGTATCCTCTTACTGTACCAAGACCATCCCCATGCCCCTCTCTCCAGACATAGCCATACCAACACCACAGCACAAGCAGAGCTTTGATCTAGAGGAAGCAAGAATACTACAACTGCAAACCACGGGACAGGCTGCATGTCCACTGTGGCACAAGGAGCGAGAGGGCAGGCTGACTGCATCAGAATTTGGCACAATAGTAAAGAGAAAGAAAATTTCAGATGCCTTCATACAGTCCACATATTACCCCAAGCCCTTCACTGCTACTGCAACAACCTATGGCTCTGCCAATGAGTCAAAGGCCAAGCAGCTGTACCAGGAGACATTTCCAGATAGGCATGTTCATAGCTCTGGCCTCCTCCTGCAACCAGATCTCCCCTTCCTTGGGGCAACACCAGATGCTATAGTATGTGACAATGGTCAAACAGGCTTGCCTAGAGGTGAAATGTCCCTTTGCAGCAAGGGACATGACAGTAGCAGAGGCAGCCACAGCCATAAAAGATTTCTATGTGCGTAAAGACGGAGAAGACATGCACATCTCAGAGAGGCATAACTGTTATTACCAAATTCAAGGGCAACTACTACTTAGCGGACTCGACTTCTGTGACTTTGTACTTTTTACAAGAAGAGATATATATATTGAGAGAGTTCACAGAGATATTCAGTTCATCAATGACATGATTGTAAAGCTGCACACATCCCATGATGCTCACTTTAGTCCAAAGACATAAATCATACCTCTTTCATTGTCACTCATGTCCTGTCTTGGGTTGACCTGTGTCGTCTCTGTGAGGGCAGTAACATCTCCAGCACACCTCATTCTGTGAAAAAAACACAAAAATCTGAGTATTAGCTAAGCATAGACAGATAATAATAATAGTTCATTTATGGAGCATCTTTCATACATAAAATGCAGCTCAAAGTGGATTTTATTGACAACAAACATAACAACATTGACAGATCAACATTTGTATTTGCCTTGTCAGGGATAAAACGAAAAGTCCAGGACTTATTTCCATCGTTGTCCCTGTTACTGGTTTCAAGTGGCACTATGGCATCTGAAGTGCATCGAGCATTCTTAGTGCATAATCTAAAGTGCATGTAGTAGTATTCATGTTTCAGTTTTTTTTTATTATAAAAAAAAGCATCATTCATGCTCATTGGTGCATTAAAAACAATTATTTTCATCAACATGTTATGTTAGCAGTGGTGGTCACTACATTAAATCTATAACTATAACTGTCCTTGTTGGTCATCATTTTCACTGTTATGCACCTGGCTGACTGTAACGTTACCTTTTTTTGGGTGAGGGTCTGTGTCTTTTCGGAGCAGCACACACGAGAGCCCGGATGGGATCTGGATATTCCAGAGTTGGCTTCCCATCTCTGAAGTGCTTTGAGGTGACAAGACAGTTAGCAAAAGTTAGCTAAAAACACCAGCTAACTAGCGAGGACGAAAAGTCAGACAGCAAACGTTGATGTTGATAACACTGTAGCTAGTTAGCTGGCTAACAAGTTGGCAGCTAACGTTAGCTAGCTGGGCTGGATATACGCTAGCTAGTTGGCAGTCAAAGTCAATCGTTAGCAAACTAATAGTTTGGTCTACGTTTCTAATACATGCCGTCAAATATTATGTCTTTATGAATTGACCTTACCTTTGAGCAAACATAAGTGTCCTTGGTAATTTTCTTCACATTCAGTTGTGTAAGTGGTCGACGACACAGCATAATCCACCGCTTGCATTTCTCGAGTTTTCTTTTGGGCTTCGGAAAAGGTACGAAATATACTCCACCATCCAGTCTTTCAGGGTACCTGGTGTCCGAATTACAGGTACCCCACGCACAGCGTTTCACCATCAGATATTAGCTAGATAATAAGCTAACTAATGAACTCTTCATAGTGGTTTCGATCACAGACGTCTGGTTTTGGTTTTGATGCGGCTCACAAACGGCTTTTCTGGGGATGTCCGAGTTTTCTGCCAGGAGGGATTTTCGCTGTGATATGATTGGACAAATTCTATTTTGGGGCGTGGTTTAGCGATAGGTCTATTGCTTTGGCCTATACGAGTCAGAGTTTGCAAGCACCTTCCGGTCTGCGGGCTCACTCGACTCGGGGCCTGGCTACATCCTGGGCTTTGTTCAAGGGTGTTTCCATCCAAGACATTGGTGCAGCGGCGAGCTGGTCCTCGCCGCTCACTTTTGTCCGCTTTTACAGGCTAGACGTCTCCGCTCCAAGCGTGGCCCGAGCAGTGCTGGGCACCTTGTTGAGTCGGGACTCTACCTGTTAAGTTCTGGTTGGTTGGTGATTTTCAAGATAAGCTCGTCTGGCAATACGGGAGCTACAATTTCCCATAGTGAGACATCGAACGGAGTGTTATGAATGAGAACTATAGGTTACTTACGTAACCCCAGTTCTCAGAGTAACATGAAGTGAGATGTCTCACCAGACGGCCCTCCTTGCTATGGTGAAGCGAGAAGAGGTGCTTATTTTGAATGACGCATGCGTCGTGGCGCAAGCTACTTATAGGGGGTGATTCCCTGACGTTGATGTCAAGATCACCAGCCAATCAGGATTGGCGTAATGAGATTGATGCTTCTGTTTGCTCCGCGATGAGGCGCATCCCATAGTGAGACATCTCACTTCATGTTACTCTGAGAACTGGGGTTATGTAAGTAACCTATAGTTTCCAATGTTGAAACTCATTTGTAGTCTAGCCCTTTAGGTCCTGCAGCCTGCCAAAAGAGAGAAATTACATTATGTTTTATATATATACATAAAACCAAAACACTTCTACAACAAATTTACAATTATAATAATCTAAGAACGTCATGATACATATTCTCATCCAATCCAAAATGTGTTTGGTTTCAGATGGAAACACGGTAGTCACGGTAGACCTGCTGAATTATTTGTCCATACTTTTTCTCTCTACAGTGACAGCAATCTTGCCTCATATTGTGATCGGAGGGTATCCAGCAGATGGAGTTTAGAAGAGCAAACCAAAAATGCAATACAGACACCATGTTGTATCAGATCAAGAAAAAACTGAAATAACATATATTTCTCTCTTATGAGTGGGTTTTCCCCTCCATCAAAGCAAAAAAAAGAAAACCTTTGTTCCTACACAGCTGGGGAGATGTGAGACAGTTGACTTATTCGGCAAGTAATGTAACACTGAATATAAAGGACACACAGTATGCTCTTTACTGTGATTATTTTCGTTTTGAGTTCTGTATTGAGACCTCCACGTGTAGGCTCAGTGAAAATGAAGCTCTACGACCGCACATCGGGTGAAATCAATGCTTTAATTTATTTGACCAGAATGAGTTTCTATATGCTGATACAGAGATGGTTGCTTCAGGGCGCTAGCAACATGTTCATGATATTAGGTCCAGCCTTCACCAAGGATCAAACAGCGACCCATCAGTTCATCAAACACTCCGAGCTGGACATTCATATAACATGCTTTCCCCAGCTAGCTCTTGGCATAGACTCAGAAGTAATAAATCACATACTGTATTTTTTATGACCTAACTGGTCCAGGGTTGTAAAGAGGGTTGTATTAAGACAGTTGCCTCAGATACTGAAGATAGGATTTGTTGAATTTTTAATCATGTCTTTAATCCTGCATTACTCACCAGCGCATCACCCATATATTATGAATTGCACGTCTTATTTTATCCTCTAAACCTTAAAACATATGTATTTCCGAAAAGCTAGTGTGAAAACAAACTCTGGCATGTATTGCTTTAACGGTATAACTTTAACATTTGTACATTTTTAAATCCCATACACTTTAAATATTATCAACAGTACTTAGGAGCCGCTTATCATTCAAATGGTGCATGCAACGATGCGCGCGCACACACACACACACACACACACACACACACACACACACACACACACACACACACACACACACACACACACACACACACACACACACACACACACACACACACACACACACACACACACACACACACACACACACACACACACACACACACACACACACACACACACACACACACACACACACACACACACACACACACACACACACACACACACACACACACACACACACACACCACACACACACACACACACACACACACACAACTTCCTCAAATGAACAATGTTCCCTTTTACAGCCTTCTTGTTATCACCAGTAAACTGCCCCCTTGTTATAGCCTCCATGTATTTCCAATTATTTTATATGTGAAAGAGGGCAAAGGGACAACTAGAGTGGAGACGGGAGAGAAAGACTGTGGCAAGCCAAGTCGCTTTGTAAGAAATCATGGGCAGGTTATAAGGAAGATAAATAGCGTGACACCTTAATGGAGCCATACAGTTATCCTTTATGAATAAAGTGAGATTGCTTCATAAAAGGTACAGTCCATGATTAATGATACAACTGAACCGCTTGCATCGATCCTGAACATAAAAGGCCTCTCCAGTATTTACAGCTGTTAATGTTATAACAAATGGCATTATAAAAGTTGGATGTACTGTGAGTCCAATAAAATGCTACAGACTTGGGAATTACTTCTGAGCCTCTGGTGGCCAAAGCTATTACTGTGTTCTTGGAGTCTATCGCTCAGGAGACAATGATGACAGAAATACAAAGTAGGAAGGAAGGAAACAGCAGATACACACACTCAGTCCTACAGATACATTTGAATTTACCAGCCCAGTTGTACTTCATGGACAACAATGATGTCACTTCAAAGGAAAAGTATGACACAAGATCAAAATCCTTTTTAGTGAGATGCAAAAAGTAACATAATCAAATGTATTTTCTTCACAAATGTAAAAGAACAAATCGGCAAAATGAGGACCAAATAAGCCTGAATTTGGAAAAAGCCATCTTACTGAATGTTTAAAAACATTATTATTATTATATTCATTTTTGTATTTTACATTTGTTAAACTGACACCTTTTATGTGAGTTTACAATTGAAAAAAAGGGGTAAAACAACATCTTGTTTGCAAGTTGGTTATACACATGACTTAAAAAATATGCAATTTCTCTCTCTGCCTGCCTTCCTACTGAGGATGCCAGTAACAATTTCCAGGGTTTGAAGGCTAGAAATTAACACCTCAAAGTCATGCCTCTTGTCAGATGTGCAGTACAAACGAAACAGATCCCTTTTTGAAGCAGTATAAGCAGACATATTTTAGTTGTTTGGAATGCTCTGACACAATTAGATAGAGGTGGACAACAGTGCCTCCTTAATGTATTTCCATCTGGTTTTAGAAATCAATAATGAAACTCAAACATACTGCTGGTAGGAAAAAAACTGTCTTTAATATAATGTGAAAAGACTGAGAGCCGAGCAAATTATAATCCCTGACCAATTGTTCTGTGTGAAGATGATTTGTTTGCATGCATGTAGTTTATGGGAGTCCGCTTATGATGATCAGCTGATGCCGTGCATAACTCAACCAGGACTAATCCAAACCATGATGTTGATAATGACTGCTTTAAGAGAAGCCTGAAGCAATGGCGAGAAATCAAGAGACAAATTCCAGATATGCAGACTTGCATGCATGCATTTTACTGGCATATCCACATATTTGCATTTGCACAAATCCTATCCCCCAGGTTTTAGGTGTTATTTTAACTGTTTGATATACGTTATATACGTGTTGAGAAAATCATGATGCCACTTATAATGGTTTCTGGGCTGTAAAATATCAATTCAAATGAAATCTGAATACACACTCAAATACAATACATTTCCAAAGAGCCAATTTTCCTAATTTGCTGATAACTGAAATTATTCTTGTAATATGCAATCCTTTAATTTACTGTATAACCTATCAGGACAACCCTCTATTTACATGTTTCATATTAGAGTAATTGTAGATCACGGTGGACATTTTTGTTCTGAAGGAAATGTGATCAATGATTGCTCAATAATTCTTAGGTGTTCAAAATATACCGATTATCAATTTGGTTCTCTTCCACTGAAGCTACAAAATTGTCTTCTCAGATTACTGTGCCCCTGGCAGCCAGGATAATATACAGCATTCTTCTTGTTAATTTATTTTCGAAACACCATGAATTTTCCATGGGTGACTTGGCACTCACACATGGTTTACCAGTAGCCCCTTCAACGGTAAAAAGAAGAAAAAAAACACGGGTGTTAGATGTATACCATGCTGCCATGATAATTGGTAACTGGAGCCAGAAAAAATGTAGGCAGCAATGGGTCGGAGCTTTGTGAATCTGAAGTGGGACATTGGAGTTACAACAACTTTTAAACACCATCATTTTTCTTTCACAGATATAACATAAATAGGACATACATGGAGATGCTTAGATAACTGCACCTGTACATCAGAGTTAATCATTCATGCCCTCCTTGGACACCAAAAGGACATACAATTTCTTAAAATTATCGATTTTCATATCGTGCAAACATTATCAACATATTACAGACATTATCACTCCCCCTCATCAACAAAATGATCGCACAATACCTGAACCATTGTGATAGTATGAACCAGTGCTTTACCATCTAGAATTCTAGATGAAACATTAAACACCATCTTTAAACCAAGAAACAAAATCTCATTGGCTGGTGTACATTTCTGACAACGTGATTCGTTCAGATGCGTCACGTGGTGTGCTAAAACACTTCCTGGTTAGCTTTCCGCTAGAAATTTAAATCTCAAAATGGCAAAAGAACGGCGAAAAAAACGTTCACAGAGAAGACGCCAACAATTGTCACTTGCACGAAGCAAGGTTATACAAAAAACAAATGACGCCGAACATGAAATACCTTCACGGAGTGCGTCGATGCGCAAGCTGTCATCAAAAGAACAGGAGGGTTTAGCTAGCGCCTCACTGCAATCTTTGAAGGTCGTTTTCTCAAAATGAGTTTTTTCTCCTACTCTGAGTTCGAAATGTCCACTTCAGTAGCACGTACATACACCAAACCTTCCAGTTATATTCCTATCAATATTATGAAGGCTTTTACAGAAGGGTTTGTTCATATATCATTCATAGCCTGAATTATATAACATTTTATACCTAAGACATGGCGAACATTGATATTTTAGGGCTGTTGACAGTATTTTCTGATTTATGGAGTGATACAAAGAGATATCCAATATCCCTTCTGTAAAAGCCTTAGATACTAATATGACTACAAAATGAAACAAGAATTTTGAACCTCGCTTTATCCAAAATTCAGATTTCGGTTCCTGAAATGTTTTAAAATTATGTGCATATTTAATGGTTCATTTGCATATTCAAACATGCTATTTCAGAAAACTTGTAATACAAAAAACAATTGCCTTATTGTAAGTAATAGCCTTATAGTAAGTAGTCTTTAAGTAAAAAATACCCTATTCACCTGGGGTGTCTCGCTTTTAGTGGCAAAGTGGAAAATCTCTGGCTCCAACATAATATACAATACATTTGTCAGTTGACCATTTCAGTTTTGAGTAGACCACACCACAAATTGTCATTTTCCTGTTTTGATTTATTTTTATTTTAGTCAAGATACTGACTTTCATGTCTTCTTTCTGCGTCCCATAGGTTGAATATGAGACTAAATGTCTCATTAAGACACTTCTTTTTTTTTTACAGAGTGTCACTGCCTCTTGTGATGATGACCAATGACAAGCGATGTGGCTTAGATCAATGATCTGTTGGATGGCCTGCTGAACCTGAATCAATAGCTGCGGGCAGAGTGAGGACTTGTTCTCTGAGTTGGTGCTTCTCACTGTCAGATACTTGCTCATAAGCTGCAGTCACTCTTCCAGCTATCCACCCCCGCGCTAAAGTCACACACACACATACACACATAAACACACTTCACTCTATCTCTTGCTCTCTCTCCAGGCTAAATAGTTTGCTGGCAGTCCCCGGTGCAACAAGGTTAAGTCATCCTTTTTGACAGAGATGGAAAGGGTTATTATCTGACGCTGCTCTGCATTCATACTGGGTGAGACAAAGGTGCATTTTTGGATCAATACGCAGAAAAGACACTTTGCTGGGTCGAGCACGTCATACGTCATTATATAAATCTGACTCACCATCAAAAGTTCAAAGAAGCCAACACACTTATTGCCATTTGTTTTTATTAATTCACAATCTAAAATAGCTTTCAAAATGCAATTTGACCCCTTTGAATTGCTGATAAAATATTTAAGTATGGCATTAAACAAAATAGCTTTAGGGGTTTGTACAGGGTGTTGGAAATAGCCAGACTGTGCTTGTGCAGTTGTAAATTATTTTTCAAGGGTTTCACGTTTCCAATGTTTACCCCATGCTCTAAACTGCACTCAATAACAACACACTCATGCTCATGTTCAATTATGTTTTGGAAAATTAAATGATCTATCATTGGGACACTACTGACTTCTGGTCCCTCACTTGCAAGCAATTCCAATAAAAAATATACTACACATTGAATTGTCTAATGGAGTTACCAGTGACAGAAAGAGGAAAGGCAGTAATTGCATTTGAATTGCAGATTCTTACTACTAAATCCTCAACTTCTGAGGCATTGGAAGGAACAAACATCAGCATTTCACCCGGGGAAGGAAAAAAAAAAACAGCAAGGACAGCAAGATGGCTGACTGCTGCTAGTAGACAATAAACAGCTGACACTATAGGTTGCCATGTGCTGATGTACTCCCACTGCTAAGTCTTGTGAGGTAAATCTCTCACAGAAATTCAAGCTCTCTAGAAAAGTCATGCATAATCCCAGCTTCTAAAAAAGTGAGAGAGGTTAGCTTTAATGATATCAGGCCAGTGGCTTCTAACAGCTTGCAAAGACCTTTGAATACCCTGTAATTTGCATTTCTGCTGTAAAGGTGATGCTTTGCCTTTGCATAGGGTCTGTGAACACCTGGAGAAAACCAGTAGTGTCATCAGAAATCTGTTGTTTTACTGTCGTAGAGCTTTTAACATAGCACAACCTCATAAATCTCAATGTCAACGCTCAATAAAATGGATTCAGGTATCTAACCGAGCTCAATTCGTTAATTAAAGGGAACATGACTTTAGATTAGATCCCTACCAACACAGATCCGCACTAATGTTGTTTTGTTGTCAACTCCGTTGTTTATCTTGTATAGAAGGGGTGTAAAATACAATCAGGAAATGAGCCATATGCAAAATATCCTCCAGTGAAATAGCACTTGTCAGTTGCATTTTCAGGCTGTGATGAAAGGAGACAAATCAAATCATTTTCACAATAGTTTCAGTTGAAGAAAGCTGGTGATTTGCTTTTGAGGAGGGAAGGAGAATGCATTTCACAAAACCAAACAATACTGCGAGTCTACACTCTAAAAACAAATGCCTTGGCTCAACAACAAAAATCAAAGCAACAGTTTGCATCGATGTTTATTGAGTTAAGACAACTTCTAATGAAATTGTCTGAAAGCAACAAAGTTATTTGAGTTAGGGGAGAAGGCTTTTCCTCTACAATCAGAGATGTTTTTAATTACCACTTACTTAATAATTGGTAGCATAAACACAAGTTTTGAAGTTGATTACTCAAAAGATGAAGTTGTTCCGACTAGTTTTACCACATGATTTAAAAGGAATTTTAAGTTGTGTGTACTTAATTACCATCATTGTGAACACACGTTTTTAAGTTGACAACCATTTATAAATTAAGTTGCTCCAAATATATTGTATTCAATAGTTTGTTTGTTTTTAGCTTTTTCATGTTTTTGCTTTTAAAGAAAGACATTGATTCCACAACAAAAATATTAGGCAATTAACTTTTTATTTTGAACTGCAATTGTTTATTTCAACACATGATGTTTAAATCAGGAGATAATTCATTTTGTTTGAACATTTATTGACACATGTCATATGATAAGGTGCATGAACACCTGAAATTACAGCTGACTGCAGGAGAGAGGAGAACCATTTTATAGTTTGGCTGCAGCACCATAGGCGGCGCGTGAGGCTCAGGTTTGGGAAGGCTAAATAACTTTTTATTTCATCTTACGCTGCCCGCCTCCGGCGTCTATAGAAAATAGATCAACTCAGTGAAAGCACCGCCTGCTGACCGATCAGAGCTCAGTGTGCGGAGTTTAAATCTATCAAGTCATATTACAAGAAAAAGGAAATGCAGTTTAAACTGCCGTATGCAGAGAATACGCCGACGTGTCGCACTTATCATTCATATCACACTGACATCACATCATCAATCAGATCATCGATCTCACATCGATATCACAATATTTCCTTATCTGAGTCAGCTTCTCGAGCCGTATCTGGCCGTGCAACACTTAGTTACATTGTCACATATAGCCTACTGTATGCAGACGTATTATTTTAAGCAACACATTAAGTTGACGAAACACTCAACTCAAATGTAATAAAGTCATATCCCCTCGTGTTTTAGATGGGGCAGTATCATAAAACTGTTGTTCGCTTTCAAACACTCGGTAGTTTATTTTTTAACGAGTTGTTCTGTATTCTCCTTGCAGGTGCAACTATGTGGCTTGTATCCTGGATTATATGTTTAAGTCATCATGGATGTTTAAAGTTCATATTTGTCTAATATTAGTTTACTTTTCATTAATGAAGTATGATGTTGCGCTGTCAGTACACTTGTCCCTGTTTGTGATTGGTCAAATGTAGCTAACCCCGCCCCTTTCACGTGAACGCGTTCTCAGCTGGGCTGCTTCTCAGGTCGATTAAATGAAATCCTTGCTTCCCTCACTTGCGTCGTTTCCCTGCGTTTAGTCCCTCCCACTAGGGAGGGACGCAAGGAAACCACGAGAAGCAGGGAAATGAGTTTTAAGAGCAATGGGACGTCCTTTCCTCCGGAGCGTCACGTGAAGCGACGTCCGTTTGTGATGACGCTGCACAGTTGTTGCCCGTTATTTCCACAAACACCCCCGCCTCTGTTAGTACACATTTACTGACATAAACATTAGTATCATCTGTTGTAGATCCAAATACATGAAATAAAATAAGAAGTAATTCTCAAAAAAGATAAACGCCATTCTTAAAATGTATAAACGAAAAAAGCGATCATGAAAATGTTTCCAATAAATGAATAAAAAAATGTTTGACCACTTTGTTGTTTAGATATATCACATATTTGTAACTAAATGATACATGAATTGAAACAAAACACAGTATAAACTGAGGAGTGAGTCCTGTGAGGTTCATGTATTTTCTTCACTCCGCTGGGGTATTGCTCTCATGTCAAGAAGCATCAGATCAGTGCATGCACTGCCTCGTCCAATCAGTGAGCGATACACAGTAAGGGGGCGGGGTGAGTATCTGAGGATTTCATCGGAGGATGGTCTGGTGGTTCCTCGGTTATCGCTCCTCCACATAGCCGCGGGAAGTCATTTTGCTCAGGGGGTGCTGCCAAAAGTGAGGAGGGAGCCGCTTAAAAAAAAAAAAAAAGGCGGTGCCGGGCCGGGCCCAGCTGTCAGCGATACGAGCCGCATACATTGTTTGTTAAAGGCGAGACACGGCAGGCAAAAACATCGTTTTTCATGCACTGGTCAATTTTGAGATGTTGTACTATTTTGATTCCATAACATGTTTTCTTTCAGGCTTTTGGAAGTAAAACGTACAAAATACACATTTAAGTGTTCATTTTACTATAGTTGGTCTATTTGCGTCTGTATATTTCTCCTAAATTCACCAAAAGTTAGCATTCTAACGTAACATAAAGTACCGCGACCGCTGTTTGCACCATGTCATCGTTGGAAAGCTGTGTCTCTCCTGCACAATCTCATCGGATCCAAATATGGTCATTTCCCTAAACCAAGAAACGAAATCTCATTGGCTCGTGTCAACTTCTGACAACGTGATTCGTTCAGATGCGTCACGTGATGTGCTAAAACACTTCCTGGTTAGCTTTCCGCTAGAAATTTAAATCTCAAAATGGCAAAGGAACGGCAAAAAAACGTTCACAGAGAAGACAACAACAATTGTCACTTGCACGAAGCAAGGTTATACAAAACACAAATGACCCCGAACATGAAATACTAGTGATGGCGAGATGAAGCCTTATGAAGCTTTGAAGCTTTCCAGCCAATTGGTTCGCAAAAGGGTTCATCTCATGAGGCTTCATCATGGGCTTCATTTGAACACAAACCCCCTGTTGGTCAAAGTGTGTAAAACAGGCAGATTGGACATCTCAACAGTGTGCTCTATCTCATACCGAGTTCCCAATGAGTAAAGCCTTAGAATACCTCTAAACAACGAACATTAAATCATATTTTCATGTTAACAATATTGTTTTTATTCCAGTTGAATGATTGTGATTGAAAAGCCTAAGGAGGCTGGTAAACATTACAAATAGGGATTTGTATTCCTTAATAATATTCATAAACGTAACCATGTTGTAGCCTGAGAAAGGCTAAACCATATCAAAGAATACATTTATTAACTACATTATCTCATTTAGCTGTAGCTTTTATAAACAACAAAAAAGACGTATTGACGAGTCGTTGAACCAGAGACCCTGCGATCGTGAGTCAACTGCTTTCCAGCTGAGCCACAGCACACACGCTGAATCTCCCTGAAAATACTGTAACATATTTATTCCTGTATTTATTCATTCATGTTTTTTTTCCTACATTTATTTATGCTGGTATCTATTTATACTTATGACATGTTCCGACCTCTATATAGGTGAGGGTCTGAGCTCTCTTGATTCCATCGTGTCACCGGGCCCGGGTACAGGAGGGGTAATATGGTTCTTATTATACATCCATGGTTATGAGCGTTGTGGTTCAACGGTTCAACCGATCTGAATCGCTTCCTGAAGCAGTCACGTGGTATCGACAGGCAGCGAGGCTTCGTTTGTCATCGATGACGTCACTGGCCCAAAACGATACAAGCCTCGGTACATGCTTCACAAAAAGCTTCGGGGATTACTCGACACACGCTCCGAAGCCTCGGCGCAATACGTAACATCACTATGAAATACCTTCACGGAGTGCGTCGATGCGCAAGCTGTCATCCAAAGAACAGGAGGGTTTAGCTAGCGCCTCACTGCAATCTTTAAAGGTCCTTTTCTCAAAATGAGTTTTTTCTCCTACTCTGAGTTCGAAATGTCAACTTCAGTTGCACGTACATACACCAAACCTTCCAGTTATATTCCTATCAATATTATGAAGGCTTTTACAGAAGGGTTTGTTCATAGATCATTCATAGCCTGAATTATATAAGATGTTATACCTAGAAACATGGCGAAAATTGATATTTTAGGGCTGTTGACAGTATTTTCTGATTTATGGAGTGATAAAAAGAGATATCCAAAATCCCTTCTGTAAAAGCCTTTGATGCTAATATGACTACAAAATGAAACGAGCATTTTGAACCTGGCTTTATCCAAAGTTCAGATTTCGGTTCCTGAAATGTGTTAAAATATGCGCAAATGTAATGAGATAATGGATCATTTGCATATTCAGAAAACTTGTAATATAAGAAACAATTGCCTTATTGTAGGTAATTAACTGGAGAAATTACCCTATTCACCTGGGGTGTCTCGCCTTAACTTTAATAAACCAGTAACCTTAGCAACAGCTGCACATGCCCACATGCTAACTATGGGTCTTACAAACCTACATAACATTACAAATAGTCAGAAAATATTATTTACAATATTAATAAAACTATGAATTCAATTTTAACTGATTGACAAGGCAAAACACTGCACAGCGGCAGCAGCATTAAAGGAAACATATCGTCTTACATTGTGTTGGGGCTTCACAAAACTCAAAATGTAGCCTGGGGTGGCACTAATGAAGACCCTCATTAGAGCAGATACATCCACATTGTCCAAAATGTTACTGTGGACATGCATTAAAGTCAGATGTCAGTCTCTTCTGTGTCATATTACTCTAGTTGTAGAGGTGGTGGGCTGAGGAGTAGCTGGTGGTCCACTCTTTTTATTGGGTTGTTTGTTGGAGAAAAAAATCCAAAATCCTTTTTTAGCGCCATTCTATAAAGTTGTCACTCTGCAGTGTGTGTGTCGCATCAATTACGTCACACTCCCACGACCTATGACCTAGATCAGTGTTTCCCAACCGGGGGTACTTGTACCCCTAGTGGTACGCGAGGGAACTGTAGGGGGTACGTGGAATTCCAAGGTGACAAGTAAAACAAATAATAATCCCGTCAAAAATGATAGTGCGCGATTTGTTTCCCTAGGGAGACAATAGTCTGTGGCACGCACAACCGCGCCAAAATCCCACAATGAAAACAGCTGTTTACCTGCAGCCAGAAAAATTCTGGTATGTCTGCGCTATGGATAAATGGCTGAAACGTCCGCTTGCTCTGGATTCAGGCCAGAGTTCAGAGGAGCCCGCCGAGAAACGTAAGAAAGAGGCCAAACTGAAACCAAGGCAGTACAGTGAAACATATATATTATTTGGATTCATTTATACTTCTGCGGACCCACCGCAGCCTCAGTGCTTCTTTTGCGGTGAAGTCCTGGCTAATAGTGCGATGAAGCCAGCGCATTTACAGAGACACCAGAGCACCAAACACTCGGGAAGTGTCGATAAAAGTGAATAATTTTACAGACGAAAGCTGTCGGAATTTAAGTCGAGCCAGACAGTAATGATGAAAGCCACGAATGTGTCAATTAAAGCACTCGAGGCATCTTACGCCGTGTCCCTGCTTGTGGCTAAATCAAAAAAACCTCACCCTATTGTTGAGCTCATTCTCCCTGCAGCGACTGCGTTGGCCGAAATTATGATAGACAAGAAAGCAGCCGAAGCACTCAAGAAAGTTCCCCTGTCGAATAACACCGTATCCCGTCGGATCAATGATATGTCTGTGAATATAATTGAACAAGTGGTGAACAAAATAAAACTAGCCGGTCAGTTCGCTTTGCAGCTGGATGAAATGACAGATGGGAGTGGAGAAGCGCAGCTCCTGTCCTTCGTGCGTTACAAAGATGCGTCGGACATAAACTATGGAGGTTATTCCCTATCTTTATTCAAGAGCGTGGTATTTAAATTTGAGAGCATACTTTATGTATTTATTTCCCTCAAACCCTGTCCTCGCACTCCAATAGTGCCTGCTTGCACTTAGATTAGTTCTGCTTCTGCTCAAACTGTACGCTTGCACTCAGATATATTGCTGTTTACAGATTTTTTCTGCTCTCAGATTTATTCTGTGCGCGCTCGAAACTTTTGTGCAACAATCCTGTCAAAATCCCTCAACCAATAGGAGGCCAGGTGTCCTTGCGGGTGCGTTCGCTTTACTTATTACAGCGTCCCGTAAGGGCGGTTACTCTTTGGTTTATAAACTCCCGCCCTCCACGGCTTTATAACATAGCATGTACTGCACTTGTCTGATTTACAACTACCTTACATAATAGCTACGTTCAGTGGCGGACTGGGACTAAAAATCAGCCCGGGAATAAAATAAAATCGTCCCTCCGTTGCCTTCTGCACATGTTGCTATGCAACAACAATAACAGATAGCGAATGTCGTCGTTTAGGTGCTTTTTTTTCTGGAGATAGGCACTTCTCAATCCACTCCTCCATAGTAAACCCACCCCGGAGGTCGAAGTTAACCTTAAATGTTTCCATCTTAAGCTTAGTTAGTTAGTTAGTTTACTATATAAAGTTTAGTTTAGGATTTTATAACGGTTCTCAGACGCGGAGGGATACTGATTTGTGAAAAGTAACAACAACTATTCCCTGGATATAGGCCTACGCTCATTATATCACGGCTAAGAAACATCAGATTGCTTGATTTGACTTGTCCGTTTTATAAACATATACTAACTGTGCTTAACCCCCCCCCCCCCCCCATCCCAAAAAAAAGTTGTAAATGACTGGTGAAAAGAAACTGCTAGGCCATACTGATTCTGGATATTATTTTGCTAAGTGTTTTGTTCCTGAATTAAAGTTTAAATGCCTGTTTAAAGGGGACTTATTCAAAGGGGCTCCATGGTTTAAGCCTAAATGTTACAAGATATATATATATAGCAAAGATAAGTTGATTATTTTGATTTCATATGTATTTATTTGATTATATTATTTATTTTCAAGGCAACATATTCATTTGTATTGAGTGATTTAAGTTAAAATTAAGAAAATGCCTGAGAATTAGATGTTCAAATTAAGGAGATGAAATAAAGTTATTTTCATTCAATAATCAGTTACGTTCTACTTGTGAAGGATCATCAGCACGTATGAGTGAGGGGGTACTCATGGTATGACAAAAGGCTCAGGGGGTACACAAGACAAAAAAGGTTGGGAACCACTGACCTAGATGACTTGGATTTTATTTGGAAAATAAATTCAAGCCACCTGATATATACAAATATATACTATGACTATTATATGCTACTGTATACAGCTAATTTTATTTTTAAGTAAAATCATAACTATTTTATGTAGTTTAATCATTGTTATTTAGGTGGTCACTCAGTTTTTCAAATGTACACCACTCGCCAACAGGGGGGGGTTCAGCACCCCCAGCACCCCTACTTCCCGCGGCTATGCTCCTCCATGATCGCTCCTCGCTCCTCGATCCTCGGTCCTCCGGCAGAAATAAGAGCCATGGGACGGTACTCAAGATGGCGCAGGCAAATCAACTTCCGGTGAGACCGAGGACCGAGGAGCGAGGAAATGAAAATAGTCGACCTGAGAAGCAGCCTTAGCCTTCCCTAGCCTCCAGCACCCGCCGCCCCTGTGCAGCACGTTGATTGGCTGCTGGAGAATGAGGTGAAATGTAATAGGTTAAAGAGAACGCCTGTGATGAGCTGATTATATGCAGCTGCGGATGAATGTATACACACCCAGTCTTCCTGAAAGAACTTGCGCTGAGCTTCCTTTAAATCTTGAAAAAAAAGATAAATAACACAAATTTAAATTGCCCCCCAAATAATAAATAAACACACAGCAAATAAATGCTGCCATCACAACGAAGTTAGAGGCCTTTGCATATTTAAAACCAGTGCCAAATAAGTCAAATCTGTAAAGTTTTTGTAGAACTACAGAAACAAACTCTCAATGGCCACCAACTGCAGATCACACACATCCATTTGACAAAAGATGTAACAAAGATGTTTACACTGCCGACAGTCATTATTTCAAACAGTATGAACACATTTAACGCAGAATGCTCATTCATTTGTTTCCCTCGACCACGATGGTTGCCATCATATGGTCAGATCCTGGGGTGGACCGGTCACTGATGAAGGCGATATTCATGTCCTTTTGAAGCACATTAAATAACAGGTTAGCACATAAGAGATAATGCATTAGGTAATTGCTTACTTTTCAAACTGTCACTCTTAGCTAATTCAGAGCCATTATTACCAGCTGCTAAAGCAACGCTGGTATTGTTTTCACCTATTGAGTCTGCATGTGTGTGTCGTCATGGCAATGTGGTCCTGAAGACACACAGAGGTGCTTTTGAGTACTTTGCCTTGTGTTTCAATGCATGTGGACAGATTTTGTCAATCACAACCGTGCAAGTTTTAGTGTCCCTTCTCATCTTTTTTGCAGGTTCCATACAATATTTGAACTGGTTAAGTGAAGAGCAGAAGCCACTTTTAAAATTGTACACAATCCTTTTCCCATGCCATTGCTGTCAACACCTATCCATGCTGAACGTTGCTAAGATATTATTGATTGGGGTGTGGCCAAAAGTGCAATATGCTTCAAAATGTAACTGACAGAGAGCAGTGCTTTTGTCCTGTGTTTTTACATGTGCCCATAGATTTTATGTTATTTCAAGATTTTTAATTACGTCGCTAAACTCCTTGAAAAGGTCCTCTTCCTTTTCTCCAAGGTACACGACAAGGCAGCGGATGGCTATAGTTCTCTGCGTACTTCAATTGTATTGTGCTATTTTTGAAAAAGGAAAAAAAGAGAAATTACCTAAATTAATATATTCTGAATGGGTGACTGCCAAAAACTTGCATTTCAATGACAACTCTAAATAACGATCCTACCTCAAGAAGCATCCTTGATCTGCTTCACGAGATTTATTTTTAATAAAAAGCGATATCACAATTTTGGTCAAACAGCAATTTGCCTATACAGTGCAACTACAAGGCTATCTACTGTATTTGAATGACAAAAGATGACACTCACCTTAAAATGTCCTTTGTGTATTTCTATTTGTCTTAACTGTGGGAACTTGTCCAGGCGTGTTAAGTGGGAGTGGACTTGAAATCCTTAACTCAAGGTGTAGAACAATTAAGTTATCAAGCCAATTGCATTACTTACTACAACTTCAATTTTGTTTTAAGTCAATTAACGCAGAAATCAGTTCAGAGTTCAAATTACACACAATATTAAGTTCATGTAATTACCAACATTATTATGTCAACACAACTTATAAATTAATGTTTGCAATTTAAAATGTTTATCTAAATCAATTAACTCACATTTTTATCTTGCAACCATACATTTAATTAAGTGGAGGTGAAAGGTCGCCTGAATTCGTTTTTAGAGTGTACGGCTACACTAGCAGCCCTTTGAGGCCTCTACTTAGATACAATGTGCTTTGAACTAAATGCTAACACCAGGTTGGCTTCCACAATGAAAATGGTACCATGCTGATGTTTAGCAGGTATGTCCACCTTCTTCATGAGCATGGTACAAAGAAGCGCTATCTCAGGTCTCTGTATTTGCAGCAGTTATACCGTTGAACATGTGCATGACATGATGTACCATTTTAGTTTCCTGTGCTATTCCATTTAGCTATTTGTTTTAGTTTTTACTATAATGCTATACACTAAGTATTTCATTTAAGATGATGGCCGTGGACGATACATTAAGGGATCATCAAAAGTTATTGCAATTCATTTTGAGGGATACAAGCACCAGATTCCTTGCATCCATTCAATGGTCTTTTTGAAATTATAGAACCAAGGACGTAATTGCCTTACACAAACAAGCACTGCATATAAACCATGTGTGGCAGAATTGACCAAAATCAATGTAATTGTAGGAGCTACTATAAATGTCAATGGAAATGATGGACACATATGGACAGTGTGTCATTAAAGAGATGTTTCAACCACATTGTATGTTCTGTTGTGTCTTTATTTGACACCTACTACAATAATTCAAAATAAAAAGTACATTCTGTTTCAGACGCTGAATGCACTTCACAAATCCTCTCCTCATAAACCTCTTCACTATGACCCATTGTGAATCTCTCTGTATGCTATAAGCTCGTGCTGTTGCTCTTCCTGCCCTTAGCCCTATGAACACGCTCTGCAACCTGAACC
The DNA here is from genome assembly GCF_902827175.1 of Gymnodraco acuticeps. Taxonomy (NCBI): domain Eukaryota; kingdom Metazoa; phylum Chordata; class Actinopteri; order Perciformes; family Bathydraconidae; genus Gymnodraco; species Gymnodraco acuticeps. The sequence goes on from NW_022989894.1 coordinate 1,864,500, forward strand.
TCATACTCACCCATTTTGGTATTCCGAAGACCATTCTCCTTGGACGCAATCTCCTATCAAGAAAGCTCTTGATTTGAACTGTACTATATTGATCTTTGACTTCTTTAGGCATGAACAATTATTGTTTTATCACACAACTTTGGATGTGGTTTGTTTCATAGTGTTCCATTCCCAATCGAGACCATGTTTTTCACCCCGTCAGACTCCTGTGTTAATTCATCTGTGAGTTTAATATAACATTTCTGAACCTGTTGAGCTTTCCCAAAGCTAGTAAAAAGCTCAGCCAATGTTACAGTCTAGTTGGGAATTGTGTATGACGACCATGAAATAGCATCATATGGGTCACTTTTTTGACCTTTTCACAAACGCCCGGACTTTTGTAGCATCAAGCCCAATATCTTTGATATAGAAAATAGAGGGACATACAAGAGAACACAGGAAGACTTCTGCACAGATGTTTAAACAAATCCCTGTGGAACATTGGATTTGCCCCAGCCACATTAACGCACTGTTGTACATACCACAAGAAACGGCTACCAAAATCTCCATTACTGACAGTATCAGAACATCAATAACAACATTTTTTATGTCGAAAAATGTTATTTCAATCACGCACATGAGCTGGCTTTTAAAGAGGAAGATTGTATTGTTCTCTAACCACTGAGAGAGAGTATTGATGTGCAAATCAATTCCCCCCAAACCCCCCACTCTTAGCTGAACACAGAAGAAGTCCACTTACCATTAAGTCAATTGATAAATACAGCAGAAGCAAAGACATTCCACTGGGGGACGGACAAGCTATCGTCCAATATTCCTCTATTCTTTTCAAATATTTACTGAATCGTCCAGGGAGACACAACTTCAAACAAGAGTAACTCCCTACTGAACCTATATTGACTCTTTGATTGTTAGCTATTCTAGCCATGTATGAGGTATTGTAGAGGCTACAACAAAAAAAGCATGACCTCATGTTTTATTCAGGATTCTCTACTTTCATGAGATAAGGGGTGTCATTGTTGCGCCAGAACAAAGTTAGCAAGCTTTTGTGTGAATGTTTCACCTTCAGCTTTTACAAGCTCATACTTTCTTGAGATCGCAGCTGTATGTTGATCTTACTGGATTATTATGTTAAAGGGAGGCAAACGAGGTGGGATTGCTATACAGGCCAAGCACATTGTCCTAGAGTGAACATTGTTTAAAATGAAATGTGTTTTAGGTTGACTTTTCAAATCTGTCCAGGGACTACAGATGAAAAATAGCCTTTTGACTAACTCTGGCACATTTACAGAAATGTTCATTAATGTGTACTGTCCATGTTAAATAAATGAAAAAAAAAAACATCATGCCTCTACAATGTTTAACATCTAATGCGTTTGGGAAACAAAACAATAGGCACTGGTGGTTAATGGTGGCTTGATTCTGTACACCTGCAGTAACATAAATTACACGTACAGTACCATGCATGAACAAACACACACACACACACACACACACACACACACACACACACACACACACACACACACACACACACACATACACACACACACACACACACACACACACACACATACACACAAACACACACACACGCCCAGGTATTCATAAATGCATGCACAAATATGCCGCTATACCCTCTAGCAAACTGATTTGTTGTAGATGGGATTTCTAGTGAGGTCAGGGAAAACATAGAAAAGCTCCCTCCAATGACCTGCATGGTATGTTGTGTTGCTGTACCTGGGTCTGATAGCTTGTGCTGATATATTTGGTCTGGCATTTATGATAGCCTCACTGTATTCCCTAATTATTGAACAATTTCAGCATAAAATCCGATTTAGCGGTTCTATGAAGCTGCCTGAAGTCATTTGGCTCCGGCCAGACTTATCTCTTCTGGTGGGTTTATTCATTTGTTTTGGTATATTTCCTTCCTTTATCAACCTTCCTACTGCATACTATTTGCCCCATAGATTTTTCAGCACAACAGCCTCAGAATGATCAGTTTAATCACAGAACAACATTGCCCCCTGTTGGTGTCCCATGAGAAAGCCTCACTAATGCAGCCCTAATATGTATGCTGACACCACACTTGTCACACCGTTGTAACAGCTGATCACTGACCTTGTCTGGATACCTATTATAATATCTGTATCACATTATTGCACTTGCATTTTAGGCAAGTACAAAATGATTACAATTAAACAGTCACGCCATACAATCTGCAGCTTCCAGGTAAGTCAATCTTTGAGTTTGATTTTATTCTTTAGTTTTCTCTCTGTCAATTCGATTGAGACAGTTCCATTACTAGCGCTTTTTGCTGCTATCTCCCAACACAGGATTATGAGTTCTATCAATTGTCTCCTCTTCGAAGGAATTCAGCAGCTGCTGTATCACCTCCTAAGGGGAAAATAAAGTGTGAAGTTTCAAACTGCCCTATATCTCATCCCCATCTGCATTGCCTTGATCAATCAATAAGAGTTTAGGCAACAAGTACCTTACCTCCCACCCAGATTCCCTCTGAGAAAACATATATATATTTTTAAGAAAGCTACAGTAGACACTAACATCAGGGATCAAGAGCATTTTTTCTCTTCTGTATAACCTCTGACTTTTTTAAATTGTGATTTTATTATGTGTCTCAGAGCAACCATAATACTCTTTTCCAAGTTGTGCAACAACCACAACTGTTTTATGAGAGTGAATTAGAAGACATTCAAAAATATATCTGATCATCATCCCCATATTTAATGCTGATTACTGTCTTTATGCCATTTAACTATAATGTTGGGATCTTGTGGTTCACATATTTTAGGTTACTTTTAAAAGCAAGCATTTTACAAGATAATACTGAAAAGGTTACACTGAGGATGCTTTTGCTGTGCATTTTAACTCGCCCCTGTTGATGACATTTGGCATTTCCGCAGAATATAAAACAGAAGGTAACATTTAATTTGCAAATGCACAGTGCTCAGAATAAATACTCACTGCCTGTGCCAGGGTTATTTTCCACTACCTCTTTTCATTAACCAATATTAATGCAAACAGTGGTGCATATCAAGTGGAAGAGCCTGTATGTGTCCTGAGAGTAACCATATTAAAAACATTAAGTATATATTGAATTATGTTGAATTATGTTGTTTACCAGCCACAAATGTTTCTATCCAGCAGTGTGGTACCATTTGGTATGCAATGCATTATATCGTATTAAGAGTGTTGTTGTGTTTCTTGTACCTATATATCCGGTTCATGAATGCATTAGTGGTACCTTAAGCTAAACTTAAACCCTTGATTTAATACATAATCCATTTGAGATGATCCACCTGAAATATGTTTTTCAAGGCTGGTGGATGGTCCCTCCTTCATGCCTCCGGTTCTTCAATAGTTCACCTTGTCAGTTGTTGCAGCAAGCCCTGCAGCACTACAGATGAGGAATCAGTACCGTTGAAAGCAAATGTATGGTACAGTTCATGGTGCAGAATATTAATTCATTATTAAGGTGGTGTGTTTAACACTGTCACAAGATGTCTTCAACACATTCATCCTGTTAATTCATTTAGGGCCTGCAATTGCACAGCCACCTGATCATAGCTTAACGTGGTTTCAATTGTCAGAGGTCTAAGGCCAGTGCATGTATCTAAATATATTTAAATACTGATGAGTGTTTTTGTATGTTGGCACTTAACATGAATATTATATCATACAACAAATATTATAATAGACATGATATAACCTAAAGCATATTATTTTTCTAATGCTTTATTGAAGTTAAAGCCAATTTTACAAGCTCTCACCCTTTGTTCAAAAACAGCTATAGATGCTATACAGTAGCAACGCACTACTAACTTATTAATCAAATGTGATATATTGGGGTTTGTATGCAAATTGTACTCAAGAAGAAGACGTCTTCTTCTTGAGTACAATTTGCATGCATAAAGTAGTGCAAATCTTGCATATTTTTGCTATTATTTCTCCAGGAAATCTATCAGACTTTAATGAAATTGAGTAACTATAGCAATTATTCAAACACACTTCACAAAGTGTTTTGAATACTTTTTAAAAATCAAATCAGATATTGCAGTTGAAGTTTGTTCTTGATTCTTATTCAGGTTTGTTGCAGCTTTGTATGTTCTGCATCTTAATTATGTTTCTCTGTTTGACTGCTCTCTGTGTCGGAGAACACACATTTGTAATGCAGATGTTGCCCTGTTTATTCTGTCTGTCAAATTAGCTCATGAGAATTGGTTGTGCATCTCTGCCCATACTATAACGCCCCTACTCCATCATTAGCTCAACTCAAAAAGAAAGAAAATGAAAAAATTAACATGCACAAATTAAACTGCCAATATTATTATTATTATTATGGAAACATAAACAGAAGATGGTTCATTACACTTGGGAGCAGTGTTTTGACATGTCAAAATCCTCACATTACACTTTGGACTGAACTTGTATATTGATCTAATTCATCCTTGTAATAGTTTCAAAGCAGTATAACATACAGTCAGTCTCAATGTTATGTGGCATTACTGAGGTACATATACTGTATGCATGTCCTCCACAACAGCTACTGTATCCAATCATGTTCCAGTGAAGCTGTGAAAAAGAAACCTTCCAGGCACATGCAGCGTTAATTATCAGCCGCTCTAATTGCATTTGGTGTCCATCTAATTAGTTTGAAGGCGTATATTTCACAGCAGTCAGTGTGTGGGAGGGACTTTTTCTCAGGAGCTGCAAATTAGGTCTGGGGTCTTGCTGATGCACCACAGGCATCAAAGTAGATAGCAGAGTGAACCAGGACCAGATGAAAGAGATACAGTAGCGCTCTAATAATCTATGCTGCAACATTAGTAACTCAGGTCCGTCCCCTCCTCCTCTTTTGAAATCCTGTACGGTACTTTCTGTATCAGGTCAAGAGTACCAGTTACATAAGCTGACACGGAAGGTATGACATGTACCGCTGATTCCTGAGCTCAGTTTTCAGGGACATTTGCTTCTCAGGGGATGTGCCTCTGCATCAGGAGAATCATTTTAACTGGTTACACTTCCCCTCTCTCTTTGGAATATTTTTCACAGAAAGGTTAACCATCTATATAACAGGGCAGCATGGTTATGTGAGATGTGAAATTGCAATTCTCTGTGAACAAAATGTGTATTCTCTTTGTGTCTCTAATCCTGTGAATAGAACAGCACTGGTGTAATGTATTCTGCTGAAAAAGCACATTTTCTGTTTATAAACGGGGTATCTCATGGCTGTTTTTCCTCTTAATTGCTCAACATATCTCCTCTTAGTGCAATTATCTGATTTCACATTAATGCAATTTTTCTGTTCTGTTATTATGTGTACTTATCACAAGAAAACAGTCAAATTGTATGCACTACTTCTATCAAGTCCATCTTTAATTTGTGATTCAGTTATACTGTAATAAAAGCAGCAGTCATATATTATACGGGTAAAAACATAGATGTATTAAAGTGTTGTAAAAAAACAACTTTAAAATGTGTTTATAATTACACATCACCATTGGCTACTTAAGACCTTTACCTTTAAACTGTACACTTGGGACACATGTACAGTTTGTCATACAAATGAAAGCTTTAGCTTAAAGGGGACCTATCATGCAAAATGCACCTTTGGACGTCTTTTATACATGAATATATGTCCCCGGTGTTCCAGGGAACTCACCAAGTGTCAGAAAACACAACCCTCTCTATTTTCCTCCTTCGCCAAATCTCTAAAAAAGTGGCTGAAACGGATCTGAAAAAAACGGATCCAGATTTCAACACTTTCCTACGTCACAAAGAGACGTGCTCCGCTTATTGGTCAACTCTCCACCTATCAGGGGAATGAGCCACGGCCACGTGCATTGCCGGGATCAATACCAACCATCCGGGAGGTGTTTATGAACTTCTCTCAAGTCCAACACGGATATGCCTCCAAACTAATGCTAAACCCGGGATCAATACCAACCATCCGGGAGCAGGCCAGTGAGGACACATCCAATTATGAAGCTGTAAGTTTTTATTTAGCGGTGTTTTTCCTGATAAAGCTATCTCTAGCTTGTAGTATGTAGCATGTAGCATGTAGCTTCGCCGTATCAATGTCGCCTCAAACCCAAATAGTAATCGGTTAGGTGTTTATATGTTTTTATAACATTTTATATTGTACGCTCCGCAGTCTTTGTTTGTCTTTTATTTTAATTATCAGGCATTTGCTAACATGTTCAGACATACTGCAGTAATGGCGATCTGTGTGAAGGCTGTAAAGCCACACCCTAGCCGATAACACAAGTATTTATTCTCCTATTTATTAGTATTTTGTATCCTCTAAAATCATATTGAGTAAGTTATAATAACAAACGTAATCTTCTGTAGGTAAGTGCCGTTTTTTGCAGCGTTATATGTAAAAGCTTTTGTGATTGTAGTCTGTAAGAACGATCAGATATCATCGATCTGTAAGCTAAGCTACGCTACGCTAATGAGACATGCCGTTTTTTGCAGCGTTATATGTAAAAGCTTTTGTGTGTTTAATTCTTTGCGCACATGAATATAAATGGGGGTGTGTGAGGATACAACACTGTGTGTATGTATGCGAGGGGGGACACACACCATGAGTAAAACGGAGCTAAAGCCCCGTTGGTCTGTTGTTGTTGACGAGGCCTTACCTAGCAACAGGCTAATTAGTGGCTAGCACTCATTACAGTCAGTCTACTGAGCTCAGCCCCTCCAACATATCATCTGTATTGAGTCAGAAACACAGCATGCACGTTACGGTTCAAAACTAACTCAGATTGGAAAAGGCTAAGCAAAGAGCTTTGCTAAATAGAGAGTTTTAAGCCCCATCTTTTGGGATTTCAGACGATATTTATCCAAATAGTATTTTCTCATCCTGAATACTAAATTGAGATGATTTTGTTCTAACTATGTTTTCTTCTTTACAGGCCAGCACCTCACATACTTACTAATTAGTGACAATTTGTACATCCTTTGCTATTATTTACATTTTTTTGTATCATGGCGGAAATGAAAGACTGTACCTGGCAGCCCTGCACTACAATGAAAACGCTGAGCGTGCACAAGCCAACATCCACTGGAAACCCTCTGTATAAACTGCAGTTCCCAAAGGCCAGGAAGGGAGAATGCAGAGCAAAACCAGTAAAGACTGACCCCACATTCCGTAAGTGTTTAAAATATTTATTATACAACTATTTACAAATATAAAATTAGAAAGAACTTTCAGTTTTTTACATGCATATACTAATCTAAACCACATTTTTTGTTGTGCTTTTTTTTTAACATTGCACAGGCTACGTGGCCAACTTGATGGACCTCATCTTCGACCAAGTCTTTGTGGACCCTGCACCATTATGAGTGACCTGACAGGGACGAGGTCATCGCCGGGTATGCTACACGGTTCAATTTGGCTGCTGTCTGAACCCAACATCGACATTTTGCGGATCAGGAAACTCCTGCCTCCTTGAGGACAACGCAGGCCGGAATCACCACTCTGATCCTGCGTCCAAGGAAGCCCCAGCACCAGCTCACAAAGCTTCTGTAGGCTAGATACCTGTGACGCCTGAAATCATTAAAAAATATATTTAGTGTAATTTATACAAAATACAAGTACATTTAATTTTTTTTTATGGGTTCAAAGAACCGTTGATTTTGACAATAAAGTTCAGAGTTGATATCAAATGTGTCGTGATTATTCATGTTTGGATGGGTAAAGAATATTCTGATTTCAAAAGCATAAGGTTGTGTGTGGACTTTTTTTGTCGTACACATGGGTGTGTTATGCCATTGCTGTGTAATAATATATATATATATATATAATAGTACATGTACAATGAAAGATTGCATAAAGCCATATACACCAGTATTTATTTCCATGAACAATATTAGCATTCGTTTTACAATTTCAGTCAAAAGAAACAAACCACTCACTGCTCTATTTGCCTCAACTGTAGTCCACCATGTTCAGCTCTGTAAATATTCAATGCATTCTGCAGGGAGAACACATTCAGGCACACAGGCTCCAATCCAGGATGGTCCACCATACAGGTTACAGAGTCCTCAAGTTCCTGCATCCGTCTTGACACCTAGTGTGATAAAGATATATTGAATGACATGTTAAAAATGTATTCTCTAAACAGGCAACTTAGTGAAGCTATCAAAAATGTTACCTGTGGTATCTCTATGCAGCACACATTCTCCGGTTCAGAAGGCATCGTGGCGCAATGTACACCTGTAGAAAGAAGTCAATAACTGAGCTTTTAAAAACACATGAAACTACACACACTGCTGACAACTGAGGTGTTGTTGGAGTTATACTTTTTATCACCCTAAGTTATTGAACTTTCCAACGGTTGTTGCACGATGTTGGAAGAAAAGGGCTGTAAACTATTAATAAACGCAATGAGGCCATTGTATATATGCTGAAAATATGAATGTCTCCCTTTATAAATATAAATATAAATATATATAAATATAAATAAATATATTTATATATTTATAAATATATTTATAAATATAAATATACTATCATGGCAATCATTTCATTCATATGACGTGTAAACAATAAATATGTAATTCTTACATCACGTCTCTCCGGTTTGAAATGAAAGCTTTAGCGCAAGTTCAATAAGGAAGACCTAACTCGAGTCACTCACACGTCACTCTATGGCTCCCTTCCCCCCTCATTAAATATGAGGGCGTCACGCCTCAGCAGCCAATCGCTGCACATGCTAAATGCCTTAAATACCTGCTCTTCCTCCCTGTCAGTTGCCATTGCAGATGATCACACGCAATGGTAGTTGCAATACAATACTGCTTCTCGTAAGAAACAACTAGCTCAAGATGTCCAACTCGGACATTTCGGAACACGAACCTTCTCTGGAAGTGTCCGATCCCGGTTCGGCTCCCCACAGCGGCTTATCAACAGAGGAAGACTTCCTCATCGCTCGGCTCCTGCAGCAGGGCTTTCCCACAGCCCCAGGCCTCACTCTCTCTCAGCGGCGATAGCTCTCGGACCAGGTCTCCAGCGTAGCTCCCCAGTCCGGGGCAGCAGCTCCAGCCAGCTTCCCAGAGAGCAGGACGAGGCCGCAGCCGCGGAGGTAAAAAAAAGGGCAGGAAGTCGAGCCCTCCAGGATCCCGTCCCCCTCCAAAAAATCCACCCCTTCTCAGGCTCGCCAGTCCGGGAGCGTCACACACCCCTATGGAGAGTAGCGCGGCCGGCTCCCTGCAATCCCTGGCTAGCTCCATGATAGCTATAGATGCTCGCCTCCAGGCTCTGGAAGACTCCGCCACAGGAGCTTCAACTTCCGTTGCACTCAGGTACTAGTTTTAACGAAAACGTTTGCACTCGACCCTTACACAGGGTTGGGTTGTAACGGAATACATGTAACGGTGTTACGTAATCGGAAGAAAAAGAAAGAAAAAAAAAATCAGTATATTCAGCTGGCGTTACATTTGAAAAACGAGTAAACTGAGTGCAGTTACTTTCGTAAACCTGAAATGAATACTTATTGGAATTATTGGTGGAACGTTTCCTCACAATGTAATATTCATTACCGGCAGAACCGTGTGCACAGCGCTGCGGCGTATCTGCGAGCGAGAGATGCAGCGTGTCCGTGAGGCCCCGCCCCGCACGCAGATGAGAGAGAGAGAGAGAGAGAGAGTTCTCTTTCAAAACATATTGGAAGGTAGAAACGGAGATGTTTAGATAAAACGTGGAAGATAACGTTTATGTAGCATTTATTTATTGTCGAAATGATGACATTCATAACGGGATCAAATCTAACTGAATGGCCTGCTGCTGCCGAATGCATGGGCAAGTAAATGGGAAAAGTTTTAAAAGTGATTACATCGTTTCAGATAATAAATAATAATGATAATGTATTCTATTTAGGGGCGCCTTTCAAAGCACCCAAGGACACCTTACAATGCATACACTTTTCCAAGGAAAGGTTGTAAGACAGTACAAAGAATGCAGTCTGGGTGAGTTTTTCTTTTTATGTGCGGTGCAGATGAGAGAGCTGTCAAGAATGACACTAAAATGTTGTGTTCGTGCTCTTCATAAGCCATTAAAACAGTAAAACACGTGTCTCCCGTTCACCAAAACATACCCATCTGTTATGGAAAGTTAATTAATCTGTTATTTCTAAAGAGAAAGAAAAAAGAAGAGAAAAAGAAGAGGAGGGAGGAAGAAAAAGAAGAGGAAAGGAAGTATTCTAAAAGTAATCTGCCACCGGTACCGGCGGGATCGTGGTTAGTTTCCGATGCGCAGAAGAAAAATCTGGCCCACCCTATATTTTTACAGGCCCACCCTAAAGTAAATTTCTGCTACGCTACTGGTCCGCACAGCAGCAACAACCAATCACATGAATCTCTTGCCCCCGACACACAAAGCAATAGCAATGTTAAAACTAAGTAAACTGGAGAAAAAAAAGAAAAAAAATCCCCAACAGGCGAAAACCTACCAGTTTCACCCACTGTCTCTGCCTCCTCCCTCCATGCCTCGCTCCTCTGGTTTGTATCCCGGTAGATGAACAGAGACTGATCATACAGCACCGGGTGATTCACTACCGCCATAATGAATTTTCCCTCGCATTTTTCGAATATGAGGAATTACCTGCGTAGTCTCTCCCAACATACACGCGGTCTGATTGGCTAGCGCTTGTACCGGCAGATTTGCATAAACGGGATTTCATTGGCTGACGCTTCTGCCGAGGCGCCACAAGTTGAACATTGCTCAACTTTTTGAAGCGAGCAACGCCAGCAAACGCTCCACGTCGCTTCCCAAAATACAGTTCTACTAAAAGTAACGTCACCCCATTCAAAGTGAATGGGCAGAAGCATTTGGAAGCTGTAACGCACGCCACCGTGTGGACGGGCCGTCACAGTGGCTCTGCACCAGAAACATCAACAAATAAATAAATAACTAAAAACATTCTGGAATATCACCCCTCCACTCCCATTAACATCCCTCAGCTAGCAGCTGCGCTATCTACAGATTCCGTGTTTGTTGACTATCTCCCGTCAGGGCTCTCCCAAGGCTTCAGGGTAGGGGTCCTCCCATCTCCCACAGTGACTTTCGTAGCAAGAAACTTACAGTCAGCCGCTAAAGAACCCAACATAGTTTCCCAGCTCATCGACAAAGAACTTCTCAAAGGATATATAATCGGTCCTTTTAGCTCCTCCCCCTTCTCAGTGTTCCGTTCAAATCCCATCGGAATAGCCACACGTAAATAAAAGGCTGATTTTCGATCTGTCCGCTCCCTGCTCCGGCCCATTCTGCAGCGTCAATAGCATCATCCCTCCAGATCAGTTCTCCCTTCACCATGCCTCAGTGGATAATGCAATAAAGATGATCAAGTTCACAGGGCACGGAGCTCGGCTCTCCAAAGCGGACATTACCGATGCCTTCAAATCATCCCCATTCATCCGTCTCAGTGGAACTTGTTCGGTATTAAGTGGGAGTCCAAACTCTATCTTCGCCGTTCGCCTGACCTTCGGGTGCAGAAGCAGCCCCTGCATCTTCAATTCCTTCTCGGAAGCGCTCTATTGGATCCTGCTGAACATCGTCAGAATCCCCTCCGTCCTTCACCTACCGGACGACTTCCTCCCCATAAACCCGCCACAGGACAGCTCAGGGATCTCACTGGCCAAGCTTAAACACTGCTTCAGGAGTGAGGTGTCCCTCTCTCCAAAGAGAAAACGTTAGGTCCCGTCACACGCTTAGAGTTCTTAGGCATCATCCTCGACTCCATAGACATGAAGGCGTCTCTCCCCTCAGACAAATCGCAGCGCATCCAGGACATCACCAAGTCATACTGCGAGCAACAAGTTATCACAAAACAACAGTCACTCTCCCTTCTCGTACACCTCAACTTCGCCATGCACGTCATCCCCCAGGGGCGCTCATTCATCCCCCGCCTCCTGGACGCAGCATCAGCGGTCGACAACCTCCATGACTGCGTTTTCTTAGACGAAGGCTGCCGCTCAGACCTTCGGTTCTGGTCCCTCCTGCTCGCCCACTGGAACGGAATTACTTTATTTTACGATGGCCTCGTGCGTTCCTCCGACTCAATGAGGTCTTCACGGATGCCGCCCATCCATGGGTTTTGGGGGGTTTCTTCCAGGGAGAGTGGTTCGCAGGGTCATGGCCCCGTCAATTTCTACCTCAAGCAAATTCTCACTAAATCCAGCCTATCACCCATATCATACCCGGGGCATTCCTTCAGGATAGGTGCAGCCACCTCTGCTGCTAATCAAGGTCTCTCTACCTCATCCCTACAACAACTACGACGGTGGTCCTCCTCCGCCTTCACAACCTTCATTCGTCCGGACATCAGCGCCGTACGGGCTTCCCAAAGATCTCTCAGACCCTAACTATGGTAGTTATACATATAACTGGTGGTGGCTCAAACACATTCACAAGTATACATGTCTAACTAAGGTACCTGATATTCAAACTGCATTCCTGTCCTAGTCCGCGGGCCCCGCCCACAGGGAATAACTTCTCGTCTCACGCGCACCTCCACGTAACGGGCTCCATCTCCCGGACACAGGTATCCAAATCCCAGGCCCTCGCGCAAACGTGTCAGTGTAAAGATATATCCTATGAAGTCAGGCGTGGCGGAAGGCCACCGTACACTTCGGTGTCAGTTACAAAACAAAGGAAAAAGAATAAAGAGAAATATATATATATATATATATATATATATATATATATATATATATAGCCTGCGAAGTCAGGCGTGGCGGAAGGCCACCGTACACTTCGGTGTCGTAGCGGAAGGCTACCGTACACTTCGGTGTCGTGGACGTTGGGCCACCGTTACAAAACGAAACCGCTCGCTCCTCGGCGTAGTCAAGCCCTGCTGGCCAGGCATGCGACCCGCAGGTCGTTTTCAGATAAGACCGGCACTGATTTCGGCAGTCAGAGTCTCAGCATGACCAGTAAGCTCCGGCAGTGATTCCGGCACAGTGTCGCTCATATACGTGTTAATCTATTATCTCTCCTCCCCAGATCACCAGTCACCCCACAAGGTAAGCAACTCAGTTCATCTCAGTATTCATACTTCACTGGTTTTGGGGATCTCATCGGAGCGGTGCTTTCCCTCCTGAATGATTATCCTGCAAACCGGGGGCCTAATCGCCAAACACCATTACATTCTCCTGTTGTACTATCATGGCAATCATTTCATTCATATGACGTGTAAACAATAAATATGTAATTCTTACATCACGTCTCTCCGGTTTGAAATGAAAGCTTTAGCGCAAGTTCAATAAGGAAGACCTAACTCGAGTCACTCACACGTCACTCTATGGCTCCCTTCCCCCCTCATTAAATATGAGGGCGTCACGCCTCAGCAGCCAATCGCTGCACATGCTAAATGCCTTAAATACCTGCTCTTCCTCCCTGTCAGTTGTCATTGCAGATGATCACACGCAACCCGCCTCCACCCCTCTCGCCTCCCGTCTCCTTCAGGACAAAGCTAAACCTTCCTCCTTCAGACTGGTCTCACCTACTCATCACCACCACCAGTGTCTAGACCCCGGGGATCTCATCGGAGCGGTGCTTTCCCTCCTGAATGATTATCCTGCAAACCGGGGGCCTAATCGCCAAACACCATTACATTCTCCTGTTGTACTATCATGGCAATCATTTCATTCATATGACGTGTAAACAATAAATATGTAATTCTTACATCACGTCTCTCCGGTTTGAACTGCATTTGGATAAGTCTTCATTTTTAGTTTCTCCATATAAACATTATTTTTGGCCTACCTTTCATCCAGAAAAAACAGAATTATAATGAGAGGCTTAACATTCACTGGAGGCCAAAACAGTGAAGCAAAAATATATCTCCGTTCTTTGTTCTAGTTTAGAGCGTGCCTTCATCTTTCTGTAGAATCAAACTTTAACACAGAGCTGCTGTTTTGTTTTCGGGGAACAAAACAGATGTTTCTGAAGGCGGGAGAAGCATAAAATAACTTGAGAAATTGAAAATGTTATTGGTTTATATACACTAGAGAAAACAACTCATTCAACTTTGGCATTTCAAATGAGGATGTAGTGGAAATTAGCTCTGATTTTGAAGCTTCAATATAGCAGATCATCCAATTTTAAAGACAGTCACAAGTTCCGCAAAACAAAATGATTAAATCAGTATTGACAGCAAGGAACATTCTTATAAACATGAACGCCTTATATAAGACATACAAATATAAATGCTTCAAAATTGGAGAAGCACAATGTACATACATACATGGACGTAAGCAGTTAATTCTAGAGGAATTGGAGACAAATAGAAGCAGAGTAAGGACACAGGATTATAATAAGAAATAAGATAAGGCACATTCAATCAATTTTGACATATGTATTTATAACATTTATTTAAATGTTTAGATTATGTATATCAAACTCTCTAATACCAATGATTGTATATCTTGCTTTTTGAAATGATTGCTTCTTGTTATGAGACAATCCCCTTGTTGCTGCCATAACACTGTACATGTAAGCGCTGTGGAACTCATAAAATATGTTCCTATAATCTTATTTTTTTAAATAATTTGAAAAGACTGCATCACTCCTGCAATGCAATTGTTATTTGTCATATATTTCTAGCATTTTTTCATAAACATTTACAATTTTCTTTAAACTCTCAGAGCAACTTTCTGCAGAGCAACATATGAAGTGCTATAATGAAACAAGCCTGGGGGTGAGGAATGTATTGCGGGGCTCTAAATGCTGGTGATAGATGGATTGGGGTGGGGGGGGGGGGGGGGGGGGACCGGGAAGGAAAGCTTTAAGTAATGGAAGAGAGCAAGGCCAGAGTAATGTAAGGCCACATTTCTGACCTTGCCTGACTGTCCCACCTACCCTCTCTGTCACCAGCGGGACTAACGGATGGGTGAGTCAGTGGGCCAGGATGTGGATGGTAAACAGTGGTGACAGCTGACCTGGCAGCTCTCAATGGGGATGATGGAAGATGATACGAGCAGGGAGGAGGGGGGGAGAGGGTCACCCAAAGGTAGATTTTCTAACATTTGGAGTCTGTCAGAGAGCCACAGACTTGTCAATGAGGTGGGACATGGCCCTGAATGACAACAGTGCATGGCTCCAGTGTAGCAGAGACATGAATCAGCTCTATGGTCCCACTGCAGCGGGCAGAATAAAGTATCATGGACACAGGCTCGGACTGGTCTCTTGCTGTCTACATAACACAAATAATGTCGATAGTTTCAGCACAGACCCGACCAACCGCATACCTATTCCCATAACAGAGCTGTGTATGAAAAGCAAGGCTCCACATAAAACTGCTGCTCACTGCCCACTGCCGCAACAAAAACTTCACCGCACATCAACCCTGCATCCACTTAATGCCACATGTTTTTACTTATTCATGTGCTTTAAGTTGACCTCATCAATTATTTACATTAAACACACATTAACCAAGAAAATGGAATAGACATTACAAAAAACAAAAAAATCTGTCTATGATTTTACAGAATGTCATTTCCTGAAGACTTTATTGATAGGATATACAGTATAACATACCTAAAAATACTCAAAGTATGATATATTTAATGTTTTATTACTTTTGATATTCAACCCTTGAGCCACAAAGCTTACGAAAGTGAGATTCTAACACACATTTATATCTACATTTCGTTCACCTGAATTATTTTGAACTCTGCTATGTTATGTGACAGAACTATATTCCAAAGAGCTTATGGTTCCTCATCGGCTTGTAACTTGTGTTTTCTTTTTAGTTTTCTGCCTCAGTGAGAGAGCTGTCTCCTATGTTACAGTGAAATACACAGTAAATGATTATGCCCTCTATGGAGGACAAGAACAAAGCCACATGCTCGTCCGTGAACAAAATGCTGATGTTGCTTTACCAAACTCACTAACATAACTTTTCCTGTGATGTTCACTCAGTGAAATGAATCCAGCAGATTAGGCGGAGACACTGTTAATTGCATCCCAACACACTTATCTTTCTTGATTTCATGAAATGTACCAGTGCGAATGGAGGCCCATTTGAATGACCATGAAATGTTTCAAGGACCAACCCCCACATGTTACATCAGTCGGCAAATTAGGGGAACAGATTTGACGTCCCTACTTGGAATTAAAAGGACTTATCAGTAGCTTACTGCTCACATTTGTTGCAATATGTGCTCGGCACCCACTAAACCAATTTGCTATGTGGTGTTTGCGGTGCGCTTATGTGTGTTTTGTGGGTGTATATGTCCCCCAGGTGTAACCCAGTTTCTAAATGAGGAGCTCTTTGTTTACACCTGCAGAACTGGGGCAGTCTCCAGATAACTTAAACTAATCAATTAACAAAGATAGCACAGGGAAACACTGCCAGTACAGCAAACAGCTTTCAGACTCTACTCAAACCCACTCAAGAGAGAAGAAGAAGCCACCAGAACGAGGTATAAGTGTAGCTTCATTCATTTCCTGAATTCATGACAGCGTCCCTTTCAGCCTTTAAAGCTGCATGATTTTGTGGATTGAAAACAGCAGCCTTTTAGTCTTTCCACCAACTGGGTCCAGACTGGAATATCTCAACAACATTATCAGATGGCTTAAAATTAAAATATTTCGATGGTGCAGACACTTTTCCTCTATAGCACCTACATCAGATTCTTATTAGTCTCTACTCATATATGACATTCAATCAGATGCTCAGTCTGCACATTTCATGCGGTCTGCCCACATCATGTATATGTATATATCCCACTTACTCAGCCTTTTTGCTATTCCCTCGGCATCCATCGGATCTCAATCACCTTTAACGTACATATTAAACACATTGCTAAGCTTCACTTAAACAAAAAAAGCATAGATCATTAAGCTGTTAGTGCCTCATACCCACTTATGCACATTTATAAACTGATCTGTATATCCACACTCCTCTACTGCTGGCCTTTGCACAGGTCTGCTTAAAGATGTGGAGCTTACTGATTCTTTAAATAGTGGGAGCAAAAGCAATATTCATTTTCATTCCAAATGTATTTCTCTTGCTTAGGGATTTAACTATGAAGCTAACCTCTAGGCAAGGGTTTGGAACACAGCCATAATGTTGAGTATTACAATCTAACCCAAAGGAAAGAGCAGAAGACAGACTTTTTCATCATTTTTCTGACATAAAATATTCAGCCTTGCTGAAGGAAGCGGAGAAAAAAGGTCAGGTCCTTTGCTCATTATGCCACATAAATCTGTTTAACCATCTCTGTCTAGGTGCAGTCGACGTTAGCTTGTTGTCCATCAAATTCAATTTTGAAAGAGTCAGAGGCTGCCACAGTATTCAGGTCGAAGCAATTTCCTGAGCAATAAATCTCATATAACCAACCACAGCTCTCCATCAGCTAATAACAATGCAGTTTTCCTTTCCCTACCCTTGTTTAAGTAGCTACTTTCAGCTCTCCGCCACCTCGCAGAAGACACCGACATCAATCAGACCTATCTGATGTCTTGCTACTGTTGGCCCATTAAAGACAGACAGTGTTCAATGAAATCTATCAGTGAAAGAGGTCATGTGTGCGAAACTACCGCATATGCTCCGTTGAAGCACCACCAGATCTATCCACAGTGTCAGCATTTCCAATACAAGGACAGCAAATCTGGTCAAATTTGCCCTTAAGGCTAATCTTTGTAGCCAACTATTCCCTAAGGAAATCATTATGACAGAATTAATAAAATGTCAAATTAACCCAGAAAGGAAAGGGAGAAAGTTGCCCAAATCTAAATTAATTTAGGGGTGTGGCAGTGACTTAGATGAGTCACTTTGATGTTAGTTCTTCAAAGTATGGATTCAAAACTCGAGCCACATAATTTAAAGATATTTAAGGATACCAATTAGCTTCTAACTTCATGCCAACTTTAGGTGTCACTAGCAAGATACAAATCAAAGCTTTCTTCTTCCCACCTATAATAAACCAAAGGCTGAACATACAGATTGATATACCTGCTAACAGTTAAGTGTATATGACAAAACATCATATCCGCTAAGCGTGCATTATGTTCCCTCTTTCATCATTCTAAAATATTGAAGTTGATGTTTGAGTTTTGAAAGAGAAAGTATTAATGATAACAGTATTGAAATAGTAAAAAAATAAAGAAAAACGGATCTTGACTATGTGGTTTTCAAAATAATAGAATACAAAAAAGAAAGAAAGAAATCAACAAATATTGTATTTGATTTGCATTGAACTTGACATGTGCGTCTTTTAGATTGAAGTTGATTTAAACAGAGAAAATAGACATAGACTGGATTTGAAATGTTCCAGTATCAACCAAAGAGAGCGAAAGCAAATACACACATGGCTCATCTCATTCGTCTTCTTTCAATGTATCTTTGTTTGTTATTTTCTACTTTACTCTTTCCCTCATGTCTAAGTTCCTCCCAACTTTAAGATAGATGGGCGAGATGCAAGGGAATATGGTAATACAAAGGAACACAAGTGGCACATCCTTGTATTTTGAGCGTCATAAACAAGGTTTATGCCTTATGACCATTGCATTGCTGGGTCAGCTGTGTAACTGCTTCAATTCTTTTGAAGCCTACATATTATGGCATTCAGTGCCCAAATAACAAGGATGCAATGTTCACAGTTATTTTTGGCTCTGTCATGCATGGTTACATATCAAATGAAAAGCAAAGACTTCCAAAACAAAATGACCAAATGTGAATAAAAGGGATACAAGGTATAGAACTTGTTCTGATTTGTCTACAGTTTAAAATATATCAAAAGCAAAGTGAGACACACACAGAGAATGTTTCAATACCTACATCTATGATTCATTATTTGAAATGTAAGTGCTGACTTATCTAACATTGATGATTGCAATCGTTTGATGGATTGAAAATACTCACTAAATTGATGAGATCTCCGTATCGCTCAGGGACGTTTTCGGCTGAGTTGTTAGAGCTCAGATGTTTTTCTTTATTTTCGCAAATATACAAAACAAAATATAACTAATACTCACACATTTCATGGCCCTGCCAGTTCAGTGTTATATATTTGTGAACATTAAGAAAACCTAAAATCAGAGCATTGACTGTATTCACACCAATGCAATGTCAAATAACTTCAACCTTAACCTAATTTGTATTTGTAAAAAAAACAGTCAATTGGAACATTGCCAACACATGTCATGCTGCAGTGCACGGGTTGGAGTTTAATTATTGGCTCCTAGCTTTTGTACTTATCTAATGAACAGTGAATGTGCCTTACTGACATGATGACTACTGAATGATCATAAGGCATATCAAGACATATATCTAATAGAACTGCTCGGGTCTTGATAGATTGAGTGGGGAAGTTCATGAGATCTTTCTAGAGGGTTATCAAGAATAACTTTTATCCAATGACCTTTTCCCTCTGTCTGTGTCTGTGTATTCTCTTGTTCCGATTAACCCAGCCAAATCTTTTTTCTTGTTTTGTATCTATATCTACGCCGGGATCCGGAGTCGAGGCTGATCCTCTTGCTGTAGTCCTGTGTCTTGGATCCTCTATCCTGAGTTCTGGATTAAGTCGTGGACTTCGGGTCGTGGCTGAACCTGTCTCTGCGGTCCTGCCTTGGGTCTCGCCATGCTGCTTCCCTGATGGCTTCCACAGGATTGTAGCTGACATCCTTGTGGATTCATCTTCTTATTACAGACACATGCATTTCCTAACAATCGGTCTATATGCTGTAAAATGTATTATCTATTCGATTTACACACGGCATCTATTGCACGTCTGTCCGTCCTGGGAGAGGGATCCCTCCTCTGTTGCTCTCCCTGAGGTTTCTCCCATTTTTTCCCCTTAAACTGTGGGTTTTCTCTGGAAGTTTTTCCTTGTACGATGTGAGGGTCTAAGGATAGAGGGTGTCGTTTTTCTCATACTGATATTCTGAACAATCTGTGCTG
This sequence comes from Gymnodraco acuticeps, assembly GCF_902827175.1. Lineage (NCBI taxonomy): Eukaryota > Metazoa > Chordata > Actinopteri > Perciformes > Bathydraconidae > Gymnodraco > Gymnodraco acuticeps. Next base: position 1,884,428 of record NW_022989894.1, read on the forward strand.
TTGTATTTGCTGTAAAGTGTCTCTACTGTAGGCTATTTTTATTATATGTACAGCACTTTGGCTCGACCAAAAATCGTTTATAAATGTGCTATATAAATAAAACTTGATTTGATTTGATTTGAAGACATATTTGACAATTTGTATGCCTCTTGCGCATTTCTAAAAAGGAAGCTTGTCTATAACGTTTTGTGCACGTTTCTGTTTTTCCTTGAAAACGTTCGTAACATATGCATTTCTTTCTACATACAGCTTGGGTTAAGCTGTGTTAAGTTATTAGGAGAGATCAGGCCTGTTCGAACTACTGCTCAAACAACACTGGCTCAATGGACTCAGCTAAATTAATGATTTACTTAGATTTACTTTTTCAGAAAAACAATACTGGAAGTTTGGGTACTCGTACACACCCTGTGAATGAATGCTTTTGCACCACGGAGAAACACTGAGAGTGAGTGTGTGTTTGAATATTTCAGCACCATTGAGAGATACAGGGAGAAGCTGGTGCTGTGGCCTGTTTCCATATTCATTCTCAGCTTTCTCTCAAGTTTGGAGAAAGCAGTATGTTCATGCTGGAAAAGTGACAAACAATAACCATACTGAAAAATGTTAGGATGCAAACTATGGATATCAAATCGGAAGATGTGTGTGTGTGTGTGTGTGTGTGTGTGTGTGTGTGTGTGTGTGTGTGTGTGTGTGTGTGTGTGTGTGTGTGTTGTGTGTGTGTGTGTGTGTGTGTGTGTGTGTGTGTGTGTGTGTGAGTGTGTGTGTGTGTGTGTGTGTTGGAAACCCCTGTCTCACAGTGTAATGCACAAAGGAAATTATGAATAAAATAAGTTGACAGCATCAGATCTTGGAGGGCTAAAAATAAAATATTAATAATTTGGTGAGACATTTCACTTCTCTTTCTCAAGCCACCGTATGATTAATGCATATATTATATCCTTGACTTTAAGTGACTATACATTTGAATGTTTCAGCACCACGGACAGAGACATGGTACAGTAATGACAGTCAGGGTTACATTAGAGGCAACACAACATAAAGTGTTAGTGAACCTCAACATTACAAGCAACATTAAATAGGTTGAATGTAGATTCAACATTATTTTAATAGCTCATTTTAAAATGTGTAGAATGTGTTCAAAATAGCCAGCATCTTTGCATTCATTTGCATGTTTGTCCACTCTGTGAATGTGAGTCAAATACTCCCTATCCTTTAGGCTTTGTGTTCTCCAACAACAATAGATGATATGCCCCCAATTTTTTCCAGAGTACTTTTTTTCCCCTCGAGTGTCAGATGTCCATTATGAGGTCACGTTATCACACCCATCAGAGCATGTTGGGGTTCAGTGTCTAGCCCAAGGATTGATCATGCACTCTTCCTCCTGAGCCACATACAGGAAATGTATACTGTGTATTCAGTATACACTCCCTTATAAAGATATCTAACTCCTTTTAACTATTGCACCTCATGTCTCTTTAGGTTTGATTACATGTTTTTCTTTAAAAAAAAAACACACATTTATAAAGGAATCTACAAAGAAGAGAAAATATAACACTGCTTTGCATTTTAATCTTTGTACTCCTGCCTCATCTCTGGGTCTTTCAAAAACATCCATCCGTCTCACTAGTAATTATATGAATAACCCAGAAAATAACAGTTATCGAAAAGGATGATCTGAAACATTAACATTCAAATATTGGTGACCATTGTTGATGTTGACTTTGAGTTCATGAACCAAGATGTATGTAACTATGCAGCTTTAGAATAGCCTTCCTCCTTATATCGTTTTTTAATATGATGATTTTTAAATACTTTTGACTTTTAAGCACCATATTAAATGATGAAAAATGTGTAGGTACAGCCTTAACTATGTTTTGTTGTTGTATTTATATACCTTTTAAACATATCTGTGTAACTTTGTTCTTTTATTTAGTTGATGTTATTAACAACATGTTTGTTTATACCTTGTACTTTTACCTGTTTCTATTAACATGTCTGACTATGTCTACATCATCAAAATAAGAGGGGATATAAACCAAAAGTGGTTCTGCATCTGATTTCTTTTTTGTACTGTTTTTTATGAATCACTATTTAAAGACATCTGTGTGTTTGGTCGATGACATATGCTGTGCCTCAGGCTGTCCATTGAACGTATTGACTCAAACCACACATATTATATCCTTTTGAAATAAGTTGTTAAGTGAACCTTTCAAGTTCTACTTTCAAGCAACAACATTTGAAAGTAACATGGGTAAGATATTTTATGAAATTCATAGAAAAAGGTATCTGAACCATGACTGTAACTTGGTAAACGGCATCTGCTGGTGAAGACAATGACATGATTAAAACCGTCATGTCTGTCACAGACTACTAAATTAACCTTAAGGTTATACTGTATATTTTGTTGTCACCTTCTGTTTTTCAAGGTGCTCACTTTGAACTTCAACTTTGGAGTTGGTGTTGATAAAAAAAGGTGTTCATAAACAAATATGTAGATCTGGCAAACATAAAGTGTTTAAACAGATCATGTGATATAATAAGAAATGCTCCACAACAGCTACAAAATGGACATTGACTGGATCATTTGTTGAATTCTTTCCAAGGTCAATAATCAATGATGTACCTCATAACATATGCTTCGACAATGTATTGTGTTAATAATTTGGCTAAAATCCCTCATAATTTCCCAATACAAGTTCCTTCTTGTAGGCTACTTATGTTTGTTAATTTAAAAGTAAGACATATTCTACCATAATCACCTATTTCAATACATGTATAATAAGAGCCTATAAAATCATAACTCTTACTTTCATTTTTTTGGAGATTTTCCTATGTTTTTTTTCTAGAAAAGCCAGCAAATCCTGCATAATGACTATCGTGGTGACTCCACCTCATGTTTGTCTTTAAGAGGACACGTGCTTCTCCGTGTTTAAGTGATTTGTTGTCCCACTGTGTGAACACGAATGGATATGTGTGAGGAGCGGAAAGATGTCATCCTCCTCACTACACCTGTGCTGCCGCCTCCTGGACGGACGCGACTCCTTTGCAGCGTCTGTAGCCTGCTATAAGTGAACGGACAGCTTATGAGCCCCACTCAAAGCGAGAGAACCACACACGAGGAGCGGGATGGCGCGGATATCAATGCCTCACCTCCACCTCCTTCTCGCGGGGCTCTTCCTAACGGGGACGTTGCCAGTCCGAGCAAACAGAGGAGCAACTGTGCCCGACGAAGAAAAAAGAGATAAAGAGAGCCACGCGGAGGCGCCATGTGAGGTGAAAACCGTAACCGTGTCCACCTTGCCCGTACTCCGGGAGAACGAGTTCAGCTTCACCGGTGGAGCTTCGGGGAACGTGGTCGGAGGAGGGGGAGCTGCTGGAGGAGGAACTGGTGCTGCTGGTGGTGGTGGTGGAGGAGGAGCAGGAGGAGGGGGGGAATCCCGACTCCTGTTATTCGTTAGAACAGACCTACCTGGGCGAATTTCCGTAATGGATGATCTTGACAACACAGCTCTCCCCTACTTCACACTCGGTAAGAACTGCTGTGTTGTTTGCTCTCCACTATGATAACCAGTCACCCTAGATGCGCATTGGAAACATGCACACTGGTAGCCTGTGTTCACCCTGAGCTACATTCCCCAAAAACATGGGCTCATACACGCACTCCCTGGCGTTTAATCACCTGCCCTGTTTCCATTAGCTTGTTCTGATTCAATTTTAACTTTAACGTTGTCGAGCAGGCATTATGTGCCACCAATAATCCTGGCCAAAAGATAGGTATTTAGTATTAATTTCCCCTCTCCCTTCTGGTACTTACATTCTGCTGCTTCCGCATGGGATACAAACTAACTTAGTACAGCTCATGTTTAAGCAGTGTTGGGAGTAACGCGCTACAAAGTAACGCGTTACTGTAATTTCTGGCTGTGACTAGTACTCTAACGTATTACTTTTTGAATTCAGTAACTCAGTTACCGTTACTACATGGTGCGTTACTCCGTTAGTTTTTTTTATATAGTCAACAGCCAGGCGAACAGAGATGAGAACTGTACTTAAGTACAGTACTTGAGTAAATGTACTTAGATACTTCCTGTGTCACATGCGGAGACGCGCTGTGGGCGTGTTTGTGTTGTTTACTAACAAGACTAGCATGGCGGCGGCGGAGCTCAAGTCTAGTTTCTCCACCTGGAGATATTCTCACTATTTCACTTTTGTCGAGCACAAAGAAAATAACGTTTTAGTTAAATGTAAGTTGTGTCTTGGTGGGTCAAAGATCCTATCTACTGCCCAAACCAGTAATTCAAATCTCTTAAAACATCTGCAAAAACAACATGCTGGGACGAAGCTAGTAGCTAAGACCACAGAGACTCAGCCGACGCCACTCCACCTCCACCTAAGCAACAGCGGCTGGATTTTAACCAAGGGACTGCTAGCCAGGGAAAAGTCGATAAAGCCATTGCACGGTATGTTGTAGAACACATGCAGGCTATTGCTACAGTGGAGTCACCCGCGTTCAGGGAGCTAGTTAGCATGATAGCATGTCCGGGCGGCACACGGCATATGGGACGGAAAACTTTTTCCAACTACCTGGAGAAAGAATATACAAAAATGGAAAGCCAGCTAATATCGATGCAATCCAGATTGCATATAATGCATGTCAAGTTGATCAACAGATTGGATTATTCTCCAATGCAATAACAGTACTGAAATGAAGGCTATAAGGGCATTAATGGGAGCCCCTTTGTTAAGTAACTAAAACGCATTTCACACTAACGCATTACTTTTTTGGGTCAGTAACAGTAACTGAGTTACTTTTGAAATGAAGTAACTAGTAATGGTAACTAGTTAGGCCTACTGGTTTTCAGTAACTAGCACAACACTGTGTTTAAGTGACCCTCCTTTTCCTTCCGCTTCCTCTTCATCTCTTTCTGTCTAGCTTTCCTATTTTTTTGGTTTAATATGATTATGACTTAGTGCAAAGCCTAAGTATGGTGCCCCAATCAAGGAATCCAATTTGGCCCTGCAAATATGCATGAAATTGGTATTTTACTCTCACTTGAGCACATAATTCATAGCACACATCATTGCTGATGGTGTGAGTTCAACTGAATTAAATACTAGCCTATATTTTACACCGCTGTCAACATTTGACCGTGGTAGGTTTTAACTTCCACATCCCCTTTTTGTCAGTTTAGTCTCATACAACTGAGTAAATCCACACGACACAACACATGTCTTTGATGGCTCTTCATCATTTAAAATGTCTGGAAAGTAGAATCAGTGATTGGATAATAATAGAGGATGCACTAGTGGGAAAGTGTTTTTGCCTTCTAACAACCCCAAAAGGTATTTGTTTTGCAAGAGTAGCAGACTTTGCTCTCTCCATATTTCTCACTTATGTCACTGAGTCCCCAGGAAGATGGATGTTCTTATACTTGTCCCTTGGTGCGTGTGAAATGAGCACTTTTTTTTCCTTGTGTATTGGTAGATGTTAGGGCTGCACGATATTGGAAAAAACTGACTTTGCGATATTTTTTTCTCTGTGATATATTGCGATATGAAAACATACAGGAATTGAAGAAAAGACCGTTTTCTTTCCCGCAAACCATCCTTTCTTGAACTTTAATGCTATACAATTGGTATTTTTTAAACTACATTTAACAGGATGAAGGATTTTAGTCACGGACGTCTGGATCTTAAGTTATCAGAGCAACAAGCTGAGCTAGCTCGGTTAGCAGCGCCAAACTGCCCTGGAGAAACACATGAAACGACTTTATTCAGTGTTTTTACCTTTAATCACTGAGTCTGTTTGCTTTGGAGATTTGATTGTGATTGGTGGTTTGCTGTGCATGCAGAGCCTGCATGTCACTCACTCAAGTACCGCTGGCATGAGAGCCACGCAAGTTTTCCTTTTGTAGCAAGCAGCAAAATAATTGTAACATGACGTGTTTGAGTTAATTTGCCTACATAATATCGCAAGTCCAAAAGAAACAACATTTTTTTTTTTTTTTTTTTTTTTTTTTTAAATCGCACGTCCTGCATGCCGCGCATATCGCGATTATCGTCACGACACGATATATCATGCAGCCCTAGTAGAGGTGCAGTACAGAGTGTGGGGCACACAATAATGTTTGAATGCAATAGGCTACACAGGGTATACAGGCATGTACATGTTTTTCCTCTTCTCAATCAAGTGTTTATGGCACACAAGATGCAAGACTTGGTGGAGGTCGTTGATGTGGGTGCTGAGGAAATCCATGTCTCATTACCACAGTTTTCAGACCCTGGTTTGCCATCTTATTTTACTTTTCTTTGTTCCTCTTTCTCTGGTCTCTGTTTTATTCTCTGTATGAGGAGTGCTAAGTAAACTGGCAGCATGGAGCACAGGCGGGCAGGCAGGAAGGCTGAGGGCTGGAGCATTAAGCTAGTAAATCACTTTCTATTCTCATTAAGGACAGCCGTTGACTGGTGAGAAAGGCCTCTCTGTCCTCCCAGTCAGCCAGCTAGCACATTTGCTGCTTCACCCTTCCAGTGCATGACTGCTTGCTGTAGAGGGAGGAGGAGAAAGGAGGTTTTCATATTTGTAATGCAAGCATGCTCACTCATGCCATTGAACACATTGTTAAACTGAATAACTGCTGGAGTGTAGTTATTTGCGCAATAAATATGGATGTTAATGCTACAAAGCTGGAATTCATGAAATCTAATAGATATGTATTTTTAGGAATACACGCAGTAACATGTTCCTTTTTAAAAATTGAAACATATATATATATGAAAGCCCTCATATAATCATTGTGTTAAGTTCGTGAGATTCCGAGGCAAAATAAATGTTGGTGTCACCTGTGTTTTCCTCGTGTTCGGTAGTCGACACCATTCAGGTCATGCTGTCAGCTTTCCTCCGGAAGGATGTATTGGAGGTGGAGTTCTGCTTGTAAAAGGAAATGTTGTAACCTGACATCATACAAATAAACAGTGATGTTGATTCAGTGAGCAGGACAAAATGAGTAATTTAAATCACATAGTCTGTGAATTTGTATTATCAGAATTGCATTTGTTCCATTGCTATTCTATCGCTTTTATTACTTCTTGTAAAATTGTAAATTGTGGTGCTCCAGGTTGCTTCAACAGCTGAAGCCAGACCAAACATAGTCAATTGCACAGGTATTATATGAGCTTTGTCATTGGACCTTTACATTTCAATGTATCCTTGGTTTGTTTTTTAGCCACTGAACATTATATACAGTTATACTGTGTGTATATTGTGTTGGATTGAGGCACCGACACACTAAATTCTGTTCTTTTAATCTCTCGTGTTTTGATGCTTCCAGGAAGCTGTAAACATCAGTGCCTTTGAAAAAGACTTCAGTAACTTCAGTAATGTAAGCTGAACTAAAGAACAGATAATCATTGTGCACAATGTAAACAACTCTCATTCAAAGAACGCAAGTCTTAAATAACTGAAACTGTTCATACTGACTGTGATACCGCAGACTAAACATACTGAAAGTTATAGCTGGAGTCTCATTAGTCACCTGCCTACTTGCACATTTTGACCTCTCGTGCTCAAGACATCTGTGCAGTTTTCATTTTCTGAACTGATTACCATAGCTCATTATATATGCTCACTTTATTGCTTACCATGTACTATTGTTGCCTCTTCAGTCAGCCACTGTGCTACACTTGACTGACTTGTCAAAGTGAAAATCGTGTGCATTAAATCTCCTTGGAACAGCTGTAATTGTTTACGTCCCTCAAAAAAAGGATACCGGAGAGATTTCCGAATGCTGGGGCATACTTTTATTCAACAAAAGCCATCCAGGCCATAATGAGCACAGTCCTGTCAGCTTCTTCAATTCTGTCAGATGTTGAATTGTTTTGTCGAATGAGCGTCAGAGGTTAGGGAAGGTGGGACTAGGACAGCGAGTCCCCTTCTCACTGTGGCCCACTGCCTGCTCAGCTTTGATTTATTGCCTCGAGTGTCATGGAGAATGGATGAGCAGAAAGGGCAGTGCAGAGGAAATGTACAAGGCCCCTACCCGCCGACCCCATTTCTTGTTTTGTTTTAATACCATTTTCCTTTGGTGAAAACAAATAATAACAAAGCAAACAGTTGGAGAAGTAAATGCATTTAATAAGCACGTACACACAGTGAACCATAACATGTCATGGATTTGCTGATATGTCTGTTTCCTGTGGATCCACTTTAGTATGTTGACAACATTGTTATTCTTTAAGTCACATTCAAGGAATTATGTGTTTAACCTTTCAACAATGAGGGCTTTCCCTTTATTAATGCTATAACACTACTGTTCCACTGTCATTTCTCTTATATAATGAGTGTTAATGCCACCTTTTAATGAAGTGGTACTGTGATGGAACATTTAAGCAATCCAGTTTTTTCTTTGGAGAGAATTCGATGCTGCTATGCCTTGTCACACAAGATAATTTCTTGCTCATTTTAAGTGATGTGAGACTGGGTGGAAATCGATATGTTTAGCAACATGGCTGACTCGGTATACACCTCATTAGGAGTTCACCTTTTTGAAAACCTTCTGGCACTTAAAGCAGGAGTAAAAACAGTCTCTCTGTCCTTTCTCGTCTCTATCCACCAAATTGGATTAGATCTTTACACTTTTAATTTCTACCGCATCTTGTCGAACTCTGGCTTGTCAAGCAGCCTCTCTCTCTCTCTCTCTCTCTCTCTCTCTCTCTCTCTCTCTCTCTCTCTCTCTCTCTCTCTCTCTCTCTCTCTCTCTCTCTCTCTCTCTCTCTCTCTCCGCGTCTTCCTTCTCTGCCTCTGTGTATCTCTAAGCAGGAGTAACAGCAGTTCCTGCTTGCTCAGAGATGGGAGATTAAAAGGCATCAATGATAAAGTGAAAAAAAAGAATCCCTTTATCAGAGCGAGCACTCTGTTCCCTGTGCCACAAGACATGTATATACTGCATGTCGTCTCAATCTTATGTCAGGGGTTGAGTTTAGCACTGCAGGACAAGAACTGAAGAGAGGGGGCAGAAGTCAACAGGAGAGATGGGAGTTATGAAATGGTGTGATTTTTGTAAAGATTTTTTCAAATTTGAGGTTTGCACTTATTTTAGTGCTGTTTTGAGTGGAGTGTAGATGGGAGCAAGTTCATCCATCGGACATAGAGGGTGTTCAGAGACCTTTAAGAATAGGATCCATGGTGGAGGCCATCAAATGGTCTATTTTGTCATTATATGACATGCTACATTATATGCTACAATGCTCTGCTAAACAGCTCCTCACTTGTAATGGGAATTATGTTCCTAACTACACTAGTTGATTGTATTCCCTGCCAAAGTGTATCTTGCCTATTGGTTTGTTCATATACAGCAAAATGGATACGTTTTGGAGTTTAGAAAGGAAGCTCATTGCACATTGTGTTCCGGCTGCCTAGTTAAATTGGAACCTCACCTAAGTCAGAAATGTAACATACAAACATTCAATATAATGTAATATACACACAACAAACAAATTAAGGAATTATTATGGAAATAATGAATATTATCCTCAACTTGCTCATCATGAGAGTAGTGGAACAAAGTGTCAGATAAAACAAAATCAGGAATAAGTTATGTTGTCCAGGATAATTGTGACATGATGTTTTATATCGTCTCATTGAGTACATTAGACCAGGGGTGCCCATTACGTCGATGTAGTGTGGGTAAATTGCATGGCATTGAAAAAGTTTTTTTAAAGTTAGCCTATCATCCATCAATTATATGGCATTTGCCACTTGATTGACGTAGAGGTAAGCCAGTCTGATATCTCACCTTTTCTAACACGCAGTTCACCACGAATGGGCTGCAAATCACAGACGAGCTGATTACCTAGTTAGCCAATTTATACAATTCCACTAAAGAAAGGGTATAAAATGTACGGAGTTGTATTGTGCCATACGGGTTCATGCAGTTATGAGGGGTCCTCTCTCATAACTCATTAAGATAAAACTGATAAAACTGCTCAAGAAGGGTTTTACTTGCATGTGTGAATAATTGATGTGTCTGTGTGTTAAACACAGCCCCAGCTTTGTGTAGTGGTTGTGTATAAAGGTGTAACATTTGACGTTGTTTTTACAGCTTTGCCAAGGCAACACAAGATGTGTGAGTATTGAAATGGAGAAACTGAAATAATTGGTCTTGGGAAGTTGTTTGGCCATTGAATTGAGCACTGAAGTGTATGTGTGTAGTTGTGGAAGAAGGTGCTCTTATGTTGAAGTGTGCTTGTAGACTTTTCAGTGTGATACAGACTTTGTATATTACATGTCAATTACTTTGTGTGTTGTTGTTATGCATATCTGCCCAGTTATATGTGGCACAAATATCTGTTTAATTGTTCCAAAATATGTCCCCTCATTTGGTGTTTTCAGCATTGCAGTGAACACTCGTCAGTAGAATCGCAAGTCTGAATACAATATATCTCTATCTTTTAATTCTGATATTGAATGGACACGTTAGAGTTAAAAAATAGTGTATACTCAAACCAATCCAAGGTCCTCACAGTCGTCCTTGATATTGGGGTGTTGACATGCAGAAATGGTGTGCTTGTAAACCCTGTTCAGATCGGAATCTATGCATAATTGCTGTTGCAACAACTGATGTAGCAACAACTGCATTTATAAATCCCCAAACGATCGGTAGAGACTAACTCCTCAGAGGCCCCCGCATGGAGCATGAATTAACATTTTTCACTAATGTATTCAGCTTTTTGTTTCAAGTTGTTGACATGCGGCAAAACAATGATTTTTCTTTGTTAATACACCTAACAGGATTAGAGACAGAAGACAAATAGCCATTATCCAAACAGTTGATTTAGACTTATTTCCATGTCTAGTTAACTCCGAAAGTTGTAATTAGGCTTGTGCAGACACATTGACAATTACTAAGGTTCATTAAAAAATGTGTTTGATGCAAGGAGTGCAAATGCATATTTTAGACTTAGTGTCTGGTCCCTGCACTAGGTGTTTACTCACAGCACCATGTTTGATTGTCGTTCGAATATGCCAAATGCTTTAATTGTTTGCAGTGTTTATGTATATAGAGAAAAATGCTTGTGTCTTTTGCACGAGTTATTTTCTGATAACACACAGATAATGAGGTTGTTCTACCTCACCCAATGGGAAACTCATTTGACTGGTGTGAAGAGTCAAGCTCAATTATCTAAATGGTGACGGGCCTAAGTGAACGCATGGTAAGGATGAATGAATTGTGGTCATTGACCCATACTGGTGGCTTTGATTGTCAGGAACTGTATTTTGTAATGCTTTGAAGTGGCTGTAGTCTTGCCTTACGGCGATGGTGGACAGCTTTGATCTCAAGATAATCATTTGATCATTACCATTGCTGAGAGGGGCATTGTTGATATCTTCTAACGGAATGAACAAAGAAGTTTATGTAAATACCCCTAATGAATGCACAGGCTCAGCTTTTGTTGCCCTGATTTATGCAAAGCAACAACATGCACCATTGTTGATTAATTTGTATTAATTGGCAAAGAAGATCAAAGATAATGTTTGGCAAATGAGGGAATGGCAAACAAAATCGTTTTTGTTTTATTCACCATATATCGTCTGTTAAAAAAATGAGTTAGATAACATTCAGTTTTTACCCTGGCAGGGTGAATAAAGACATTTTAAAGTGGTGAACAATTCCCTTTGACTAAACTAGAGCTATTAACATGTGTATCACCTATGTGTAACTGCTGCATTTGACATGTAACAATTGAATCTATAATTAAGAAATCTGAGCTGAACCTTTTACACATGACCTCCACTGTGCCTTTAAAAGCTTGTATAGGTCAAGTGACAAACCCTGGCACTCTGTATTATCATACTATTTAGTTTCATGTTAACTGACACCAGAAAACAGTATTTGTTTATACATTAACATAAAAAACTAAATGTGAATTACATTGTTTTCATAGGTCTGTCACAGTTTGATCGTGGCCCTCTGATGGATTTCTGTTGAGATTTTTCACAGTATACCCTTATATTAACATACGTTGACCTTTTTAGTAGTCCAAGGCATCTTATATTGATAAGTGAAGCTGGACAAGTATGTGCTGCTCGAATAGTGTATGTAACAAGAGGCTGATTCCCAAAAGATTCATAAACTTCCTGCTTGTATACTGTAAAGGGTTTTCCGTTCTGTGCACTAAATGCATAATGTGACACTGATTTATAAAAGCAATTCCATTGAGTTGCTCTTTTTGCTCCTTGGGCACCTCCAGTGTGTCCAACGCTACATAATAGAGGGCCCTATGTGACAAAAACTGTGTAATGTATTTGCTCTCTTGGTAAAAATATTTTAGAATGCTCGTGGAGGTCGGGTGAAATCCTCCAACCGGCACACAATATCTTTGAAAACCAAGCATGACATTAGCCACGTTGAATATTTCACCAACTTTGCCTACAGATTACTGAGGTCACCCTCTGTCGACAATACAGCAATTGCATAACATAAGGATACTGATAGAAGAGCACACACAACCTTTTGAACAGAGCTCTGTTTTGTTTGAATAAAATACAGGAAATAGAAGGACAGGTTTCCATCAAAATCATATGATGATGGCGGAATGAATCAAACAAAAGCTGAAATCAAGGTTTTCCTTCGAATTTAAAACTAATTAACATGTGGATTTTTTGAATATTTAACCAACTAATTATGTGTACAGTGGAAGCAGTTCCTCAAAAGGATACATACACTTTATTTATATGATGTGCTTTGATTTAATTGATAACAACATGGTGAATCTAGAAATTGGATATATTTTTTCTCGCCTGGTTTATCACTTCTAATTTGGGCAAACTAAAACTGCTGCATACTGACCTGACATTTAATCCTTACCTAAAATATTATTGATTCCAAGTTTTTTTAATATGACGTAATTGCTTCATATTGGATTAAGTAAGCTTGTTTATTGGGATGAAATGTAGCAACGAGTTATGCAGGAATAATTTCCCCCTCATCTTCTTATTCCCAGCAGTGTTTCCCCTAGCATTGTCTTGGAGGGGCGCTGCGCCCCGCCAACGGAGCCCTACGCCCCCCGCTGAAATTCAAGGTGTTAAAAAAAAGGATTATAATTTTTTTTTAAATCTTTTTTTTATATATAGATATATAGCACCAAATTGCAACTAATCTACAGTGGGGCAAACAAGTATTTAGTCAGCCACCAATGGTGCAAGTTCTTCCACTTAAAAAGATGAGAGAGGCCTGTAATTGTCATCCTAGGTACACTTCAACTATGAGAGACAGAATGGGGGAAATAATCCAGGAAATCACATTGTAGGATTTTTTAATGAATTAATTGGTAAATTCCTCGGTAAAATAAGTAATTGGTCACCTACAAACAAACAAGATTTCTGGCTCTCACAGACCTGTAACTTCTTCTTTAAGAGCCTCCTCTGTCCTCCACTTGTTAACTGTATTATTTAGGGATGCACGATATTGTTTTTTTGAAACCGATACCGATAACTTCCTTCTTCTCAAGACCGATACCGATAACACAATTTTTTTTTTTACGCCACTAATTATTTTAACGCGATTAACGCATGTGTATTTTTTTTCCTTGGCCGCCCTGTAGTTTCAGAGCGCATCGAGTTTAAGATACCATCTACAAGCTGATGCTGACAGCCCCGCTCCTGCCGCCCGCTTGTGGCAGACCACACTTCCACGCTCACCGGCAGGCACCGACTGGCCATCTGGAGGACCGGGAGGGTGTGTGTATGTGTGGCCCGAGCGAGAGACCTTACGTGCATTGTTGTTGTTAGCATCTGGTGCTAGCTAGCTGCGCTAACGGATATAAGGAGCTGTTTAAATGAAAACAGAGGAGCGACATTTCGCCACAACTGCGCCGAGCACTTGACTTTATGCAGGAAGCCAGACAGTGGGACATTGTACGAAAAGTCAGCACACTCAGCACGGATAGTGCGCAACATGATTGCACCATCCAGGCAGCTCCGGTTCGAGCATATGCCTTGAGTTGCACATAGCTCCAACGCCCATACCACCGACGACATGTTTGTTTACTGTCCTGGCTTCACGGCCGCACACCATTTACGTCACAGCCAGGCATGAGTTAGGGAGCGCTGGATTTGTGAAGAACTCCCCTCTTCCTAAACCACTAATACCACAGTACTGGCAAAACGGGAGGAGCCGAGTGAAAAACAAGCACCCCTCATCCAATAGTATGAAGCTGCAGCGTCGGAGGCTGCACTCTCAGGACCGCACTCTCAGGACCGCACTCCCACGACCCTAGTTGTTTTGCGTATTGTGTTGTGTACTTACCATAGACTGTATATATAAAGTAACATATTATATCTTATATTATTAATATATAAATAATTCTGATAAAATGTTAGTCCAGCGTCAATAAATGAGTGTTAATCCCAGTGTGTTTAGTGCACAACTTCACATGTCATTTCACCATCAATTCACGGTTTTCAAAACGTTAGCCACATGCTAATGCTAACCGGAAATGAAGAATCTTCAGAATAAAAGTGTTAAGTTAATAGTTAGTGTGAACTTCCGGGTTTTTCAGAATAAAACTGCTTTAAATTAAAACCCTGTATTTAATTTAAATTACGTCATATCAACATATGGAGGAAGGAAGATTAGGATTAGGTAAAAAGGTAGGGAGTGGTTATGGTTAGGATGGGGGGAAGGGAAGGGTTAGATTGCGCACTGCATTGAGGGGCTTCTGGCGTGCTCCGTCACGTGCCGCCGTGACGTGCTCTGTCGGACCTGTGTGTGCGGTTCTACAAGTGCAGTCCTGTAACTGCTGTCTCCGACGCTGCAGCTTCATGCTACTCCCCTCATCCCAATCCACCCACACCGCAGTATTTTTTTCTTTTTTTTTACCCAAAAAATATATTGTATATTATCGGCGCTATTAATACTGGTATCGGGATGACGTCATAATTCCTAATATCGGACCGATAATTATCGGGCCGATAATTATCGTGCATCCCTAGTATTAATGGCACCTCTTTGAACTCGTTATCAGTATAAAAGACACCTGTCCACAACCTCAAACAGTCACACTCCAAACTCCACTAGGGCCAAGACCAAAGAGCTGTCAAAGGACACCAGAAACAAAATTGTAGACCTGCACCAGGCTGGGAAGACTGAATATGCAATAGGTAAGCAGCTTGGTGTGAAGAAATCAACTGTGGGAGCAATTATTAGAAAATGGAAGACATACAAGACCACTGATAATCTCCCTCGATCTGGGGCTCCACGCAATATCTCACCCCGTGGGGTCAAAATGATCACAAGAGCGGTGAGCAAAAATCCCAGAACCACACGGGGGGACCTAGTCAATGACCTGCAGAGAGCTGGGACCAAAGTAACAAAGGTTACCATCAGTAACACATTACGCCGCCAGGGACTCAAATCCTGCAGTGCCAGACGTGTCCCCCTGCTTAAGCCAGTACATGTCCAGGGCCGTCTGAAGTTTGCTAGAGAGCATTTAGATGATCCAGAAGAGGATTGGGAGAATGTCATATGGTCAGATGAAACTAAAATAGAACTTTTTGGTAAAAACTCAACTCGATGTGTTTGGAGGAGAAAGAATGCTGAGTTGCATCCAAAGAACACCATACCTACTGTGAAACATGGGGGTGGAAACATCATGCTTTGGGGCTGTTTTTCTGCAAAGGGACCAGGACGACTGATCCGTGTAAAAGGAAATAATGAATGGGGCCATGTATCGTGAGATTTTGAGTGACAACCTCCTTCCATCAGCAAGGGCAGTGAAGATGAAACGTGGCTGGGTCTTTCAGCATGACAATGATCCCAAACACACCGCCCGGGCAACGAAGGAGTGGCTTCGTAAGAAGCATTTCAAGGTCCTGGAGTGGCCTAGCCAGTCTCCAGATCTCAACCCCATAGAAAATCTTTGGAGGGAGTTGAAAGTCCGTGTTGCCCAGCGACAGCCCCAACACATCACTGCTCTAGAGGAGATCTGCATGGAGGAATGGGCCAAAATACCAGCAACAGTGTGTGAAAACCTTGTGAAGACTTACAGAAAACGGTTGACCTCTGTCATTGCCAACAAAGGGTATATAACAAAGTATTGAGATGAACTTTTGTTATTGACCAAATACTTATTTTCCACCATCATTTGCAAATAAATTCTTAAAGAAATCAGACAATGTGATTTTCTGGATTTTTTTTTTTTTTTCTCATTTTGTCTCTCATAGTTGAGGTGTACCTAGGATGAAAATTACAGGCCTCATCTTTTTAAGTGGGAGAACTTGGACAGTGTCTTTGGCTGCTATTCTGAAAGAACATGTTACATCATTTATCATTTCAATAGATGGCATACATTTGGCTGTTAATTTGCATGGGTGAAAAAAGCAAACATTGCTTTGTATGTACATTATGATGCTGCATAACACAAGAAAGCCATCAACCTTCTACTCTGCTAAATACCTTTTTTAAGCTTGTTCTGGTTTGATAGACATTTCTGGCACAGTGTAGGAACTTTGACTTACAAGATGGCATGAATGGACCCACCAGTGGAGTCCACCCCTGACTGTCTGAAGTAAATGAAACATGAAAGGAGAAAAAGGCTTGCAGAGTAGACAACATAATTGCGTGTCTGGAATGACATTGTTACTTTCTCGAGGCAGTGTGTTTGCTCTCACTGTTTGGGCTTAGGCTTGGAAACTGCTCAAAAATGTGAGCTTCATCCTTATGTGAAAATATCAGGGTGCTCGAGCAGGTGGATTTTCCTTTGCCTTGGCACTGCTCGTTCTTGTGTGCAATTCTCTTATCTTGCAAGAGTTGTTATGGAAATGCTGCAGACCCACCTGCTGATACTCCAGTCAGTGGAGCCAACTGACACGGAAGCAGCTTTGATGAATTAACATGTTGCTTACACCTAATACGCTGCTGCTCGTGTCCTCACAAACACTAAAAGAGTGGATCACATCAGTCCAGTTCTGAAGTCTTTACACTGGCTTCCAGTCTACCAAATAATTGATTTGAAAGTACTATTGCTGGTTTTTAAAGCACTAAATGGTTTAGGACCAAATTATATTCACGATCTCCTGCAAAAGTATGAACCATCCAGGAGTCTCAGGTCTTCTGGGACGGGTCTGCTCTCTGTTACAAGAGTCAGAACTAAACATGGAGAAGCAGCAGCATTTAGTTGTTATGCCCCAACCATCTGGAACAAACTGCTCAGCTGCAACTGTTAATACTTTTAAATCGAGATTAAAAACGTGTCTTTTTGACGCTGCATTTGGATGAGTTGTTCAAATTCAAACTGCACTATGGCTTTTATCCATGTATTTTATACCTGTTGTGTTTATTTTATTATCTTTGCTTTTTAAATGCCTGTTTTTAAATCCCTTTTCATAATGTGCTTCCACTGTATTTATTCTTAAATGTCTTTTATTTTATTTTGTAAAAGACTTTGGTTGCCGTGTGCTGAAAGGTGCTGTATAAATAAACTTGTCTTGCCTTATACCGTATGGTCTGCAATATAGTATTTGTTCTGTTGAAGGTTAACAGCTACTTCTATTTTAATGCATTTTCTGCCATTTTTAAACTCACTTATTTGAGTTCAAATCTAAGGATAAATCGGTCATCAGTGCAGGCAATTCATTTCCAAAGTCCCTTTTCTCTGTGGTATCCACTTGTTGCCGATAACAACAAAGACCAAATCAATCACTCTGGTTTAAAAGGAATGATGTGAAATAGAAAACACTGCATCTGAGATATAAGGCTGTAAATGGTTTTACTCCTGGCTGAAGCCTCATTTCCCACTCTTTTAAATCCATTTTAGCCGTTTTTTTATGTTGACAGTTTAATAGTTTTTCCTCTTATGAATCATACTTCTGAGCGTGTGATTTTGATGGCACAAATAGTCCTTTTTCCTAATATAAACAAGTCGATCACTTGGCAACCGCACCATTCTGCAATAATTAGGACCGGTGAGGAATAAGATGGAAGTGACAGTCAGCATCAAACTGTCAGTAAAATTTATATTTTTCACAGAACCTGACTCACAGAAATTCCCTTCCACCCCCTCTCTGACTTCAAACAAACCAGACTGCTTGTAAATGTCCTCCTACTGGTTGACGGTTAGATTACCAGATCACAGGCATGATGAAAGACATCACTCTGTTGGGCTCCAGTTGCTCGCTCTCCCTCTTATCCTTGTTTCTTTCATGCACACTAACTATATATTGTTCACCAACCTCTGCTTTTAGTCCGAACCTGTCCGCCTAATTCTGCTCCAACTTTGCTCTTATATTTTTAAAGTTGAACACCTTCTAAACAAAAACTATTTCCACAAAAATATTTTGTTCTTTTTATCACAACAGGCAAGAGAGTTCGACTTGTGTGTATTATACCAATATTGTGTGTTACTGTAGTTCATTATCACCGTAGCAATGTTATTAAATATCCTTGACTAACCTAGTTAATAGAATTATTGAAATCACATAAGGGTCTTATTTTGCATACATGACAAGCAGTGTGTGTGCAATTCAAAGCAGGAAGGAGTGCCATTGTTCATAAGCTAGCCACAATGATGTTTAAGACCCATAACATTTGATTCCCAACTGAATTTGCTCTGCACCTTGGAAACGTGCCAGCTCTGTTCAGCTCACTGTCATCGTATCCCATGGTTCCTACAAAAATATTTTAAACCTTTTATCTCGGCTGGTATGTTTGTACCTATTTGCATTCCCTCTGAGCTGTACAATCTGAGATTCCCTTTAGATAAAGAATGTGAACCATTAATCTCCCCTCGACGGGTTCCCACCCACAATCTTTTTTTCCACTCCACCATGCACATCTGTCCATGTTCCTGGTGGAGTTGGCTTTATCTGCACAGGGACACATGTTCTTACTCTGCTTTTTTCCATTTGTCAGTCTGGATAGTATCAGCACATTGACTTGCTTTTCTCCACCCTGTGTCGTACGTAAGAGGTGACAAGACATTCTGAACGACCTCCGGTTTAGCAGATTATGCTATGATGAACCATTGTTCGTTGGTTAGTTCATGGCGGCAAACGTATTGTTTGAGAGGCACAAAGCGTAGCATACATACAATGGATTATAATTGTTGGGTTTGCAGGGTTTCCTGTAGTTATATTGTGAAATTTAGTTTTTTGTTGACAATATTTTATTGCCCTTCTTTTTTTGGCATCTGCATCGCTCATAAAGACCAGACAAAATATTGAAGGATGGGTGCCTGTGAGTTTAAACAAATAAATGCAATATGTTTCCATGGCATTATCACTCTCTATTAACCTTTTTAATATATCTGTCAGATTGTCTTTCATACAGCATCAGTGCAACTGAATAGAGGTGTTTTCAGCACAACTAGCACTTCTGATAAGCCTAAGGGGACAATGGGCATTTGGCCGTACACACATTGTATGCGTATCCACAGGAAGCTCATTGGTATTTCATGGTTGTATCTTCCTCGCCTCCATCCAGGAGGCCCAGCACACAGCATTTTTTTTTTTCTGGTATTTTGTCTGGCACTGGATTAGCTATGATCTAACAGCAATTATCCTTGCAAGTCTAACAAAGCATAGCATGCTCTCCCGAGGTCACTGCTGGGTGATGCATCTTCAGACTTGAGAGCGATCTCAAGGTGATGAATAGACACAGGATTTTCGTATGTATTTTGAGGGTTCACTAATTGTTATTTTATTTCTAGAAGCGAAGAGTTTATAGAGTTTTATAAATGAAACCTGATTTGATTAGAACTCTACACAAACACCATTTAAGCAATGCAATCATGCATAGACACAGTGGTGATGAAACAAGTGTTGAACGCTTACACAAATAGGCTTGTAGGCATATCCTCGTCCCATCTGTTTCACAGTATTACACATTCAGCGTGAGAATGAAAAACACATGTCTGATGTTAATATTAATGTTACATCTTCTAAATAAATAAATCACACATGAAGCAAACACGGTGACGTCTGTAGCCAATTTGTGGCAACCCATAACCGTAGGAAGGAAGATGTGTGTGTGCATCTGTAGAGGTATATATGGATGTTTTTTGTAATTGTTCCAACATTTGTAAATATAACAGATGCATATTTGTAAGTTCCCATTTTATTTTTAGAAGTGTACCCATAGAGCTAAAAGTTACAACAAATAAAATAAACTATTATTCGGTCATGAACATTATGATAAATAGCAGGTCTAGTCCCTCTGCTGACATTAAGAAAGTGACAACTTTCATTTCACTTTTCATTGAAAAGATGTGGAGGGGTAATGCTGTGTGACTACATGTTATTTTTTGCAACAAAACTCCATGTGTACAACATCCCCAAAGGCAGCATCATATCTGGATGTGACGGTCAGGACTTTGATTTGTTACCCACTGCCGAAGGGTAAAGATGATATGGGGAGGCCACTTTTGTCATCCCTGTATACAAGGTACAGAGCAGAAATAAGGACAACTTAAGAAAAATAATAATAATTCTTACAGCTGTGGTTGTTATTTGTTTATGTTCTTATTTCCCCCTATAATTGAGTTAAAAATGACTTTTACAATCCAAGTTGTGATTTTTGCCTCAACATAAAACAGTATAGGAAGCAAAACCGGTAAAAATGTACGATACAGGGCAAACACAAGGACCAAAACACATGGGGCACATTAGCAACATATTGGTATGATTTGAAATGCATAAATACATACAGTTGAAATGGCAAGAAAACATTAAAAAAAGGCTGGATAAAAGTAGGCATTGCAAAATTATAGAATTATTATCCCGTTTGTTTTAATTTGTTTCTTTTCATAGTTTCATGTTAAAAAATGTCAATACGTATGACCTTATTGCAATCCCCGATACAATGTCAAATGTAATGGTGGAATATTGTTTTGTATGGGAAACTGGATGTGAGAAATAACATGAAGTGTAAGTAAAAAAGAAAACCCTAAAAAAAAAAAATACGGGATCATAAAAGCTTAATTGGAATATGTAATCATTGTAATTGATGCCCTCCAGCCAATGGATGTTGATTTAAAACCATACTGTAAATGGAGCAGAAGGCATATCATTACCAGTTACATGTCCCGCCTCAATCATCTAGCACACATAAACATGTAATTACTGAAAGGATAAAACCTATAATTTAACTCATCATAATTAGCATTCATCATGTGACTCACAAGGTTTTGCTTTAAGTGGATTTTTTTTCATTAATATCCAATTTAAATGAGAATACTGTCTTTGAAATTAAAACTGTTGTTGTATTATGAATAGTTATTAGAAGCAGTAAACATCCTAGACCTTTCACACCTGTTCTCTTATATGGGTTGATGCCACTAGACAGATATATTTAATCACGGACAAACCGGATCTGGTTTCATAGCCACAAGTATTAACAATATTACTGTAAGTGTGATTTCTGATTAGTTTATATATTGATATGAATATACACACATCTTAGTAAAAGGGAACTACACAGATTATATATTGCAGTGTGTGCGTGCCGTGGCCCAACAGTGTGATCGCTGTTCCGTAACATGACCGCAATCAGGACAAATGCACTATTAACTCTGTAATGAGACAGCTCAACAAACAGAATTAATGGCTCCATTCAAAATGGCACTCTCTAGCAATCAACAATTAGTTAGGCTTGTTACTATGACTGTCAGAATCAAGTCCCTGCTTTAGCTGCATTGATGACACAAATTTGGATATAAATGTTTTTATCTCTGAGTTCCAGGCAACTTTGCAATACACATACAACATGGACACATACCAAAACTATAGGTTACTTGCGTAACCCCAGTTCTCAGAGTAACATGAAGTGAGATGTCTCACTATGGGATGCGCCTCATCGCGGAGCAAACAGAAGCATCAATCTCATTACGCCAATCCTGATTGGCTGGAGATCTTGACGTCAGCGTCAGGGAAATCACCCCCTATAAGTAGCTTGCGCCACAACGCATGCGCCATTCAAAATAAGCACCTCTTCTCGCTTCACCATAGCAAGGAGGGCCGTCTGGTGAGACATCTCACTTCATGTTACTCTGAGAACTGGGGTTACGCAAGTAACCTATAGTTCTCATTCATAACACTCCGTTCGATGTCTCACTATGGGAAATTGTAGCTCCCGTATTGCCAGACGAGCTTATCTCGAAAATCACCAAACCAACCAGAACTTAACAGGTAGAGCTCTGACTCAACCAGGTGCCCAGCACTGCTTGAGTCACACTGGGAGCAGAACGTCCAGCCTGTTAGGAGGCAGACAAAAGTGAGCGGCGAGGACCAGCTCGCCGCTGCACCAATGTCTTGGATGGGAGACATCCTGGACAGAGTCCAGAATGCAGCCAGACTCTGAGTCGAAAGAGCTCGCGGACCCGAGGGTGCCTGCGAACTCTGACTCGTATGAGCCCCAAAGCAATTGCTTCCACAGACCAGTGGGAGAGCCGTTGCTTAGTAACAGGCTTGCCCTTATAAGGGTTAGCCCAGGACACAAGGGGTTGGTCATTATGACAAAGCACCCTTGATCTGTCCCTGTACGTGCGTGAAGCACGGGCTGGACACGGCAAATCCGGCCGCTGTTCCCCGGAGGAATACAGTGGCGGGGGGGATGCCTTAATGTCAAATGTGGTACCCGAACCGACCGCCTTAAGATAAAGGCAGGGTCAGGCTTCAACCACACTCTGTTTGCCCTGGGGCAAACTGAGTGCATGAAAACTGTACAGATAGTGCATGAGTGCCACTGGCTCGCTTGGCAGCTGCCAGGGTCAGCGTCATGTCACACTGTATTTAGATTGTACCACTCACGGGCCAGGCCCATAGAGCCAAGCGCTCTGGGTGTGGGTGAAAGATCGCCCCCCCCGCTTGGGACAGTATGTCCCTGCGTAGTGGGAGCTGCCATGGCTGCCCGCACAGCAGCTGATATATCTCCGCTAGCCAGTACATAGCTGGCCAGTGCGGAGCTATCAGGATAAGTGTGTGGCGTTGCTCTCTCACTCTGGCCAGAGTTGGGGGTATCAGAGCCAGGGGTGGGAACGCGTACAGAAGGCCCGGGGGCCAATTGTGCGCGAGTGCATCCACGCCTAACGGTGCATTTAGATCGCGCATCGAAAAGAACAGCTGACACTGAGCGTGACCACTTTCTGTGAAAGGACAGCACCCATAGGCACACCTCGTACTAGAAAAGTCGGGTGCAGCCAGTGGCGCAGTGCCATTACGCATTTCACAGTAACCATCACTCTCCGCGTGCCATGGCGCGCAGGGTTTAGTTTTAGGGCGGCCACCCAGAGCTGAAACTCCCTCATGTGTAAGCGTCCCAGTCGTACGACCAGGATGGCTGACGCCATGAGCCCCAGCAATCGCAGGCATGATCTGAAGAGAACATGTTTGCGCAGCTGGAAAAGAGCGAGACAAGCTCTGAAAGCTTTCACTCTATCCGCTGACAAGCGAGCTGAAAAGGGCACCGAGTTCAGGTGTAAACCCAGGAAGAGAATAGTCTGCGCGGGGCACAACATGCTCTTCTCTGTGTTTATTATGAAACCCAGGTTGAGCAGGTGCTTTACGAGGACATTTGTCTGCGTAACAGCCTCCTGCTCCGACTGTGTGAGAAGCAGCCAGTCGTCCAGGTAGGTCGCCAGGCGAATACCCTGTTGTCTTAACGGGGCTATCGCGGCTTCCGTACATCGTACAAACACCCTTGGACTGAGAGACAGACCGAAGGGGAGTACTCTGTATTCATAACAGATCCCCTGAAATGCGAATCTCAGATATTTCCTGTGTGGGTAATATACTGGGATGTGAAAATACGCATCTTTCAGGTCGACTGATGTGAACCAGTCGTCTTGTCGCACGAGCCGCAGCAGAGATGTGTGAGTGAGCATTCTGAACTTATATCTTCTTAGATATTTGTTCAGACCCCTCAAATCAAGTATTGGCCGAATTCCGTTCCCTCCCCGTTTGGGAACGAGGAAGTACTTGGAATAGAAGCCGCCCTGACTCTGCTCGGCGGGTACAATAGATATAGCCCTCTTTTCTAGGAGAGAGTGAATCTCTTTCTCCAGAATATGGGCTGACTCTTCTCGGGCCTGCGAATGCAGAATGCCCGAGAAGCGAGGGGGGGTGACAGCGAATTGGAGTCTGTAGCCCCGTGTTACTGTCTTGAAAACCCAAGCAGATGATGTGAGCATCTTCCACTGCATGCTCCTTAGAGCCAGTGGAGATGTCACATCTCTTCCCCTCTGAGTCTCTATTTGTTGTGTTATGGGGCCCTCTAGTGTCTGAACACAGTGGTGCCCCCTTTCGACAATCCCCACCGACACTGCGCATGCGCATGACGGTGGTGCCTTCACAACCCCAGCCGGCACTGCGCATGCGCGTGGCGGTGGTGCTTTTAAAACCCCAGCCGGCACTGCGCATGCGCGTGACGGTGGTGCCTTCACAGACCCGCCTGTAATCCGCCTTTTGAGAGATGCCGAAGCTGCTCTCAGAAGGGGAACAGTTGGCGGGCTGTTTATTGGTTTTATTGTTTTTCTTATCATTTTTTTGAGCTGCGCCCTCGGCCTGAAGCCTGGATGCGTCAGCGGCAAATGTTTAATGACAGAGGAACAAACAGATTTGTGACATGTGTTTTTACGGACTTGAGGATGGTGTTGAGGCATCTCTCGAGGCGGCGGGAACACATTTAGAGCTGGGGAACCGTGGACTTCCAGCTCTGTCACGGAGGGGAGAAGGAGGGGCTGTCACGCCGCTCGCTTCTTCTTCCTCGCCTGCTGGCCGAAATTCTGGGTTGGCTGCGCCTGAGCTGCAGCCGGAACCGGAGATTTTCTGGGCCAGCTCGCCCTCGTCTCCAGCCTGGGCTGGGGACTCGCGGCGGGCTGCGACCTCTGCGTTTTCGGTGTTTTAAACCGAGCAGGGTTCAAGGCAGCTTGGGCGAAGGACTGCTGCTGCGAAGGCAGCGGCTGGACCCTTCGAGGGAGGCAAAGGTGGAGTGCCTCGTCCTCCCTCTTTTTCGACTCGCACCTCCTTTGCATGGAAGCAAGAGCGGAGCCGAAAATTCCCTCGGGAACGATGGGCATATCCAGCACATCCTCCTTTTCCCGGTCTGGGAGGTTGGTGAGGTTGAGCCATCTCGCTCTTTCCTGCACCACCATGATCCCCATTGCCTTACCCGTGGCCTGGACGGCGCAGCGTTGGACACGGAGACAGATGTCTGTGACCGCCGCCATCTCGTCCAGAGTTGCTGCACCCGGGTTACCCGACAGGTCCTCGCAGAGCTCCGCTTGGTAAGCGGTTAGCAGCGAGGCCACATTCAGGGCCCTGGCGGACAACGCTGCGGCTTTGTAGGACCGTTCAGTCATTGTCGACTGAAATCGGTCCGACTTTGCCGGCAGCGTGGGGTTCCTGCTTTGTGACGGGCCCATCCTCGGTAGGAGGTGGGCTGCTACCAGCGGTTCCATGGGCGGTATGCGGAGCAGGCCGAGCTTCTCCATTCCGTCACAGTCTAGGGAGGAGGCACCCTGGATTGGGACCTTGTTGCTGAAGGGCCGGTCTCTCCACGAGACCGACACCTCATCCAACATCTCCGGGAAGACCGGAAGGAGTTGTCTCTTTGTCCGCGCTGCTTGGGGAAAATGTTTCCCTTCGTAGCGAGACCTGGAGGTCTCCTTGGCCATTTCAGGCCACGGGATGTCGAGTCTGGCCGCAGCGCGTTTGCACACGGCCTGCAGGTCCATACTCAGACAGGGCGAAGCTGGTATGCTATCGTCTGGGAGAGCAGCCCTCGCTCCAGGCTTTGCAGCCCTCGCCGATGACATGAAGATGTCCTCTACATGTTCATCCGACTCGGACAGGAGGAACACCGAGGCGTCCTCTTCGTCCTCTTCGTCCTCTTCGTCCTCTTCGTCCTCGTCGTAATCCAGCTCGAGGACATCCTCCGCGGGTGAGACCATGGTGAGGTCTAACTGGGAGCCCCAGCTCGGTAAAGCGTGGGGTCCCGTTCCCGCGTGTCTTGCCGCCACCGGGTCCCGGCCTGCAAGGGCGCGGGAATCCGGTTCTGCGGCCATCGCAGATACTGAGCCCCAGACCGACATGGAGAGGGGTTCACTCTCTGTGGCAGATGCCTCCGCGTCTTGACTGCCGGCCGGCAGGTCAGAGGACATGGGGGGGTTCCTGCTCCGACAGGCTAGCTTGGCGTGCTAGCCGTCGGCGGAGGCTCTTTACGGTGAAGCGGACACAATGTCCGCACGAGCCGGGGTTGGCGATAGCGCCTCGGGCGTGTTCCAGCCCGAGGCAGGACGAGCAGACCTGGTGTGTGTCTGTGCCCGAGATCTTCAACCCGCAGCCGCAGAGTCGAGTCCCTGACTCCTCTGGTGTGAGGGAGAGGGGCGTCCATCTTGTTCGCCTCGTGGCGTGGAGAGAACCCGCTCTCAACAGGTAGGTTGGGAGAAAAAGAGGTAACCACCCTGTCCTTAATCCGGAGAAAAGGACGGTGTGGGTCCTTTATTCCCAGAGAATACTGACTGGTATGGCAGTATGCTCCTTTTAATCCTTTCCTCCTCCGTGGGGAAGAGAAAATAAAAGACTTCCTCGCTACCGTGGTGTCGGTAGTGAGGGAGCAAGCTAACGCTAGCTTGAAAAAATCAGACCTAGCTTACTTTCCGGGGAAAGAGAGCGGCGAGGTCGATTTCAACAATAACTAGCGTTAGTAATTACCGTCTTCCTGCGAAGCAGAAGGAGTAGCCGGCAAGCACCCGTCAACCGAAATGGATATTTGGGTTCAGTCTGTGGACCGTGAAGCTTGTCCGGCTACCATAGAGATGTGCTCTGAAGCGAGAAGAGGTGTTTGAATGGCGCATGCGTTGTGGCGCAAGCTACTTATAGGGGGTGATTTCCCTGACGCTGACGTCAAGATCACCAGCCAATCAGGATTGGCGTAATGAGATTGATGCTTCTGTTTGCTCCGCGATGAGGCGCATCCCATAGTGAGACATCGAACGGAGTGTTATGAATGAGAACTCTAAGATATGGCCACCACTATAAAATCATCGCTAATCTGGTGCTCATTTTAATGAATCTATGGTCCTTAATGTACACATTTATCATGGGACATTAGTTATCAAAAAGCCTCTTTGCTGTATTTAAACTTAAAGGTCTCCTATTATGCAATTGTTAAGCATATATTATGGGTCTCAGATACATACAAATATATCAAAAACATGTCTATGATGTGTTTTGCTCAAAATACCAAACAGGTTATGCATTTTAGACATCCCTCATATTCCTCTAGTTAAGCCCTGTTAGATAATTGCTGATCTGGGTCCTTAGCTTGAAAAAAAGTGGAGGGGGAGCATGCCGTGATCAAACACCATATCATGTTCCAAACCACATCAAGGATTATTGAAACAGTATGGAGCTCAAATGCTTTTTCTCTTGCGGGTTTACCACAAGGTGAGTACCTTTTTTAAAAAAAAATGTACACATGCTCTCTCCAGTACAGGTTAGCTCTGTGTGTTAGCAATGCTTGCTAATGTAAACACAGACCAGATTACGTCCAACACACGTTGGGCATTGTTTCTGATAGCAACGTTTCTGATAGTGCCGTGGGTCCACATTTCCGATATGACGTGATTTACGTAAAATGCTGACACAAATCTGGATCAGCTCCATTGTAACTCCGTTTTTAGAGATTTGGGCACGGAGGAAAAGAGAGAGGGTTTTGTTTTCTGACACTTTGTGAGTTCCCTGACACACCGGGGATGCATATTTACGTATAAATGACATCAACAAGTGCATTTTGCATGATAGGTCCCCTTTAAACCCTTCTGTGATAATGTTAGGAATGCATGAAAAAACTAGCAGAACTACATTTAGTGTATCAACATCTCACCAACCCTGCCTGCCTCTTCTGTCAGGTGTTGTTCAGTGTGCAAGCATGCTTTTATTTCACAGTAAATGCTTGCAAAGTTCTGAGTCTTAAACATATTCTAGTTGAGCATATACAGTGTGTCATGACTAACTATGCTGTATAAAGTTTAGTATAGTGGTTTCAGTGGTCTTTTCAAAGTTTACATATGAGCCCTGGTGTTTATTCAGAATCTTTAGAGCATTGACACAAAAGTAAACAACTGAAGGATGACATTTAGTTGAAACATGATGTATGGAAAGTATCAGGTAATTGGTAAGCCCTTGTCCTAAACTAAAAGTCAATAATACTGATCCACACTTAACTTCTTTCTTACATAATTGCTTTAATACAAAATGAATGTCAAAGATTGATGATTGAGAATAAAAGTTAGATTAAAGTCCTATCTGATTTAGTATTACACACCACTTTGAACATGGTATGATGAAGTACTATACATCTAAAGTTAAGGTGACAATAATTTCTCATAAAACATTTCTGGGTTTATTTTTACACTAAAAGTGAAACACTTGAGATTATTTATGTCACGTTATGTTCTCATTTTGTTATTTTTATCTAGACTTTTGCCTCGTTTAAACTGTCAAATCCGTACGATTCAACATTAATAAACCCTCCGACAACCCATTGATGGATCGATTCCTTAGCACTTTCACTATTACATCCTCTGATCTAATGGGATTTTCCACACTGACTATTATGATGAAGTAGGCAAATGATTGTCAGGATGTTGCCTCTCATCAGTCATATTAATTGCATTTATATGTCATTATTACAGTCTCCTAATGGATGGGAGCTGCTTGCAGGCTCGCTCTCTTCTCTTTAACCTAATTAAGTTTGAGCCAATGTGTTTCTCTTCCCATGCAAACTGCAACACAGTGTTGTCTTTTATGTTGTCTCCATAAAAGCATTGCTTGCTTTTAGCTACTTAATGGTATTTGTCAGTGTATTTTAACAGCCTTCTTAGTTTCAAACCTATTGATCAAGGAACTGTTAAAGGTTGCAGGGCTTAAGAAAGTCAATGTGTAATACAGGGATCAAAACAAACACTTTTTTTAGTGTATTGATTTTTTGTTTGATGTGCAGTGATGCCTCCTAGACAAATCAAAGGAAAAAGGCAGCTTACTTTTTACTTGTCTTCATTTTCAGTTGCAGTGAGCCCACAAATAATACCCACACACATTCAAAAATGATACATTGGTAAGAAAAAGCCTTAGTGAAGAATCGTTAAAGGTCAACATCAATTATTTGCAAGACTGACAGACGGTAGGGATGTGAAATTAATCTTCTCATCAAATCTTTGCAGTAAATTCTATTATCTGAATCCATAACTGTATTTCAAGGTGTTTAATCTTCATGCGGCGTGCACCTCGGCCCTCACAGCTGATTCATTTTGATCGCTCAGTATGCCATTTCAAATTGGCCGGTTCATGGTTACACTGCAGGTGAGGCAATGACTGGCAGAAGCCATTTGATCAGTTGTGAGGCCATATCCCTGCTAAGGTCAGGCAGTTTCCTAATGATGTGTTGTGTGGTTTTATGGACTCGCCCTCCCATGAGTATTGGATGGGCTACCGTAATAAGCTGTCACTGGCAGTCACCCATTAGAAGCCACTCGTAAATGTCCTTATACTCCAGATGTACTGGCAAAGGCGCCTCAATCATGTCACCATCAAGACATTTTATGGCACTTTGTTTGGCTTGTAAAAAACGAGCCCTTTAAAGTCAAACAAGTCTGTAAAAATGGACTAGACATATATGTAATGCACAGTCAGGGGTATTATATCAACTTATACATTTGATGTATTTGCAGTTAAGACTATTAAACACCTGAACTTTTGAAACAACATCCATAACATCTGGCTGCTATTTACAAAATATTTATCGAATATATCATATTCCAATCACTTGTATATGGACTCTTATTGCACTATTTTACTATTTCACTATTTTTCTTTTTGTATTTACTTGCAATATTTTATCTGTTTGTCTGTTTTTTTTTATTGTGTTGCACTGTTGGAGGAGGCTGTGACCTAATATGTTCATCGTCATAACTACACTGTAGCTATGTACGCATAATCAATAAAAGCCTTGAACGTTTACATTTATACACTTTGTGAAGGATGCTGCAAAGTTCTGTCATAAGACATTAAGGTCAGAAAAACTGCTACACTTTGTGACAGAACTGAGAATGCCAAATAATGTTTCAAGGTTGACAGGCCGTCAATACATATCCATTGAGTTCCTTTCAGACTTATTTACATCGCAAGTTTTTTTTATGTCACGTCTTCACTGGCTCTCATACAAAATAAACAATCAATTTATCTAGAGCCGTGTTTGCTCAATGATTTCCCATCCAGTAGAGAAGCTACTTCCTGTTTTAATTGAGGAGGCGGATATATGGATAGGAATATCCTGCACAGAGCAATTTGAATTGTATTACAGCGTTTGTACTTCCTCCAATCTGATATGAGCATGAATCTATTTTAACATTTCTGTAATAAAATCCACCAAAAAGAAGTAAACCGTTTCAGTTGGCTGAAAATAACTTGTTGGTTCTCAATCTGTCTCACATTCTGTAATTGACATTGAATAAACATTTGCAGTTCCAACCATTAATAAAAGTTGTATTATCAAAGAGATACCCTACGGCCCTTGTTTGTTTAGCATGGTGTGCCTGTAATTACTCTGTATCTGCCTCAAGGTGTTTATCTCCATATAACTAAACAAACCCTGTTGTCATATTCTCACTCCCAGCACACAATGGATGTTGCAAGACTACTGCTAAGTAAGATTGTGTTGTCATGACTACATAACTGGGAGATTGAGGCACATGGCATTTAGATCTGATTTGGGGGTTTTGAAAATCAGCTGATTACTGGAGCAACTGTGGAAAAGCTAAAATATGTCATCTGTAGTTGGTTGCCACCTCTCAAAGAAAATGGTAACACTGCTTTGTTAGTTAACACCACACAATTAACACTTTGGTCCCATTTTAGTTTTCTTTTCTAGTACATATGTTAATTTCTGGCATGTGACGAGGCTTACTTATTTTTGATTGTTTGTAATGTGAACCTTTCTGAATAGGTTACATTATCGTTTCCTCCCTTTATTTTCCCAGGTGTGCATGAAAGTGATAACATCCCTCCTTTCTGCCCAAATATGAGGCCGCTTTTAGTTACAAGTAGGGCTGCTCAATTAATCGTATTTTAATCACAATTACGATTTTGGCTTGCAACGATTATGAAAACAACAATCGAAATAAAACGATTATTTTTATTTTGTATTGGTTTTTCAGTTGAATTATACTTAAAGTTCAGGGTAATCAACTGTTAAAAACATACTGTTCACAATTTTTTTTTTAATAAATGGATGTTTTCAAAGTAATTGGATAATCGTTTTTAATAATCGTGATATCAATTATTGACCCAAATAATCAAGCATACATTTTGCCATAATCGAGCAGCCCTAGTTACAAGTAACTGCCAAGGATTGGCAAGCTCTTATATCTACATTTGTAATGCCAGTTCTCATTCATAACACTCCGTTCGATGTCTCACTATGGGATGCGCCTCATCGCGGAGCAAACAGAAGCATCAATCTCATTACGCCAATCCTGATTGGCTGGTGATCTTGACGTCAACGTCAGGGAATCACCCCCTATAAGTAGCTTGCACAACGACACATGCGTCATTCAAACACCTCTTCTCGCTTCAGAGCACATCTCTACAGTAGCCGGACAAGCTTAACAGTCCACAGACTGAACCCAAATCCAAAACATTTTGGTCGACGGGCGCTCGCCGACTACTCCTTCTGCTTCGCAAGAAGACGGTAATACTAACGGCAGTTAGTATTAAAATCGACCTCGCCGTTTCTTTCCCCGGAAAGTAAGGTAAGGTTTTGATTTTTCTCAAGCTAGCTACGCACCTGTTGCTAGCTAGCTTCTCCTTACTACCGACACCACGGTAGCGAGGACGCTTTTCTTTTTCTCTCTCACGGAGGAGAAAATGATTAGAAGTATATTGACACACCAGTCAATATTCTTTGAGAACAAAGGACCCACACCGTCCCTTTTTATCCGGATTAAGGACGGGTTGGTAACACTTTTCTCTCAACGACGTACCTGTTACGAGCGGGTCCTCTCCACGCCACGAGGCGAACAAGATGGACGCCTCTCCCCCTCACACCAGAGGAGTCAGGGACTCGAAGGCTCGGTCATGCGGCTGCGGGTTGAAGATAGCAGGCACATACTCACACCAGGTCTGCTCGTCCTGCCTCGGGCTGGAACACGCCCAGGAGGCTATCGACAACCCCGGCTCGTGCGGGCATTGTGCCCGTTTCACCCGAAAGAGCCTCCACCGACGGCTAGCACACCAAACTAGCTTGTTGGAACAGGACTCCCTCATGTCCACTGATTCGCCGTTTGGCAATCAAGACACGGGGGCGTCCGCCGCAGAGACTGAGCCCCTCACTGTGTCGGTCTGGGGCTCACTAACAGCGGCAGCTGCGGAACCGGGATCCCATGCCGGGACCCGGTGGCGGCAAGAGACGCGGGAACGGAGCCCCACGCCTCACCAGGCGGGAGCTCCCGGCGAGACCTCACCATGGTCTCGCCCGCGGAGGATGTCCTGGAATTAGACTACATGGAGGACGAAGAGGACACCTCTGAGTCCCTCCTGTCTGATTCGGATGAGCAAGAAGAAGATATCTTCATGTCATCGGCTCAAATGGCAAAGCCGGGAGAGATGGCTGCTCTCCCGGGCGATAGCACACCAGCTTCGCCCTGTCTGAGCATGGACCTGCATGCCGCGTGTCAGCGCGCTGCGTCCAGGCTAGACATCCCGTGGCCCGAAATGGCCAAGGAGACCGCCAGGTCCCGTTACGAGGGGAAACATTCTCCCCAAGCAACGAGGACAAGGAGGCAACTCCTCCCGGTCTTCCCGGAGATATTGGATGAGGTGTCGGTCTCGTGGAGGGACCGACCCTTTAGCAACAAGGCCCCAATCCAGGGCGCCTCCTCCCTAGACTGTGACGGTATGGAGAGGCTCGGCCTGCTCTGCATACCGCCGACGGAACTGCTGGTGGCAGCCCACCTCCTACCGAGGATGGGCCCGTCACCAAGCAGGAATCCCACGCTGCCAGCGAAGGTGGACCGTTTCCAGTCGACCATGACTGAACGGTCCTACAGAGCCGCAGCGTTGTCCGCCAGGGCTCTGAACGTTTCCTCACTGCTAACCGCATACCAAGCGGAGCTCTGTGAGGATATGTCGAGTAATCCTGGACCGGCCGTTCTGGACGAGTTGGCCGCGGTCACAGACATTTGTCTCCGTGTCCAACGCTGCGCCGTCCAGGCCACGGGCAAAACAATGGGGATCATGGTGGTGCAGGAAAGAGCTAGATGGCTCAACCTCACCAACCTCCCAGACCGGGAAAAGGAGGATGTGCTTGACATGCCCATCGTTCCCGAGGGGATTTTCGGCTCCGCTCTTGCCTCCATGCAGAGGAGATGCAAGTCGAAAAAGAAGGAGGACGAGGCCCTCCACCTCTGCCTCCCTCGAAGGGCCCAGCCGCTGCCTTCGCAGCGGCAGCCCTTCGTCCAAGCTGCCCCGAACCCTGCTCGGTTCAAAATACCGAAAACGCAGAGGTCGCAGTCCGCCCCGAGTCCCCAGCCCAGGCAGGGGACGAGGGCGAGCTGGCCTAGAAAATCTCCGGTTCCGGCTGCAGCCAACCCAGAATTTCGGCCAGCAGTCGAGGAAGAAGAAGCGAGCGGCGTGACAGCCCCTCCTTCTCTCCTCTGTGACAGAGCTGGAAGTCTACGGTTCCCCAGCTCTAAATGTGTTCCCGCCGCCTCGAGAGATGCCTCAAAACCATCCTCAAGTCCGCATAAACACATGTCACACACTTATTGATTTTTCTGTCATAAAACATTTTCCGCTAACGCATCCAGGCTTCGAGCCAAGGGCGCAGCTCGAGAGAATGAAAAGAAAAACAATAAACAGTCCGTCAACGGTTCCCCTTCTGAGAGCAGCTACGGCCTCTCTCAAAGGGCGGACAATTGACGGGTCTGTGAAGGCACCACCGTCACGCGCATGCGCAGTGCCGGCTGGAGCTGTAAAGGCACCACCGTCACGCGCATGCGCAGTGCCGGCTGGAGTTGTGAAGGCACCACCGTCACGCGCATGTGCAGTGCCGGCTGGAGCCGTAAGGGCACCACCGCCACACGCATGCGCTGTGTCGGTGGGGATTGTCGAAATGGGGCACCACAGTGCTCAGACACTGGAGGGCTCCATAACACAACAAATAGAGACTCAGAGGGGAAGAGACGTGACATCTCAGCTGGCTCTAAGGAGCATACAGCGGGAGATGCTCACGACATCTGCTTGGGTTTCTCAAGACAGTTACACGGAGCTACAGACTCCAAGTCACCGTCACCCCCCCTCGCTTCTCGGGCTATCTGTATTCACAAGCCCGGGGAGAGTCAACCCATATTCTGGAGAGAGAGATTCTCTCTCTCCTAGAAAGGAGGGTTTTATCTATAATGCCCGCCGAGCAGAGTCAGATTACGCAGACAAATGTCCTCGTAAAGCACCTGCTCAACATGGGTCTCATAATAAAATTAACCCCGCGCGCCACGGCGTTCGGAGAGTATTGGTTATTATGAAATGCGTAGTGGCACTACGCCACTGGCCGCACCCGACTTTTCTAGTACGGGGCGCGCCTATGGGTACTGTCCTTTCACGGAAGGTGGTCACCACGGACGCATGTCTGACAGGCTGATAGGGTATTTACGAAGGTCGCCCGGTGAGGGGTCTCTGGAGCAGAGACCTCCAGCGGGCGCACGTAAATCACCCGGAGCTTTTAGCGGTGTTCCCCACCCTAAAACGCTTTCTGCCTTCTCTCAGAGGACACCATGTCCTCGTGAGGACAGACAACACGACCACAGTATCGTGTATGAACCACCAAGGGAGGTTGCGTTGTCTCCAGTCACACACACTGGCACACAAACTGATCCCTTGGAGCGGCAGACGTCTCCTCTCTCTGAGAGCGACGCATGTACCAGGAGTGATGTACCTCGGGACAGAACTACTGTCCAGAGGTGCACCACTCTATGCAGACTGGACTCCACATCCAAGGATCGTGAGTCCGCTGTGGGTGCGTTACGGCAGAGCCGCGTTAAATCTGTTCGCATAAAGAGAAAATGCTCAATGACAGCTGTTCTCTTTAATGCACGATTTAAACGCACCGTTAGGCGTGGACGCACTCGTACACGATTGACCTCCGGGTCTTCTGTACGCGTTCCCACCCCTGGCTCTGATACCCCCAACTCTGGCCAGAGTGAAGGAGCAACGCCACTCACTTATCCTGATGGCTCCGCCCTAGCCCGCAACGTACGGGCTGGCGGAGATATATCAGCTGTTGTGCAGGCAGCCATGGCAGCCCCCACTACGCAGGGACAGATTGTCTCAGGCGGGGGGGGGGGCGATCCTTCACCCACGCCCAGAGCGCGGGGCACTATGGGCCTGACCCGTGAGTGGTACAATCTGAATACAATGGGACTCCCTCAGAAGGTGATAAACACTATTCAGAGTGCGAGAGCTTCCTCCACCAGGTCTCTTTATGACTGTAAGTGGAGGGTGTTTGAGGAGTGGTGCCTTCAAGAAGGGCACATCTCCTTTCAATGTCCTGTCGGGGTGATTTTATAATTTCTACAGGACTTGATCGATAAACACAGAGCTTTCTCCACGATCAAGGTGTACCTGGCTGCTATTGCTGCATGCCATGTGGGCTTTGAGGGTAAGACGGCTAGCCAACATCCTTTGGTCTGCTGTATTATGAAGGGAGCTCGCAGGCTCCTCCCTGTCTCCAGGTCACTGGTGCCCTTATGGGACTTGGCAGTGGTTTTAAATGGGCTCAGAATGACCCCATTTGAACCCCTGGAAGGAGCTGACATGAAACATCTGTCACTCAAGACAGTGCTGTTACTGGCCCTGGCATCCGCCAAGCGGGTCAGTGATATTCATGAGCTGTCTGTACATCCTTCATGCACTCAGTTCGCCCCAGGGCAAACGAGAGTGTTGTTGAAGCCCAACCCTGCCTTTACACCAAAGGTGGTTGGTTCGTGTACCCCAATTGACATTGAGACATTTCCTCCGCCGCTGGTTTCCTCCGGGGAACAGCAGCAGGATCTGTTGTGTCCAGTCCGTGCTTTACGCACATATATGGACAGATCAAAGGAGCTTCGTCTTAATGACCAAGTCTTTGTGTCCTGGGCTAACCCTCACAAGGGCAAGCCTGTTACTAAGCAACGGCTCTCCCACTGGATTGTGGAGGCAATTGCTTTGGCCTATACGAGTCAGAGTTTGCAAGCACCTTCGGGTCTGCGGGCTCACTCGACTCGGGACCTGGCTACATCCTGGGCTTTGTTCAAGGGTGTTTCCATCCAAGACATCTATGCAGCGGCGAGCTGGTCCTCGCCGCTCACTTTTGTCCGCTTTTACAGGCTAGATGTCTCCGCTCCAAGCGTGGCCCGAGCAGTGCTGGGCACCTTGTTGAGTCGGGACTCTACCTGTTAAGTTCTGGTTGGTTTGGTGATTTTCGAGATAAGCTCGTCTGGCAATACGGGAGCTACAATTTCCCATAGTGAGACATCGAACGGAGTGTTATGAATGAGAACTATAGGTTACTTACGTAACCCCAGTTCTCAGAGTAACATGAAGTGAGATGTCTCACCAGACGGCCCTCCTTGCTATGGTGAAGCGAGAAGAGGTGCTTATTTTGAATGACGCATGCGTCGTGGCGCAAGCTACTTATAGGGGGTGATTCCCTGACGTTGACGTCAAGATCACCAGCCAATCAGGATTGGCGTAATGAGATTGATGCTTCTGTTTGCTCCGCGATGAGGCGCATCCCATAGTGAGACATCTCACTTCATGTTACTCTGAGAACTGGGGTTACGTAAGTAACCTATAGTTTTTGTGTGTGTAACAGCTTTTCTTTCACACTCTACAAGGCTGCAGGGGCTACTGCATAATTCAGTGGTCTGAAGTGGTGACCTCATCTAATTGTTACAAGGGGCATTTGCTTTATTTCTAGTTTTTTTTCTCGTATTTGTGTGGCTTTTGGGAGCCAAATACCTTTTCCTTAGTAATGCACATTTTCAAAAAGATGATTGATGACATCCGACAAAGATGAGTGTGTCTGTAAATGCTTCCCAGAGGAGCATAATGTGTTCATTTTGTTCATAGTTCCTTTAGGGGTCCTTCAATGCCTTCCTTTTGTTAGAACAATTGCAGATTGAAATAGATTTTGGCTAAAATTTTGGCAAAAGTCATTGCTACATAATGTTAGAATGTCTTAAAAGCCGGTTTAATCGTCAGAGGAAGCACAAGTCCTCTAGTTTTTCAGCACTGGACAGTTCTGCCAACACATTTAATTTCAGCTCTCCAAGCTGTCCTGTCTCAAACCATTTAAACACAGGACTTTTCTAACTCAGTTTCAGCGCTGGAGAGCTCCTCCTCTGTAGAGAAATTGGAAACAGAAATTCCTCAAAGTCAGCACTTCCCACTGAATAGCTCATGTTTCACTTTGCGATTATGCCACAATAAGATTATCAATAGAAAGGGACAAAAATAACAAGAATGAGAAATGAGAATGGAAGTTGGCTTACTATAGTTGAATCTTAGATTATAATCCGCTATGCAGCTCATTTAATGAGATTTACATTGATTCTGTAGAAACAGACAGTGCTTTATAGGACTGGGCAACTTTGTGTGGGCCATTCAGAGATTGGGATAACAATGCTTAAAGGTTGGTTCCCATTGTATTCAGTACAGCATTTAGTAAACTTATTCTTCCAAGTGCTCAACCCTATCAACTACCCATATACCTTTTGATTTGTTTTGTTGATAACACCGGTAAAAAAGATCACAATAGTTTTCATTTGTTTGCAAAACATTAGTTCTCTGATTAACCATTGACATTATGGTCTGTGACCTATCAAGAGCAATCAGAATATATATATTTTTTAACATATATTATTGATTTCTGCTTTATGTGCATTTTCAGTTTTTGAGCAGAAGACACTGCTTTCAACCATCTTTCAGTTTTAACGTCAGATTTCTCCCAATAAACTACTCGCATGGCTCGATACCACTGAGCAAGTGATTATGGTTTTGTTATTTAGGTGAACCGACCATTTTTAAGTGGTTTAAATTCAGAAGATTGTGGCTATGCCTTCGCAGGTTTATTTAAAACCTTTGCTTGTTGTCCTTCCTATCATAAAATTGGGCCATGGGCTATTTCCAATTTCATGGTTTTATATATTCATCCTTCTTCTCTCTCTCATGTTCTCTCTCACAAATGCACACACACATTTTGGCAATCTAATTTGACTCTTAGATCCATTGCTCAAAAGACAGATTATCTAATGACTGGGACCTTCATCCTGTGGAACATCTGAAAACATTGAGCATCTATTAACACTAATGCATATTTAATCATTTTTCTTCTGCTCTCTCTGTGCAGCCTAGCAATTCCTATGATGATTCTGCAATAACGTGGCACATTATCAGCAGGGAACATTGCAATTCTTTAATTGCTGAGATGTGCTTTGTGTTAGTGTCTGGAAAAAGACAAAACTTGAAGGGCATATACTGTATATTAGATGTATATTAGATTACATGTTAGACGCTGTTATCCAAAGCGACTTACATACTCAATACTGTGGGCAATCCCCACAGGAGCAATTTGGGGTGAAGTGTCTTGCCCAGGGACACAACGACATGCTAACTGCAGTGGCGTTTGAACCTGTGACCATCTGATCCCTATACCAAGGCTCTATCCACTGCACCACACGCCTCCCTATATGGAACAGAACATCTCTTTCAGCATGTGGTACTGTGGGGCTTCATATATATGATAGAAGAAGTAAGCATACTACTTTGACCTAGATGCGTGGCTTGACATAAACATTCATTAACTACAGTCCTGTGTGTAGCTCCATCTTGGATGAAAGAGTGTTTTACTTGAATATTTTCTTTAGCTTGTTTGGTTTTGGGGATCTTAAATGCACTCCTTTTCAAGATACCAAGCAAGGAACTGACTGACAATTTTAACTATTGAGGGATATTGGAGGCAACACAACTCAGTGCAGAGCAGAAGGAGAGGGGAAGAGCCAAGAACTCACTTGAGCCAGAGGAAGGGTATTCCAAGTGGTCAATGTCTGCTTAAGTAGACTGCTAGCCAAAGTGTTTGAGCACAGTATGTCAACATGCATTTTGAAATCAGCATTACCTATAACTGAAAAGTCTGCTAACATCTTAACCAATTAAATATAATTGTTAACTTTTACCAAAGTTCCTTTTTCAACACTGCCAGACATACTTTCAAGCAAACATTTATCTTACCTTGAGCTATATTTCCGAAGGCATGCCTCTGAGGGATTTATCATAGAAATGGAAAAAAATGAATATCTGTCTCTGGCTGGGTTAACACTGTGTGTGTGTTTTTATGTCTGTGGACACATTAGACTCAGCACACAGAAGGGACCTGGATTACTTCTCAATAAAAGCCCCTAAAATCAGGATGTCAGACTAAAATAAAAAGAAGACAAAAAGCCATTTCCTTGGTTTTCTTTTCATCTACTTTAGTAATCCTTCTCTGGGAGACAGGTCCTTTTATTTTAGAATTAATTTTGCATTTCTTCTCGGTGCTTGAGGCTTCCATTATGTCTCTGTCTCTTCCCTTGCAGTATGTGCGTCTTTACACTGTCTGCTGCCTAAAGGAAACAGATTTGATGGCTAATGACATCTGACAGAGGCCGTCTGTTATTGTCGTGTGATACAGTCTCAGAGCAGCAGATGCCTGCTAAAGATATGTCCTCTGACCATGAATCCATCCAACACAACCGTAAAAAGAAGACTGGTCACAATCTAGGCTGCATCTTAATTCATCACACTTTTCCACGTGCAAGATTCAATGTGACTTTCAGAACAATTGTCAGCTTGAATATTCATAGAAAGCATAGGCTGTCAAGGGATCCTCTTTTCACTTTACTTGTTCCATGAACTTTTCATGATGTTTCTGTCACTTTCAATCAGCCATGTCACTGCAGTCTCCATGATCCTCTATATCTTTACCATATCTGTTTCACTGTATCTTTTCATTGTATGTTCATTTGTAAACAACTTAAAGGAGAGCCACTAAAAAGGATAGTTCTATTTCACAACAGCTTGAGTTTCTTCGACCGCAAAAAGCCGCCAGATCCGGAACTGTAGTGTGGACTTTTAATTCCATGACACACATGTTGTTTACATAGCTCACAGGGAATGAAAACTTTTTTTCCACAAAGTGAATTCATGGGAAAATGATTTTCCAGTTCTGTTATTTCTTTGTAATCTTCGACTCATGCAGTGGCGCTGTGATCTGCGGGCTACTGGTAGGCGCTGTGTTGTCTTTAAGCTGCAACCCCAGTAAGTGTTGTTGTTGTTTTACTTTTTTGTTTCATCTGGACACATAGAGGTAAGGACAAAACAACTTGTATCTTTCTTTGATTCCAATGATAAAAAAGAAAAGCCCATATCGATCAATTTTTCGATTTAGAATCTTGACACCCCTACCACATTCACCCATCCATCATCCACACCTACATTCCCTCATCTGAAACTGCTTTGGCTCGGATACAAATCAATAAACCAGTCAAGTGAATCCAGGTGAGATTGAAATCCACTTGCAGACCTCTGATCACAATGATTGGCGGATAAACCCCACGAGCAGGTTTACCTTGGCTTCAAACACACATGGCAGTGGCACAATGGGGGACAACTATGAGGGGAAAGCAGAGGAGATTACATATGAGACTCCGCAGGGTGCCCTGTGGGAAGTGTTGATGGCGCTCAGGAAAGAACACATGGGGTTGACTCCAGAGAAATAACACACACTGACAGGGGCTAGTCTGCGGTAGTTGTTGTTAGATGACTGTTGCTTGTGATGTGCTTTGAGTGTAGCTCTCTGACTGATACATGTGTTGCGTCAGGTTTGTTTTATTTGGAAATCTGTTTTTGTACACCTACAGTACACAACACACGAGGGGAGCTAATTTAATTACATCCTTTTCGCTTGCAGATTTAACTGGATGTTGTAAATGGATGCTGTTACTTAAAAGATTCCAGCTAAGATATTAAGCCATCAAATATGTTTTTTTTGTAAGGAGGAAGTTAGCAGGAGAGCTCACTAGGGTAACATTTTAATAAGATCACTACATGAATAACACCATGTACATGTAGAGAACACAAGGGCTTATCCCTGTCTCCTTTAACATCTTTCAGCTGCCTTTGGATTTCTTTGTACTTGAAGTTTGGTCTCTTGTGGTGTGTTGTGCTACTACAACCTAGTATTTCAAGTCAATTTAAAACTTTGTTGTGGATCATGTTGCTTCAGTAGAGACTCATCAGAAGCTATATGTTTTAACAAAACACGTAACTTTTCAAAGTCATCCTTACATTGTGCTTTAAAAGTGACATAGAGGAAGTGAGTTGTTCTAGGATTCTGACAAATGAAATGCTTCTGCTTATTCCTAAATGTCATAGTTTTCATGGCTTAGAAATAGGACAGTCACAAATGGCAGCCTTTCTTTAGGGAAAAGCGTACAATATATGGTTTTCACTGCTGTGCCAGACCACTTAGGCACCTTGGCTGGTGGGTCCGGCTGTCTGCAGGATACCTCTCCAGGAGACAGTTGGCCATAGAAACAAATTGATACAGTGCTGCAGTAACAGGCCAAAGAAGAATGATCGAGAGGTTTGAGGCCAGACAAATAACTGACACCTTTATGAGTTTTCCTATAGAGGCTGAGTGACTCACTGTTGTTGAAACCATTTTTTTCTCAGCCACTCTTCTTCCTGCTATCTTTATTCTTTCTTCGCCGTTTGAAACCTTGCAACACCAATTATCGAATACAGCACTGTTCACTGACGGTTTTAGCCTCCTTTCCTTTTGTGAAATGTTTTTTTCTAAAGTCAATGAAGGACCGGTGAAATGAGGGAGGTGTGTCCTTGTGATTTGGAATTAATAATAATAATAATAATAATAATAAATGATATTTATATAGCGCCTTTCAAGGGACCCAAGGTCGCTGTACATGGTGTACAAACAAAACAGACAGACAATCGACGTGCAAACCAAATAAATAAATAAAGGAAGCCAGGGGACCAGAAAAGGGCTAGGGCCCGAAGGCCAGGGTGAACAGGTGTGTTTTTAGTGATAATTTGAAGATGTCCAGGGAGGCAGCATTACGGATCTCGGCAGGAAGTGCATTCCAGAGGGTGGGGGCCGCAACACTGAATGCCCTGTCACCAACAGTTCGGAGGCGAGAGCGGGGGATGGAGAGCAGGCCCGTGTCTGAGGACCGCAGACTCCGAGAAGGGGTGTAGGGATGGAGGAGGTCCGATAAGTACTGGGGGGCGAGGGTATGGAGGGACTTGTACGTGAGGATGAGTGTTTTGTATTGAATCTGGGACTTGACCGGCAGCCAATGTAGGTGGATGAGGGTGGGGGTGATATGGTGCCATGGCTTGGTGTGGGTGAGAAGCCTGGCGGCAGAGTTCTGGACGTATTGGAGCCTATCCAGGGTTTTGCTGGGAACCCCGGACAGGACAGGACTCATTGCCACTCTTGTTCCCACCTTGATGTATATTGGCATGCC
Organism: Gymnodraco acuticeps; assembly: GCF_902827175.1. Classification (NCBI taxonomy): domain Eukaryota; kingdom Metazoa; phylum Chordata; class Actinopteri; order Perciformes; family Bathydraconidae; genus Gymnodraco; species Gymnodraco acuticeps. Next base: position 1,927,034 of record NW_022989894.1, read on the forward strand.
ATAATGCCAGTGTGATTAGTATGCACGACTCTCAATTATAGCAGCACATTTACTGTATACGCATATAATTCTAAGAACTCATGGAGAATATCTGACAGATATCCTTAGCTACCCTTTTCAGAAAGGCATTCCTTCATCCTCATTCAATGTTGAATTGCCTTCACACTACTACTCTCTGAGTCCTTTGTCTAATGCTCCATTTTCCAGGGCAACACGTTCTTTTGAGTCAGCACATTTCATTTGAAATGTATATCCAAACGGTCTGCAAGCATGTCTGTTAGTGTCAGCAAAGTTTTTCTTTTTAAATGCCTAATTATCTTAGTCGAGCACTTTTGCCCTTTCTTGTAAATGGAGCTAGTTTCCAAAATGTTCTGTCTTATGCGCCCTGTCCATGCCAGTGTGGGTCAATAACCTGTCGGTAAATTGTTAACCCCAAAAGTAGGCTCTGTTTAGAAAGGTGGACAGAAAAGCAGGATATGAAATGTATGTTCCCACACATTAAAACGGTGACAAAATTGCAAACCTAATTTGGGTAAGCCAAAGCCATACTTTACTGTTACCTTTCTTTCTCGTTGCAGTACACTCATCTTTTAACAACAGTTTTCAAAAAGAAGAAACATAAGTAACTGCAGTCTTTTTGTGATTATTGGGCTATTAAAATAACCGTTTTTTTCAAGAGGCTCAATCACTATAATGATCAATACAACAAGTGATGTGAGTGTTTTCTGCGGCATACAAGGGAATAAAAGAGGAGATGACGTCAATTTTCTATAAGATGTGAAACTTTACCTTTCATTGGCTCAAAAAGAGAGCTGAATGAATAGATATGAATTAATCGTTCCATACAATACCAATTCTAAACAGTTGGATATTATGAAAGTGGATGGCATGTGACATGTATAATAATGTATTCAATGCCTGCAGTTAATTTTGTAACGGATCATTTGTTCCCCAGTTCCTCTCCCAAAACAGATGTCAGGCTGAATATTCATAGTGACACAGACTGTTAAGTTGACCATTTTTCACTGTACTTGTTGCATGAACTTTTCATGATTTTTCTGTCACTTTGAATCAACCATGTCCCATGAGTCTCTATGGTCCTCTGTAGCTTTTCTTAATCTTCTTTTACTTTAATTTGCAATGTCTCATTTCGTCAGTATCCACAGCTGCAAGCTTATACAATACTGAGTGATATTGTGACTGGGTTCATATTGATGATAAGCCTCTTAGCTAATAAAGTATAGCATGCCGAGTTGACTGATTCCGCACTTATTATTTGTCTAGAAAATAAGGAAAAACAAAAGAGGAATTGAACGGGATTAGATTATGAAAGTTTTGTATTTATTTCACAAGGAGTTGGAATGTTTAGGACATTATGAATGGTTGCAAACCATTTACATTGGGATCATTTCTCATGGATTCATTCATTCTGTATTACGTTATATTAATATTTAATTTATCGATCCCTTTTTAATGTTTACATCTTCATATAGTGATATTGTTAATTACTTTTGAGGGTTTCAGATTTGTCATTGTATTGTATCAAATTCTAATTTGTTTAATATATTAATTAACCAAGTGTTAAAGACAAACAATGCCATAACTTTGTTCCAGTTCTTGATTTAAAAATGTGGCCTAGTGGTAAGACCATCATGCCAACATGGTCGCTATGACACCATGTCTATGTATACTTTTTAGATTTTTACCAAATTAGTTTAGCATTTAAGTATGCTGATATTTAAATATTAGCAAAAAGTACAGCTGATAAATCTGATGGTTTTTAGTTCAGTCTATTCAAATGTTCCTGAGGCCTGAATCAAGGCTGATGGTTGTATGATTATGTATTTCCTGTGGCACTTTGACATATTCATACAGGGTTGATTCCTTCTGAACTATGTAAGCTTCAGCCTCTGTGAATTGTATATGTTTAGGTCCTTTCCATTTTAAAAACAGCTTATTAATTGATGAATATACTACAATGAAGAAAATGGGTTCAGTTTTGTGCCAACCAGTGGATATCTGTGTAACACATACTCTGCCTCAATGGCCAAGCAGTTGATTGAAACATGTGGCTGTGAAGTACTCTGTTTTGAATTCAGTTATTTGATTCCAATCTATTTCCTTGTCAACTGCCTTTTAATGTTCTAACTGCTTTTCTCCTCATTCAAGCTAGAAACCAATAATATCTTCAAATAACCCTGCATCCTGAGAAATATGAATCCACCATGAACATTTATCACTTTCTCTGTCCCCGTCTCATAAGTAACAAAGTACTTGACTTATGATCAGGTACATCCAGAGTCACCCCCTTATTGTGTCGTAGGTCAGGAAGCCAGTTAAAGTGAACATGTTGGACACAGCTGGGGCATGACGCCTTACAGTGCACCACTGATTTATCTTCAGTGACAGGGGACCCAACTCAGCATGCCAATGGCATTACCATCATTAATCAGGATAGACACAGCCATGCCCACAGGAAATTAATTAACTCTTAAAAATCGGCAAAGGTTCATTATTTATAGTGGATAATTTATCGCAGGGCTATGAATGTCTTGCTATACCACGTAAACCTGCATTCACAGAAGAAGAGATATTCATGAGTAAGGAATGAAATAAAGAGTAGGACAGGGGAACATAAGACTTACATTTGCCAATAGAGCTTGATTATGCCAATAGTGTCTTCAACTGATTTTAATTAGTGTATGAATTGTAAGCTTTTAATAAATGTCAGCATTCAGGTTGAACAGTTTTAGAAGCTAAGAACAAACTCTTAAATGTCTTTCCATGACATGGATGAGTGTTGAACAAAGGAAGGCAACCGTTCTTTTTAAATTGAGAGGAGCAGCTCCATTTCATGGCACTGGGCCATGACCCTTTTAAAATGAAATAAAAAGTTGTAGATATGATTTGATTGTCAGTTCCTATTTCTATTTAGACCAGGTTTTATTGCCCACATATTTCCTATTTGGGGGAGATTGCTTCTCTTTCAAGAGCTTGGAAAATGGAAAATGGAAAAAGTCGATGCCAGTGTTGGACCTATTGTGTGCCCAGCTAAATCCAGTGGTTAAGTCTTTCTGGAACCATATGTAGGCAGCATCGGCCAAATACTGAATCCTGCCAGTTTCCTTATTTTCTCCTGTGTTTTGCTGGCCTTAAACTATCCTATGTATCAATGAAAGAGGGATGACCAAATGGTAAAGATCCAAGGATAATATGTTATGGACAAGTCAACGTTAGCCTTTTGATGCCTCAACAAAATGCAGAACCAAACGAGAAAGACTGTAACAAGAAAGACTGAATAGGAGCAAGACCTGAAACCTTTAGGAATATAAAGAAGCCCCTGAGAATATAAATGAATAAAGACTGCTAAGATGTGGAATGGAGACTGCCAACGATGACTACTCCATCCTAAAAGTTCTGGCAGATATTTATGAAACATGCCCATGACAAATTGCACAGAAGTGGCTGTATTGCAAGACATGCTCAGAGAGTAGGTGCTGTGCAGGGCCATAGTAATCTATTATTGTTTAAACATTGTTTTTTATGGTTGTTGAATGGAAGCTGGGAAGCTCTAAATATAAAAAAAATATTGATAAAACATCTACTGTGATGTCTTAAAGCTAAATATGATACTCTGCTATATATTATTAATTGTTCAGACTAGTAAGTGGAATGTTAACTGTTGTTAACTATAAATGATATACAGTAGTACAGAACAAAGAGATCTAAAGGCATACACATCCATGAAGTAGCTCGGTTTATTTACTCCTCTCATAAATATAATTATAGCCCAGTCCCACCCGCTTTCAGTTGGTGCTATTTTGTCAGAGGAACACTCATTGAATAGGAAATATGCTGTATTTACATCTTGCATAACAGAAGATTGCCCTCTGGTGAATATGTTCTGAACAAAGGCAATAGTGTTTCAATAAAAACATTTTACGCATTTCGGGGTACCGATTTGAGTTTATTGATAATATTAGATCTTTAATGATATCTTCTTAGCCAGCACTTTCACTTTGCTTTGCCACAAGCTTGACATAAAGTCATGAAATAATGCACTATTATAGTGACCATGTTGGTCCATGCTTTAGAGCCATATGATTCACTTCCTGGGTGAGTCTGATTAAGACCTTCATGTATATCTCCTCTGAGTCTGTGCCAGGCAGGAGATGGATCCTGCAAGCAGCTGGCGAGCCGTCAAGCTAATCATGTCAAGCTAGATCAATTCCCGTTAAGCAGAAAATAGTCACAGACTGATTTCCCTTTTAGATTGTTCAGTGCCAGTACTATGACACAATGCATTAAGGGGGAAAAGAACAGCCTGAGGGGTACAGCATGATCTGTTGGCTTGGGCCAAGACCCTGAATGGGCTTGCTGACATCTGCAGACTCTGCTGAAAGGTTAACGTATGGCTCTTCCATCATGGAATCTCCAAGCTCTCAAAGTTCCTGTCCGATCAGTGAATAACTGGTATCACTTGAAATGGATGTGATTTCCAACATGCCTGTGCAGCATCCCCCAAACTTTTTTCAATTCTCCTTGGTCCTATTGGCCTTGGAACCACAACCTATGCAAGGCCATGACACAAACCGCCTAGCAACTGAGATCAGTATGACCAAGAGGGTAGAGCACATTAAGCGTACCTTCTGCCTAGTGCAAATATTAAGCCAAAACCTGTATCAACGTAAGGCTACGGTCAATGTGCAATATGGTTGAATGCTCCACTAAAAGTCTGTCTAAACTAACAGAATATCTAGTACAATGTGAGCATTCACACTGTAGTATTTGGGACTGGAAAAACAGTACAATTGTTAAACACAAAAATTGCATGGTAGCTATTTTAAACAAGAAGACAACCTCATTCAGCACAAATGCAATGTCACATTCCATGTTTAGAGAGCATACAAATTGCTTGTTGGTAGCCATATATACATGTTTGCATTATTTATTTTTGAACTACCTTGGCACATGGGCTTGCATTAATGTTGTCAATGCATTCTACCTTTTATTTTTTTGACCAAGGTGTCAATTGAGGAGTCTTAAACAAAGGATTAGAACAACTTAATGTGTGTACTATTACATCCGAGCATGCCACTTTGGCACTGGCAGACGACCCCCAACGATGGACAAGCCTTACATTATAGTAGTAGAGAGATGTGACATCAGAATAGGTCTTGTTAATAGGATTGTAGTGTTTTAGAAGATGCCTGTGCACTCAGCAGATAAGGGGACTGTTTATCCTGTTAATGTGTCACTTTAAATACATTAGGAGTAGGAGGGCTCCTGATTTTATTTGTTGGCACTCTGCCTCACTAATCCTAAAGAGCGCAAGGGACACAGCATTTACAGATGCAGACAAACATAAAGCTTTTCATGTGGTTAATGGAGCTTATTTTCATGGGGAAAACTAAAAACATATTGTGATTTTATTGCACATTTAAATCTACAATATCAGTTTGAATTATTTAAAGTTGAGGTGACCTTGAGCAAAGAATGCTAGGATTCACACAAGCATACAGTACATATGCAGTTGTACTCTCTCACACACACACATTTACGCACACACACCGACACACACACAAACTATAACACATGCGACAGAATGTATTCAATGCTAATGAGAGATAATCCAGGTCCCACTGTGGCAAGCAGCTATTTGTTTATTCTATTTACACTGTCACAACAGGTTCCCAGAGGTCTGCTTGTCCCACTATAAAACAAATACTGTTCTATAATATATTGCTTACTGTGCACTTGTCTTTGTTATTGGAACATATGTAGGATGGTGTTTAGCAATATTCCTGAAGGGTTTATGATACATTTTTTTTATAGATAAATGTTTTTTTTCCTGCTCTCACAGAAAAAAAGTTGCATGATGTGACCGTGACTTTGACTTCACTCCTGGAATGTTTATTGGAGGGAAAATGTTTTCTTTCTTCAAGACACTCACTATGGCTACCGAATACAGTTACTACCACACCTTGGTTGTGTTTTCTGAAGTCAAAAGTCACCTTCTCCTTCATGCTGGGAGGCTCACTGGCAGTGTCTCTGAAAATATGATTGGTTTTCTGTAGGAGGTGGTCAGTACGAAGTCCAAAAAGCTGCCGCTGTGATTGAGCACAGTCGGAGTTAGCGAGGGTGTGGACTTCAGCGATAAGACCTGAGTGGCACGGGCAGTTAACAGGGGGTCCTTCAGAGGACCCCAATAATGTTCAAGGACAAAGTTGGTGCATCTGTCTCAAATCCAGCAACATTCCTGCTTCTCTACTGATATTAACCAATGTTTTTAGTTTTGTTTGCCACATACTATAACTGTTTACTGAGGAACACTCTTACACATTTGGAATTGCCCTTTATAGCCAGTGTCATTACTTATAGGAATGTCTGTCAGTGATTAAATAAGACACCTTTAGATAGCCGGCTCATGAAGCCATTATATGAAACTAATTTAATCATCACAGACAAATGTAATAACAATATTTTTGAAGAAATGCAACTCTGTCATGATCTGTTCTAGTTAGTAGCTGTAAGAGTATCAGTGGTGCGTGACCGCTACTAATACGTTTCATCCTGGGAATTGTCAGCTTTAAAAAGTGTTTAAAGTGGCCTCTGCAGAGGGAAAATATAGGAAGTGAGGTGGAAAACGGGTCAAGAGGAACAGGTGTTGAGTCAACAGAATTGGATCCCACAGTGCTGATTAAGCTAGGGAGTATAGAGACAGCAGGGTACAGTTCTGTATTGGTGGAGGAGAAGAGTACTAAGAGCTTTCCTTTATTTTCTTTGCTTGTTTGTTACTTTCACAAACTGAACGATGAATTAAAACAATCACTCTGTCATGTACGTTAGAATTTAATTAGAACTCTTATCAAGCTTCAAATCCATTTTTTATTTACCCAAACTTTTTCCGAACCGTTGCCTACCACAGTTTTATCATTTTGATTGCATTTCTGGACAGCCATTGGGTTTAATGATATCATTTTGTCGTGAAAATGGAACAGTGGATTAACTGCTGTTATTGTGTGTTTGCAATGAAAGGGAAGACCTCGAGTGGTGCCTCACATAAATTATAATTGTTTAAATATTCAGTATATTTTGTTCTAGGTCCACAATGGAAATAACCATGGAGAGATAACATGATTTTGTGTTGCTCTTGTTGATTAAAAGTTTCCCAAATACCTCAATCTGCACCAACATGTGGGTCGACAAGCTAAATGTAATCACACAATAATGTTGTGCAATGTAAGAAGGTCTCATCTGAACATTTTTATAATTTAAGAATGCAGTTTTCATTCCCCTGTCATATTAATTATGTCCTAGATTTGGCTAATGTATGACCAATGGACTCATAGCACGCCAAAAACCTTCAATTTACGGATTATATTTTCTTGAGATGTATTGTTGTTGAATGTTTGACTGTCTTCACTGAGTTCAATTGTGCTTTGTAGAAACATTTTCATTTGACTTTTAATGCACATCAAATCATTAAGCTAACATTGCCTGATATCGTTAGTCTACCTTTCTTTTCAAAATGTACATATGGCTCATAGACAATGAGAACACAACGTGAACCAATGTATTTTATATTATTGCTCTACCAATCATTTCAACTGAAACACATGTGGTATCCCAATGTGTGTCAGGTCTTTTTACATTTCCTGCGAAAGGAAAAACAAAAGTACTGATGCATTTTTTATTATGTTAATTTCCATTGAACTTTATGTGAATGCCAGCTATTTCATTAGTGCTTCTAATGAGACATTAGGGTGGCATTTACTTGCATAGATGTTCAACTGCAAAGAGGAACCCTGATAGCCTTGTGTAGCTCATGCTGTTTGCCTAAATATTTCACAGCTCCCATCAGGTCATGGTAATGGCACAGTTAGCATTCTGGGAATGGGAGGATATGACATCAAGTCCATTTAGTTGCTAATCAGGGGTGCATTTATTTCAACCCGTTTGTTTTGCTGCTAGTGAACGCTTCCTGTCATCATCCTACAGTAGTGGGAATCTTAGGTTTAGAATATGCCATTGCCAAACATCTTGAGGCAGAAATTGAGAGTCTTGGAAGTCTGCTAATATTATTGAACACTTTTGCTGAGTGTCAGACTGATACTGTAAATTCCCTTCCCCTCTTTATCCATGCAGACATGTCTCTCTCTTTCACACTCTCACTTCTTCCTTTCGGTCCTTGCTATCTTTTTTTGGGCCTAGACTTTTGAAACCAATGAATTCCTTCTTATTTGCTCACATGAATTATTGAATATTCATCTGCCACCTATACCATAGGCAGCCTGAGCAATGACATGCTGTGTGCAGTCATTTGGAGAGGAAACGTGTTATGCCACATATGTAATGACAGGCAGGAAAGTGCCTGTAGGGTGCTAGCTTTCATCACAGTAACAGTTGATGACACGGGCTTGTTGTCGCACTGACAAACTGTCATGGAGCTGTCAGGCTTGCACAATCAGTACACTGCTATGATCACCTTTTAAACTGATGAGAGACAACCTTTTCGGAACAGGGTTGATGTGTGGGTGGGAAGACGACTGCCTGTACGTTGTAGTGCATGCATATGCTTTTTCAGCTCTAAAACAATATATTTCAATGCGGGAATTTGTACTGTTTTGAACCCATCTCTGTTCTCTCTCTGAAGCAGTGCAACCTTGCCAGTAATTATCATTATCAAAGCACAACTTGTAATTGAAAGGGATGATGTATAATGTATTGTTTAAAAAAAATGGTCAGAGTTGTACGAATATCTGCTAAAAGACTACCATCTCCCCAGCTGGAAATAATAGTGGATGAGGATTGAATGGAAGATGTATTCAGGTAATGCGTCTGTGTGATGGTCCATTGATGCTGAAGTAGATTCTTCCTCTGTGGGCTCATAGAATTTGTGAGACATTCTTTTGAAATGAGTTCCAGCTGGGATTCTGAGAATATGCCCCTTTTTTCTTAATAAAATCACTGTGGGTACCGTAATAGTGTTAAGAATGTTTCTGTTTTTTATGATCCGTGGAGCAGCTCCAGGATTTGTCTCTTGATGGCATCATTACCAGCCTCTTCCCGGCTTTTTCGGCATGATGATCTACTAATCCCTAGCTAGTTATTCAAATGTTGGAAGAGGAAAGTGTAAATTCAGTTTAAGGGTCCGACCCAGCTTTCTATCATCAATGTATGATATATAATATATCATAATAATAATATAATATAATAATAATGATAATATAATATGTATGATAACATATTAACTCTAGTTTGGTTTTTACACTGCAACACTGTCTTTGTAAAATCACCTTACTGCCCTCTGTGATCGATGGAGGAAAAACACAATCTGCCACTGCTGTTTGCTCTTTTAATTTCTGAGAACATCAGTTGACATACATTTCCCCCCAGGTTGGCACAAATGGCAGCGATGATGCATTTTTAAAAACAGTAGATTAACTTTATTGCCAGCAGTTACATAATAACATTAAAGGTGGGGTAGGTCATTTTGGAGAAACCAGCTCGAGTGCGCTAGAATTTGAAAATACACAGTCGGAAAAAATCTGCCACTTCCTTACAGAGCCCCTCCTCCAACACACACGAACGCGCACATGACCAATGAGGGCACGAGATAAGTTTGTGCCCCGATGGAAGGCTGACAGGCAGGTAGGCCATCCAGTTATTTTAGCCGGGCCGACTGAAATGATTGGTCGTGCTTTTTACAGTACTACGGCTTCTATTGACAGTTTATGTTCCTCTGGAAAGCTTATTTCTCCTGCCAGGGCCCCTCCTTGACAGGTGACAAAATGTTGTTGAACTGTCAAGATCCTATATAACCTGTATGCATCTTTTACTCTGGGCGCACTCTTCCAGAATACTCTGTACTCTGTGAGACCTGTGTCTTCGAATAAAGAACCAGAAAGACAACTCTGTTTGTTTCACTGGTTTATTGATTGATCATTCTAATTGTATATCTCCACAGTATTGACTAGGTCTAAGATTTCCGTAACACTCCTTAGCTATGCATTGGACCCCACCAACTCCTGAGATATATTGCTTGGGCTTGTTGCTAATTTGTCATCTCTTTGATACTGGACAGTACTGTGTGTTGTTCAAGCTTGCTAGCTCTCACCAGCTGATGTCTGCAAAATGAAAGTACTACCACTAAGATACGCTGTACACTGAAGTAATGATGGATATCTGTACAAAAGAAGGCAATCTTACTTAGTCAAAGTGCATTCTGGGTTTAGTAGACAGTACAGCAGTTTGTCTGGCTGTATGATCAATGGTAATTGGGTTAGTTTTGTTTTCATTCATTGTGCCACTAACATCTGTTAACTTTGTAATTCAGGTTTAATAGGTGGTAGACTTGATTTGAATCCAACATTGATTTACCTGTAACAGATGTGCGCTACCCCTGATTTTCCTCTTGAACTTATTACATTTACCAGATTAAATCATGTATTGACCCATACGGTATGTCATGGGTAAAAAGTATGTTGTGTTTTTGCAATAGTTGTCTCCACTGTGTGGTGCCTCCATATTCTGACACAGAATGGGGCAACATCATCTCATCAGATACCAAATCCAACAGACTGCCTTAAGTGTAAATCAGTCCTGCTCAAGGCAACTTTTAAGAATGTAAAAACTACTGTGCCATTTAAACGCAGAACTGAGACAAACCTTGGAAAGATTTAGAAATGGGCAAGATCCTTAAGGACAGTCTCATGAAAGAAAAGGAACAAAGCTTATAATCACCTGTTCTTTTAGTAAGAGTTCTGCTGACATTGAGTATTCAAAGGATTTTACTTGTGCCTTAAGTACCTACAGAGACTCCTTAGTGAAGAGTAAGAAGGCTTTATCAAGGATTTGTCCAAGCTTTCAATATCTCTCTGCTGACTGTACATTTTCTGAAAGTAATAAAGCAACCTATCAAAGTTTCACATACTAATTTTTCCCTGCTTTATTTCTTTAATTTTATCTTGAACTTGTCAGGTAACTTGTGATGTGTCCAAATCCCAAATATATGAACACAGAAAGTACACATATTTGCAATGGAATCATATATTTCTATAGCCGAAGTTGCTCATTATTATTCGGGACGAAAGAAAACCATAATTGTCTGTACGTCAGTTATTTCTTTAAAGAGATTCCTATCATTGGGGAAGGCCTCACGTTAATGATTCTGATTTTGTTTGCGTTAGAGGACACTAAATTCACTAACTAGTCATTTCATTTATTACAGATGGACACATGGGCTATAATCCCCCACCGAGTCTGTGCACAGCAGGCAGTGCGCTCTGAGCTGACCTCACAGCTGGACTGCTTTCAAACCACCACAATCAAAATGAAGCTTAAGACCTTTAGTTTTAACTGTGTTCAATTCCTTCATTAAAAAAGCCAATGCGATATTAAAAGCATTTTACCTTGTAAATCAGTCAATATTCAGCCACTTAAGGAATAACATGCTGTGTTTATTAGCCATAGGCATTATGAAGGATTATGTTTCTGGTTGTTCATTGCTCTACAGTTTAAAGTGGGTTGGTGGTGGGCTTCAGACTGTTCTTAAACATGTTTCGTTAAAAATAAAAAATATATATATAATATGAGATCTACCAATTAATAGTTAGAATATTTGCCCTTTTTTGTTTTTAAAATTGGTAGGTGTTAGGTTAAAGGTTCGCTATTGCATTTCAGCAGATGGAATGTATGAATGAGAAAACGTTTTTTAATTACTACTGCTTAGGGCTGCTCGAATTATGGCAAAAATAATAATCTCGATTATTTGGGTCAATAATTGATATCACGATTATTAAAAACGATTATCCTTTTAATTTGAAAACATCCATTTATTGAAAAAAATAATAATGTTTTTAACAGTTGATTACCCTGAACTTTAAGTATAATTCAACTGAAAAACCAATACAAATTGTTTTTGATTTTGATCGTAATTGCGATTAAAATACGATTAATTGAGCAGCCCTACTACTGCTCCGAGATTAGCACACACAATCAATTTAAAGCTGAGGTTCACATGGTATTAAATGAACTGAAATGTATTTGAAACCTTTATACTGGTACACTGCATTTAGTGTATGCTTTGATAAAATTGTCACCGGTAATGTAAATAATTTTGTATTTTTAGTTATGATACAAACAATATAAAACCATCAGTATGGTATAATGCATTTCATCTCTCTTTTAATGTAGCGTTCTGGCCACAATGCTCACTAGGCATAAGTAAAATGAATCATGAGTTTCTCAAATATGCTGTTTCACCCTGTATAACCAAAGCATGATAATGTGAGATCCTTACAGTTACTGGCATATTATTTTCTATAAAACATTCAGTATAGCATACCTCAGTCGTCCTTGGACACAGTTATTAAGTACACTGTAATGCTGACACCCTTGCTGCGAGCGTATACTCGCGTCAGTCACACACAAACAGTAGGCACGTACACACTCACACACATATACACATTAATAATGTTCCTCCTAATGAATTACTAGCAGACCTTGAGGCCATACACCTATATCCCAGTAACGTCTGGCCAGGTGCCCAATGACAAGCCTCATAGCACAAAAGACAAGGACACACACACACACACACACACACACACACACACACACACACACATACACCTACACACACACACATACACACACTCCTTTTGTCTTTAAATAGCATGCTTACTGAGCTTTCTCATTTACATAACAACAGCACAAAGGTAGGCTACAGCCCTTGAAACTATTACTATCCTTCCATCCTGCATGTGATTGCTTCTAGTACAACACTAGATTTTAATTTGTCCACCTGAAAATCCCTCTTAATTAGGATCAAACATTGTCAGCGTTGTGTACAATCAGAGTTATTTAAAGCATTCTGAAATGCACATACTAGCATGTGAGCAACATTCCAAGGTGAATTTGACAGGAGCTTGTTTAAAACCGTAACAGATGGCGGGAGTAACCTCACTGTTGGCCCAGCAGACAGAGCTTTATCTCCTGTCAAGGTGAAAGGTCAAGCAGTGTGTCTACAGCCCACAGATTAAACATAATGAGTTGAATAGCCAGCAGTTATGGCATTTAGGAATTTCACACAATACAAGATTTTATCATAAGCTGCATTCAGCAAAAGTATAGAGCACCTCAGAGCACTTAGGATACAAGAGGAATAATATAGTCTACTTTCAAAGGGTGTGTAAATTGTCAGAATGCTGGAGTAATCAATGAGTTGAAGGTCAGAAATGTTTTTAAACAATGTAGGTTATTGATTAGTCTTATCATTAATTTATGAGAAAAACCTACTTCCTGTTTTAAGTTGGGATTTATTGTCTCTAAAAACAATATGAAGATGCCATGGATTAGACATGTTGCTGTACATGTCTACCAAATAGTTAATTATTAAATCCAAGAAGTAAAAACAATAAGGGAAAGCATACTATACATTGTTAATTACAGCTCTACAATGAATATATATATATATATATATATATATATATATATATATATATATACATATATATATACACTGAACAAAAATATAAACGCAACACTTTTGTTTTTGCTCCCATTTTTCATGAGATGAACTCAAAGATCTAAAACATTTTCTATATACACAAAATAACCATTTCTCTCAAATATTGTTCAAAAATCTGAAAAAATCTGTGATAGTGAGCACTTCTCCTTTGCCGAGATAATCCATCCCACCTCACAGGTGTGGCATATCAAGATGCTGATTAGACAGCATGATAATTGCACAGGTGTGCCTTAGGCTGGCCACAATAAAAGGCCACTCTGAAACGTGCAGTTTTGCTTTATTGGGGGGGGTCTGGGGGGGTCAGAAATCCAGTCAGTATCTGGTGTGAGGGGTATGGTTAGGGTAATTTTGTGAATTGAGTGGCCCATGGTGGTGGTGGGGGTTATGGTATGGGCAGGCGTATGTTATGGATAACGAACACAGGCCACTCAATTCACAACATTACCCTAACCCTAACCTACCTAACCTAATCCTACCCCTCACACCAGATACTGACTGGTTTTCTGACCCCCCCAGACCCCCCAAATAAAGCAAAACTGCACGTTTCAGAGTGGCCTTTTATTGTGGCCAGCCTAAGGCACACCTGTGCAATAATCATGCTCTCTAATCAGCATCTTGATATGCCACACCTGTGAGGTGGGATGGATTATCTCGGCAAAGGAGAAGTGCTCACTATCACAGATTTTTTCAGATTTGTGAACAATATTTGAGAGAAATGGTTATTTTGTGTATATAGAAAATGTTTTAGATCTTTGAGTTCATCTCATGAAAAATGGGAGCAAAAACAAAAGTGTTGCGTTTATATTTTTGTTCAGTATATATAATGCTGTCTACTTGTTAATGGAGATTTATAGGGTCTATATATTTTGTTACCATTCTGTAATTTTCTCGGGGTATGTCTGTTCTGCATGCTCTCTCCTTGCCCCTTAGGGCCCATGGCACTACTGAGCAGAGTGCACATAACCGCACCCCGCAGTTCATATCCTCTGACCCAGAGTCAGCGGGTTAATAACCAGCCGACACCTTCTCCTGATAGGAGATGTCAGCAGATGTCTATGCCCTTGTCACCGAGCCACATGACACACACTGTATCAAGCCTCCCAATCTGAGGCTCCCTGAGGCTCCTCGGTACTCCTCTACTGAACAACCACTCCTACTGGATAACATTAAATTCTTGTGTCATGGTCCATATCGAGATAACTGCTTACCATCCCCTACCCCCATCCGCTCTTTTTCATCTCCTTTTCCCATTGCTCCATAAAATGCAATTGGGTCTTTCTTTTTTTTGGTTGCACATGTTTCCCTCTCTCCTGTGCTTTTGAACTTTTCTAGCATTCCTTTGATGTTTGTTGTTTAATGCCAGTAGTGGCTTGGAGCTGATTGTTTTGTATATGCTAGGGATGCACGATATTGGTTTTTGAAACCGATACCGATACCGATAACTTCCTGCTTCTCAAGACCGATACCGATACGATAACCGATAATAAAAACAATTTTACGCCACTAATTATTTTAACGCGATTAACGCATGTGTATTTTTTTTCCTTGGCCGCCCCGTAGTTTCAGAGCGCATCGAGTTTAAAATACCATCTACAAGCTGATGCTGACAGCCCCGCTCCTGCCGCCCGCTTGTGGCAGACCACACTTCCACGCTCACCGGCAGGCACCGACCATAGACTGTATATATAAAGGCACCGACTGGCCATCTGGAGGACCGGGAGGGTGTGTATATGTGTGGCCCGAGCGAGCGAGAGACCTTACGTGCATTGTTGTTGTTAGCATCTGGTGCTAGCTAGCTGCGCTAACGGATAAGGAGCTGTTTAAATGAAAACAGAGGAGCGACATTTCGCCACAACTGCGCCGAGCACTTGACTTTATGCAGGAAGCCAGACAGTGGGACATTGTACGAAAAGTCAGCACACTCAGCACGGATAGTGCGCAACATGATTGCAGCGTCCAGGCAGCTCCGGTTCGAGCATATGCCTTGAGTTGCACATAGCTCCAACGCCCATACCACCGACGACATGTTTGTTTACTGTCCTGGCTTCACGGCCGCACACCATTTACGTCACAGCCAGGCATGAGTTAGGGAGCGCTGGATTTGTGAAGAACTCCCCTCTTCCTAAACCACTAATACCACAGTACTGGCAAAACGGGAGGAGCCGAGTGAAAAACAAGCGCCCCTCATCCCAATCCACCCACACCGCAGTATTTTTTTCTTTTTTTTTACCCAAAAAATGTAGTTTATATTATCGGGGCTGTTAATACTGGTATCGGGTTTATCGGGATGACGTCATAATTCCTAATATCGGACCGATAATTATCGGGCCGATAATTATCGTGCATCCCTAGTATATGCATATAATGTAGGGCAGTTTATGCAGATGAGCAGAGGACATTGAATGGTAAGACAGCATTTATACAACAGCTTGGCACATATGTTTTCAATCAAGCTTAATAAACTAATTGTCTTCCCATTAGGAGAAGTGTTGTCTGTTTTGCCATACAAAAAAAGAAAAGTGTAAACAAATGGATATAAACGGGGATAAGCCTTTCCCATCTGTGACTCATTGTGTCTTCAACTGAAGTTCTGCATTGATTGTGAGCGCTGAAAACATTTGTGATGCTTCTGCATTTTGAATTCAGAAATCTCTGTCTAATACCATGGGTGAGAGAGTTGTCATCCTAAAGATTTCATCACAGCGGCTAAGCAATGCAGTGGCTTGACAGTAATTATTCCAGAGCCAGCTGCTCAAATGCACACAATTATGACTAGGAAATCTGTCCAGCTATTCAACAGTTCAAAGTTTCTAGTCTCAGTGCTGTGTTGATGTGCGCTGAGACAGAGCACTGCACTGGAATACTAATGCAGAACAAACAAACACATTTGAACTTTGGTTTATTCCTCAAAGGCTATTTAGATGTTTTTCTTTCCCACGCATCTTCACACAATAAGGTTAGGAACACTGACTTTACCAGACACAGTTTAAATGATAACCTCTTATGTGTTATATGTCCTCTCTCCTTGTCTTTTGCAGAGATGTCCGGTACGGGACAAGATATTTCTCAGGTACACTGGAAGCAGCAGTGGTTGGAAAATGGGACGCTGTACTTCCATGTGTCCATGACTGAGTCGGAGCTTCTCGCCCAGACAACACAACCAACAGCTCGGGAGCCTGCTCATGCCCTACATGAACACATGCATATGCTACACATCTCAGTTATGGTGAGTTATGAGGACCTAAGCCTATAATGTGTTTGTGGATACGCATAGAATTAGAATCCATGCACAGCACGGCAAATGTATAAGGACACGCACCATTGTTGACAATCTTCTGTGGGTAAGTGTGATCATTCATGGTGTCATGTGTGACTGGTGGTTGCTGGGGGTTAGGCCTTATTTCTCCTGATGAAAGTAGTATTATGCACATACTAGGGCTGCACGATATTGAAAAAAACTGACATTGCGATATTTTTTCCCCCTGCGATATATACAGTATTGCGTTTTTTTTTTAACTATATTCAACCGGATGAAGGATTTTAGTCACGGACGTCTGGATCTTAACTGGTTGACTCATCATACCTTAAGTCATGATCTAACATGTCATGATAATGCATGTTGCTTACCCTCAAATAAGGGAGTTCATCTGTGAATGAAGAAGAGAAGAACCTTTTTGTATCCAAAATAGTTCCAGATGGCAGATGTTGCTTTTCTTTTTGGAAGTATATCTTCATTCTCGCCGGTATTGTCCTCCTGTTCCTCGCTCATTTTTTACCGGTGTTTTGATGGTCTGCAAACTAGCGGGGCGGGGCCTGCTGTGATCTGATCAAGAATGATTGTGATTGGTGGTTTGCTGTGCATGCAGAGCTTGCATGTCACTCACTCAAGTACCCCTGACATGAGAGCCGCGCAAGTTTTCCTTTTGTAGCAAGCAGCAAAATAATTGTAACATGACGTGTTTGAGTTAATTTACCTACTTAATATCACACGTCCTAAAAAAAAAAAATGAATAAACAAAATGAATACAATTGTACGGAGCCCTGGAGGGTTCATAGAGAGAAAAATAAATAAAACGTGGCCACGTTTTACTTTCTCGTACGCACGCTTTAGTAACTCGTGCGCACGAGTTAATAAAGCGTGGCCTCGCTTTATTTAAATTGAGGGATTCCTGTCCGTGACTCACAGAATCTGCTGCCCACAGCTGTTTTATAGAAGGAAAACCTCCTTCACTTTATGAAATCTCTGCGGCACCAGTGGCCTGTACTACGAAGCAGGATTTGCTATTTACACTATTCATTCATGAAGTATGACGCTGCGCTGTCAGCACGCGTCTCCATGTTTGTGATTGGTCAAATGTTGCTAACCCCGTCCCTTTCACGTGAACGCGCTCTCAGCCGGACAGAGAAACCCTGGTTGATTTACTGAGTTGATAACCAGCTTCGTAGGACCGCTTATTGACATCGTGTTTGTTAGGGTTAGTTAAGCCGGGTAAATCGAACATATCCAGGTCCAGGGTCTGTTGAACTGGCTTCGTCGTACAGGGCACTGGAGGCAGTAACGTGTAACTCAGCAGAATCTGAGAAGAGCAGCACCAGCTGCAAAGAGCTGTGCC
This sequence comes from Gymnodraco acuticeps, assembly GCF_902827175.1. NCBI lineage: Eukaryota > Metazoa > Chordata > Actinopteri > Perciformes > Bathydraconidae > Gymnodraco > Gymnodraco acuticeps. The sequence continues at coordinate 1,945,178 of NW_022989894.1, forward strand.
TTTTACTGTTTACTTCACTGCGTTTCCCTTCATTAGAACTGCTGAATAGAGATCGAGGCTGCTACGTTTAACCACACACACCTATACACACATCGAACTACCAGAGTATTCCCCCTCGTTTTATGAAGGAGATGTCCTGTCACCGGGGCGCATGATGTGTGTGTGTGTGCTCAGCTCCGCTCTGTGTGCGTGTTCGTGTGTATCCGACACCACCGGCATTTGTTTTCAAATTACCACGAACAGTACTTTAAACAAATCTGGTTCCCCATAGTTAAGTGTATTCCCAAGTGAAAGAAATGTGTTTAATCTTAATCTCGATGTGCTATAGTCCTTCCGGAGTGCACCGGAACGAACGATACTATCATAAACAAATGCCCCCCCCCCCCACACACACACACACACACACACAAAACGAGGCCATGCTTTATTAACTCGTGCGCACGCTTTAGTAACTCGTGCGCACGCTTTATTAACTCGTGCGCACGCTTTAGTAACTCGTGCGCACGCTTTAGTAACTCGTGCGCACTCTTTATTAACTCGTGCGCACGCTTTAGTAACTCGTGCGCACAAGAAAGTAAAACGTGGCCACGTTTTATTTATTTTTCTCTCTATGAACCCTCCAGGGCTCCATACAATTGCACGTCCCTGCGATGTGAATATCGCGGTTATCGCCATGACACGATATATCGTTCAGCTCTAGCACATACAAATGTGTGTTGTATAGTGTCGCAACAAATGTATTATTGGGAAGGATGTTCCCATTTGGTCAGTGTGAGGTTTAAGTAAAGATAAACCAAAAGTGAAAATGTCATCCACACATTATCTTGACGTTGGATATTACTGTAGTTGGTGAGCTAACTGCTAACACGCCAACCAGCCATGGCATTTTATACTCGGGAATATACATAATTAAGAGTTATTGAAGACCTTGTAAGCCCTGTTGCTAACAGCAAGTTGACAAAGTTTATACCATCTGTGTTATATCATAACCATTTCTCTTTTGAAAAAAGTAGTTTATTCTCTGACAGAGGTGGTTTATTAAAGGTGGATGATGCAACAGTTAATTAGCTACAATAGATTCTCTGACTCATTGTTCGTCAAAGGTCAACCCTGTCAGCACAGCTTACTGTTGTTCAATACCGCACACACTTGTATTTACAGTTCACCAAAGTTTACATTAGAGTGAATAAAGAAACATGTAGTATTTAGACCTAGAGAGTGAATCCAATTATTACAGAGATTCCATTCAAATGTATTGATTTCAACACATTATTTAGCAGTTTGGAATGTTGGCATGATTGTTCCTTTACTCGGATCTTTAAAGTGACATCCCCCGCCAGAAACGTTTTTAAGCCTCTATTTATAAAGGGGTGATGATGACCTGTCTGTCTGTCAGTGTTGCATATGTTGATGCTCCTGTTAATCTTATTGTATTGTTAAGTGGTTTGAGACACCTTGAGTTGATAATGCACTTTAGATAAGCACAGACTCCACTCCATTCTGCATGATGATGAGCGTGGTGATTTTTCAAAGTGTTTGTCCTCCCAGCTGGTATTAAGGAAGCCTTGGAATTAGTGGTACTGATAGAGTGAGTGGAACGAGTAATGATTTGAAACCATACTGTGAAGGCAGAGCTACAGCTGCATAGTTTAAGACCCCGTTTACACGAGGACGAAACGGGTTGTATCCGCATAGTTTCTCTTGTGAACGGAATACTTTTTTGAAAACGCATACGGTGCGTAAACGCAAATGTTCCCGTGTAAATGGGGTCTAAGTGTTGCAACTCCTGGTGTATTAGTTCTTGTTGATGGGATGCTGTCAGGGTGTATGGGGAAGTGTCAACTTTGTTTTGTCTCACCCCATACAACCTCTCCAAACTACAACTAGTTTAAAAGTTGTTGCAGCAAGACTTCTCACAAAAAATCCAATAAAGGAGTCCACAAAATGCCTATTGTAGATTATTTACACTGGTCACTCTACTTTGTAGAATTGATTTTCCTCTCCTTTTATTCTGCTGCGTTTAAGTAATATATACCTCACTTCAATTATTATGTAATATTGCAATACACTTTTAACACACTTTGTTATTATTATGTCTGTATTTTATTTGTTATTATTTATATTATAGCTGGTGGAGCAGAAATGTGGTTTGACAGTGATGGCTAGAAGACCTAAGGGTATCAGTATATTGATTTAATTGCCATACTGCAGCTTTCTGACTGGTGAATACAGAGTTACTGTTATTTGTAATCCTCTGAGGCTGAAGCTCACTATTAACATATACAGTACATGCACACACTCTACAGTGCAGCTGATAACTCAACTCCTACATACTTTTGTTCTCCGGCATTCTCTCACTAAAATAGTTTCTTCCCTCTAGACAGAATTGGAAACACCAGCCTCTGCACTGTCACCACCTTGTGTTAAGGTGCTATCTGCTAGCATTTAAATAAATAATAATCACACCTTGATGGATGTCAATACCTTCGAAGTGCTTTATCTCATCTTGTTAATTCCTTTTAAATTCTCCTGGCTGTGTTTTTACAGATTAGTCTTCCTCTCCGATTCTTGCCTGCTCATCACCTTCTTATTTTCTACCAAAAACTTGGTTACATTGTTCACACCTATCTTGCTCCTCGCACACCTTCTCTATTTCGGTATCTCCCCCTCTTCTCCATGTACACCTTCTCGCCGTCTCTTCAATCTACCCACCTCTGCGTTATTTTGAATCCTCTCACCTCTGCTGCTCACGGCCCCACCACCTCCTCTCCCACCCACAACACACTTTTGGTATGACACTTTATTTGAAGGGGTGTGCATAACAGTGTCATGACTGTGTTGTAGCAGCTGACATGATCAACATGAATCAAACGTATGACATTATGACTATTCAGTGTCATTAGTTTGTTTTACACCGTCACTGAAACAAGAATAGGTTTATTATATATGATTATGGGAAAGGCAAGGAGATATTCTTCGTCACTGTATTCCCTGGTGTGACTACTAATTTAAAAAAAGTATTTCCACTGGCAGTGAGACTTTTTGGATAGACATTTTTACTGCAGACATTTTGGCTCACATGTTTGTCATATTAGGAAAAGCACCTGTTATTATAGATTTAATAATGACTTAACAATAGGCCTTTGCAAGGAGCCATCATACAGAATACTCAGACTATAACCATAACAGCTAAATAGGATTCAGCTTTCATTATTTTATTACATCCTATTATTTATATCTTCTTTTTTTATTTGGACGAAATGTCAAAATGTCCATGAAAAAGGCGAATAATCAAACAGTATGAATCATTTGTTGCCTTCATTTTAATTTGAAAATAAGTTTTGCTTATTTCTGTTGGATCAAAAGCAGTTCACAAATTATTGTGGAAGGAATGTATTCTTCATCCTCTCTCTCATCTTCTATAAATTAGCTTTGATCGTTTGGACTGTTTTCTTTTCATTATTATCTGATTTAATTAGTTTTTACACATTTTTCCAGACATGATTGTTTTGTTCGACCCATTTTGTTGCATGTTTTTCAATTTCCAGGACATTCTTTTGTTGGCAGGCTTACATATGTGGACTGGCAACTCTAAATTGAACATATGTGAGCCCCCCCCTCACACAGTACCCAGTGGGTGCTGGGGGGGGCCAAAGACTCCCGGGCCACAGAGCAGAACAAATCATTAGAGAAGATTGATGTTTCATTTGCTGTTTTTGCTTTTGGATACATTCATTCTGGTATAATTACAAGTTTTATAATATGGGATTACTATAACTCCCCTATTTCTCTGTGTCTTGGTTGCGTCTCACTGTCCTCTGCTCAACCTTCTCTCAAACAGCTTTTATAATTAGATACAGCTGAACTTGTTAAATGTGTGCCATCATCCATCTTAACCGATATACTTGATGAAAGAACACCTCAGCTTCTATGTGTTCATGCTAGTTGAATACAAGAAACCACATGAGGACATACAGTACATATCAAGCCACTTATTTTACAATACAATCCTAATAGGCTCAGATGTGACTGTGTGTGGATCACACTCACAGCTTGATTTCAATAAATCCTTTAACACATTTTTTTCATTAGAAAATACTTCCTGGTGCTATTGTATGTTACTTCTTAATAAGTAAAACACATTTCTTTCAACCTGTATTAACTGATGTTTTTTTGGTCACTTCTTTCAGCGGAAACAAACGTTCAAAAACTGAGATATATCTTATGCATTGCTGAGGCATATATTTGAGCAAACGGTTGCCTTTTAACACATCCAGCAAATACAGAGCAACCTGTGTTGTGCTGCATAGAGCTGAGGTGTACAGAGTCAACATACAGTATAGGCATTGCATGCATTATTAATTTGACAATATATAATATATTTATCTGTTTAAAACATGGTTTTATGCAGGTGAAATGCATTTGCAAAAACTCAGTATAATAGTGTTTTTAGGGAGTTGCATTTAAAATGTTTAATGTGTATAACATGTAAAGGAGTAGGGGAAAGGTGAGGGGAAGAACAGGACATCGGGCCTGGTGGTTTGGCCCCAGAGCCCCAAGGTGTCTCCTGGCTCTTTGAGTGAACATCACACTGTCCTGATGCTGTCAGTTCTGGGCAAGACTGAAGTGTGAGTACTCTATTATTCTGGCATTGAGCTGTCAGTTTCTCACTCACTCAGGCAAACGTTTTCCCAACTCCCTGCTTTTGGTTGTCCTTCCTCTGCGCTGTCTTGCCGTTATGTGACAGCAGCAGACAGAGACAGGTATCTTATGTAACCCAGGCTAAAATGGCAGTTGACTGACATGGTGTTGTTGAGATATATTCATTTTACATGAGTGATACTCTTAACCATGAGAGTTGCAAGCAATGTGTTTTTCATTATAACACATTCTTTTTTATTGTTAGTGATTATTCCAAGTTATCTGCAAGTCTCTAAAGCATGTTAGGCTATTCTTTAGTTGTTGTTGTTGTTGTTGTACTGAGAATATTTTCATACAAAAGATTGATACGGTTCAGCTAACTGTTGAGGCCTGCAGTAGTTCATATAATGGTTGTTGACACTTATGGAAAAGTATCTTTCTTAACAATGCATGTAGACTTTGGAGGTTACAGCGAGAAGTGAGCATGTATTGCACAAACACACCCACCGGCCCTTCACTGTCCTTGTTATTGTATTATCCGTTAGCTGAAAGCAACTCAGTGTTTATGTTTTCCTTACTCTTTAAACGTAATCAAACACTGATTCAAGTATTCTTCAAATATAGAATGAATCAATGTTTGTATGATGATATTCTTCTCTATTGTGATACACATCTGTTAAATCCTTTAAATTCATCCTTGACTTCAACTTCATGGTGACACTCCATAGGCATTTCTGTTCAACAACCCTGCTGAATCCAATGAAAGCTGTTCTTTGGTTTCTTTTTTTCCCACTAATGTTTTTCACATTCTGCTGATGTTAACGCTTAATATAACATAACGATGTGTGCTAAAACCGTGATACAATACTCCCAAACATCTGAACAGGATAGCTGAGTTTCTGTTGAAGTTCAGCAACAATATGGCTTAATATTCAAATCCCTATGTGGAGGTTGAGTTAGCAACATATTAACAACAAATAACACATACAGTGTTATCTTACATTGTCAACCCATTCTTTGAAATGTTATTCAAGACAGTCCTGACACATCTATTCTCATATCAGTTTGTAAATTAGTTGTAATCAACACCTTCAGTTTATTGCAATAACCTCCTTTATAAACTTTGAAAGAAACAAATTGGAGAAGTGAGGATCTTCGAGTTTGTTCACAAAGGCAGAGACACGTATTGCCTTTGTAATGTACTTTGATTGATTGATTGTGCGGTAGATTACAAATAAACACTTAAAAAGCTGAATACTATAAAGCTTTTTTCTGCATTCAGTATACTAATGGCGCATTTCCACTGTAGCGGGTAGCCCCGTTTAATCGTCCTCAAGCGGCCTCAAGCGGCCTCAAGCGGCCAGGCCAGTTTTTGGTGGCCTTTCCATATAGCCTAGTACCGGCTAGCGGGTACTTTTCCCCTCTTTTTCCGGCCTCATAAAACCGTGGTTCTATCAGACCAGGGCCAGGGCTGAACTAGTGACGTCAACACTCTCGACTGCTGATTGGTCAGAGAGAATCGTCACAAGATCGCACGTGCGAGATCATCCCTAGCGGCGCCTACGTATATATCTAGAAGCAAGCTTGCAGCATTTTTATACACAGCATTTTTGTAAATGGAGGAGCTACAAAAATGGCAACGTCAAAGAAAAGCACACCGTGGTCGACCGAGGAGGTGACGACGTTCCTACATCTCATTGGGCATGATCAAATCCAGCGGGAGCTCGACAGAACAACTTGAAATGTGAAGCCGATCGCCCCGCCTACACTGCGTTGCTACCCCAGGTCCTAAACTGTAATGGAAATGCGTCACGGCCTCGGACGGCCAGCGAGGCAGCCCGAGGCCTGAGCGAGGACGCTTAGGGACGCTTAAACGGGGCTACCCCGCTGCAGTGGAAATGTGCCATTACATGTAGCCTACTGCTTTCCCTTTTATCACTGCAGTCCTTATCCAATACATATTATACTTACACACTTTAGAATACTCTGCAAGGATTGTATTTGTATTGGTTGGCTTTTTGTCAAACTTCTTTTTAGTCTTTGCTCTGCTTTTTTTATTTATACCTTTTCGATAGATTTTTTTTTGCAGGAGCCAAACTGTGATTTAAATCATTGGAAGGGTTATATTCTATATTTCAGTATCAGTGAAGAACTTCATTGCATTTTGTTTCTGCCTCTTACCACAGCCTCTGTCTATCTACACTATAACAGTTTTTCTTCATCTTACAATTGCTAAAACAGAAACATTAGCATTACAGGCAGCACATAAAAAGACTACAAACAGAATAATAAATATTTCCCCACTATCGGAGACAAGGGTGATTGATAGAATTTAGACCATTCTCGAAATAAATGTGACAGCCCTGCAGACAGAAAATGAGAAATAATAAATAATGTGATTTATAGATTTATTAACATCTAACACCAGACAGTTTGCCTCTAGAGTCACAGCAATGGTTTGATCAGACCTCTGAGATGTACTAAAGCAGCCCTTTTAAACAAAGCCTTTATCCCACAGTAAAGACAGATCACAGAGAAAAAGCAATTTTCTCTGCTCAATTCAACCTTTACATCATAGACAATACATGATGCACAGTGCATGAGGCTATAAAGAATACAGTTGAGATATAATTGCATTTATTTCTCATCATCAGTAATCAAAATGATATAATGCCGTGGACATTTGAATATATAAATTCTGGGAAATATGCCGTCAGTCATACTGTGTGTAGCACTGGGGAGGACTTTTCAAAGAAACGGCATGTCGGAGTTCACTGGGAGGACAGGTTCTATTTTACAAAAATGAGATGCAATAAAAGGCTGGCAGTTCAGTGCCTTTCATATGCCACGTTACCGAACATAATCATCCTTCCCCGAGATCTGTGGGTCCGCAGGAATTCTTTTTTTGCAATGAGGCATTGACTATCTGTATATTATGTTAAATACACCAGTTACCCAAACACTTAAAAACTAAATAAAGTACTTTAATAAATAAAACGCATTCAGTTTATTTAATTACATAATATAATTTCTTATAATTGAGGATATGACTGGGCTCATTTAATATTCCTGCGCTCACAAAAACTTAAAGGGAGGTCTACTATTCTTATCTCTGTCCTGATAGATATGCATGAAGATCACAGTGCACCTTACACGGTTGAAATGGCTTCTTTATAATTAAGCCGTCACTGATGATATATGACCGTCAGTGCATGGTGGGTCATCGAGGCATTTGGACTAACCATGGCTCATCTGAAATCCGGCTACAAAAATTAATTTTCACCTCAGAACAGGCAGCCATAATGCTAGGGAGGACATTTTAAATTGCTATGTTACAGTCCAGGCGAGTTATAATTGAATTGCTCCAAGCTTTAATTGTTCCGGGTGTCTTACACATGCGCATTGTTGTAGCACGAATTCCAAGTCCCTGTTAATTAAAATGATCTGGTTGCCAGCAATTTATGAGATTGACATGAAGCTTCTAGAGGTAACAATTATGATAAAAGTTATTTGCCAAAGGTGCTAATTAGTCGTGTTTGCAATTTATAAAAATAATACATGAAAAAGCTTCTTTACATCATCACTGCTCAGTATGTATCGCTTGCATTATACCAGCACTTACTCACAATAAAGGTTTCAATGGTAAAGTAGGTCTAAGGCTCAAGATGCTTTTTTGCAATTTTTTTATCTATAAAGTAAACCATAAAATGAATGTAATTATCTCTCAAATGTAATATTGAGAAAAACATGTATTTGTGTTGCCGTCCTTTTCCTCTCAATACATCAAACTGTTTTTGTATGACATGAGACCCTCATAATGAAAGCTATGTTGCATGTAACCAGTTAAAAATAATCCTATTATTTTTACCACAATATATTTACATATTTATATACTGAGTAAGTCACCTATTTGTATCCTCTCTCTTCCACCTGAAATGAACATAATGTAGTTCTCTTATATGTTTGTGAGCAATGTAGCTTACATGCTAAGACCTTAGTACTGTTGTGAAGGTAAAAGTCATTTTACAGGTGAAAATACATGTGGGACAACTTTTTGGCATAACAAGCTGGAAACACAACACTGACATGTGAGCATGCACCTCATGACGTTATTATGTTGATGCCATTCAGAAGACGGGAGACAAAGTATAATGTATTATCTCTTCGATTTACACACGGCATCTATTGCACGTCTGTCCGTCCTGGGAGAGGGATCCCTCCTCTGTTGCTCTCCCTGAGGTTTCTCCCATGTTTCCCTTTAAACTGTGGGTTTTCTCCGGAAGTTTTTCCTTGTACGATGTGAGGGTCTAAGGACAGAGGGTGTCGTATTGTCATACTGATATTCTGTACAAACTGTGAAGACCACTGAGACAAATGTAACATTTGTGATATTGGGCTATATAAATAAACATTGATTGATAATTTGTTTTATCAACCTGAAGAATATAGATCTACTATTCCATAAAAGTCATGGTTTTGGTAACATCAACTCCTGAATAAAATGTTTGCTAAAATATAAGCTCCACTATGTACCATCTTGCTAATGCTTTGTCATTAGGTGCAATTAATGGGATTTTTGAGCTGTTTTAACTACCAAACCACAGCAATGTCAGCACATTGAGACTACATTTAAACCATATAGTCCAACCTATAACTACGTTCATATATAAAACAGTTTATTTGACTGAAAAAACAATAATCAATTGTATAAATCCACTTGAGATGATTACAGGGATATTGTGTACACATTCAAGTAAGTGAAATGATGAGTCATAGCTGAAAGCATTTGTCAGGGGTCTAAGCTCGTATCTCTAATCAATTATAATATTCTGTATATGTTTGGTTTGTTTAGTATTTATAATTAGGTTTTCATTATTATACTTCATTCAGCATCATCATTTTTAATCAACATTGGAAAGCCAGTACGACCACCAAGAACTCTCTCAAAAATAAATCATTTATTGTTACCTGAAGCCCTTGGCTTTGTCATTATCTTTGGGCAAAATATAATGGATTTGTACTTTATACATTATCATAAAAGTATTTTGATTTCTGATCCTCACTTGAGGACTCAATTGTGTGTGTTGTCCTTTCAATCCTCACCTAAAGAGTCTTTACAAATGTAATTACAACTCCACAGCAAGATAGTAGATGTCCATAGAGATAGGAATGCCAGGACGTGGCAAATCAAAACGTGTCTGAAAAAATGCAAATTGTCTGTAGCATGGATAGTGATGTTGCATGCAAATTCAGCAGCATTCTGTTTCCCTTCTTCAGTATTGCCATCATGAAAAAAGAAACTAAGCCATCGGTTTCCATATGTTTCATACAGCCGTGGTGTCCGTCAGACGTTGTGTCTCACAATGTAAATCATGCGGTAAAAGTTCAGAACTTTTTTTGTGAATATTGGCTGTTAAAGAGTGGCTGCAGCAAAGGTGTGCCAAGGCATAAGATATTTGTTAAATGATTTCAAAAGTGAATTTACAAGGAAATATTTGTTACTTGAAAGCATTGGCCTAAAAATGATTGGTGAATGTAATATTTCAAATGTGTATTGTGTTCTTCTGTTAGAAAATATATATATATATATATGGTACAACTAGTTCCTGAACAGTGTCCTTCACATGCTCATATACAAGAGAGGGTGTATCACAGTCACAGGATGGAGTAATACCGGTTCAAAGCAGTATACAATGTTTTGTTTAAATTAGCTAAGGCCCACGTTAGAAATGATCATGCTTGTCACATGTCTATCTCCATAGAGGCTGAATCATCATGTTAATCGTTGTCACATCATATGCCAAAAACAGTATGTCCTGACACTCTTCTGGGTAATCATACATCCTGTCATGTACACAGCTACGTAGGGCCTTTGTTTTCATGTGCTACTCGATATTGGAAGAGTACATTCAGTATTTTCCCAACATGTTCCTAGCTCACATTCCAATTTTAGTTTTTTATGCTCATTAGGGAAATGTTTTCCTTGAATGGGGTGTGAAAAACAGTCACCTTCTCCTTGACTGCCAACAGTTGAAATACAAACTTAATTTCGCAACATCAAGCAGACTCCTCAGTCGGTGAAAAATGCGCATATGTTTAAAGTAATGGGCATTTACCGAATATGGCACCAACGCCTGGCAGACATGATGCTGTTTTTGCTAAATTACAGCTGCATTCTGCCAAGGCAACCACACAGCACTGTTCTCAAGTTCACACTGCATGGAAGAGAGCATTTCATCTGTGACACCCTCACAGTAGCCAGGTCCCTTAGCCTACCCCTCAAGCTCTCTATACCACCCCAGTGGATGCTGCCATGGAGAGCAGCCATGAGCTCCCTCCAATGATGAATCTCTTGCCTTCTGTCCAAAGGGCTTATTTATTAGTTTCAAGGGGTTCCCCAGTGTTCTCCATACCCTTTTTGACAATAGAGGTCTTCTCAAAGTCAACCTTCTGCATACAAACTCATAACACACACACATTATTTATCTGCTAAAACTTGTGATTTAAAGGTCCCATGTCATGGCCATTTCTACTGATCATAATTCCATTGTTGAGGTCTACTAGAATAGATTTATATTGTGCAATTTTCCAAACTCACATTGGTTTCTCATACAGCATCTCTGTATAGTATGTGTATTCACTCTCTGTCCTAAACGGCTTGTTCGAGCTCCTGCCCCCCCCCCCCCTCCCTGTGAGCCCACTGTGCTCTGATTGGTCAGCTCGCCCACTCTGTTCTGATGAGTCTACAACTATGGTCTACCACCGTTACAGCGGAACATCAGTGATTATGTTACAATGGCGTTAGCAACCAGAAAATGACACCAGTAATGACAAACAGATGAGAATGCTGCGTGGGGTCTCGGTGCCGTGTTGGCGGGATGTTGCGCGGCTCGCTGCTGCGAGGAGCGGACAGTGTCAGCTGGGTTCATTTTCTGCTTGCTGCGTGGGGTCTGCGAGACAGCGAGACATCGCGAATGGACTCGGGAAGGGGGGTGATGCTGAGGGGGCTGCAGCACCCCCCCCCCCCCTCATCGCGTCAGTTTCTTCGCTGAGAGTGTGTGTGTGTGTGAGAGGAACTCCACGGATTGGTCCATTTGGGTATGGGCACGTAAATCTCCAACGAGGCGTTCAGGAGCAGCATCGACAGGTATTTTCTGTGTTAGAGTTTTACTCGCTACAGGGTGTACTTTGAGGGTTTGTGACTCTGCAGACCGTTTACATGCAGAAAAACCTTCATAACACACAAGGGGACGGCTAATAACGGAAAAGCATGACATGGGACCTTTAAAGAAAAACTATAGGTTACTTACGTAACCCCAGCTCTCAAAGTAACACTCCGTTCGATGTCTCACTATGGGATGCGCCTCATCGCGGAGCAAACGGAAGCATCAATCTCATTACGCCAATCCTGATTGGCTGGTGATCTTGACGTCAACGTCAGGGAATCACCCCCTATAAGTAGCTTGCGCCACGACGCATGCGTCATTCAAACACCTCTTCTCGCTTCAGAGCACATCTCTATAGTAGCCGGACAAGCTTAACGGTCCACAGACTGAACCCAAATAACCATTTCGGTCGACGGGCGCTCGCCGGCTACTCCTTCTGCTTCGCAGGAAGACGGTCATACTAACGCCAGTTAGTATTGAAATCGACCTCGCCGCTCTCTTTCCCCGGAAAGTAAGGTAGGTCTGATTTTTTTAAAGCTAGCGTTAGCTCGCTCCCTCACTATCGACACCACGGTAGCGAGGAAGCTTTTTCTTTTCTCTTCCCCACGGAGGAGGAAAGGATTAAAGGAGCATACTGTCACACCAGTCAGTATTCTCCGGGAATAAAATACCCACACCGTCCTTTTCTCCGGATTAAGGACAGGGTGGTAACACCTTTTTCTCCCAACCTACCTGTTGAGAGCGGGTCCTCTCCACGCTATGAGGCGAACAAGATGGACGCCTCTCTCCCTCACACCAGAGGAGTCAGGGACTCGGTGGCTCGACTCTGTGGCTGCGGGTTGAAAATCTCGGGCACAGACACACACCAGGTATGCTCGTCCTGCCTCGGGCTGGAACACGCCCGAGGCGCTATCGACAACCCCGGCTCGTGCGGACATTGTGTCCGCTTCACCGTGAAGAGCCTCCGCCGACGGCTAGCACGCCAAGCTAGCCTGTCGGAGCAGGACCCCCCCATGTCCACTGACCTGCCGGACGCGGGGGCGTCCGCCGCAGAGAGTGAACCCCTCTCCGTGTCGGTCTGGGGCTCATTATCTGCGATGGCTGCAGAACCGGAATCCCGCGCCCTGGCAGGCCGGGACCCGGTGACGGCAAGACACGCGGGAACGGGACCCCACGCTTTACCGAGCTGGGGCTCCCGGTTAGACCTCACCATGGTCTCACCCGCGGAGGATGTCCTCGAGCTGGACTACGATGAGGACGAAGAGGACACCTCGCTGTTCCTCCTGTCCGAGTCGGATGAACATGAAGAAGACATCTTCATGTCATCGGCTCAGGCTGCTCTCCCGGGCGATAGCACACCAGCTTCGCCCTGTCTGAGCATGGACCTGCAGGCCGTGTGTAAACGCGCCGCGGCCAGACTCGACATCCCGTGGCCTGAAATGGCCAAGGAGACCTCCAGGTCCCGCTACGAAGGGAAACATTTTCCCCAAGCAGCGCGGACAAAGAGGCAACTCCTTCCGGTCTTCCCGGAGATGTTGGATGAGGTGTCGGTCTCAATCCAGGGTGCCTCCTCCCTAGACTGTGACGGAATGGAGAAGCTCGGCCTGCTCCGCATACCGCTCATGGAACCGCTGGTAGCGGCCCACCTCCTACCGAGGATGGGCCCGTCACCAAGCCGGAACCCCACGCTGCCAGCAAAGTCGGACCGATTTCAGTCGACAATGACTGAACGGCCAAAGCCGCAGCGTTGTCCGCCAGGGCCCTGAATGTGTCCTCGCTGCTAACCGCTTACCAAGCGGAGCTCTGCGAGGACCTGTCGGGTAACCCGGGGGCAGCATCTCTGGACGAGATGGCAGCGGTCACGGACATTTGTCTTTGTGTCCAAAGCTGCGCCGTCCAGGCCACGGGCAAGGCAATAGGGATCATGGTGGTGCAGGAAAGAGCGAGATGGCTCAACCTCACCAACCTCCCAGACCGGGAAAAGGAGGATGTGCTGGATATGCCCATCGTTCCCGAGGGAATTTTCGGCTCCGCTCTTGCTTCCATGCAAAGGAGGTGTGAGTCGAAAAAGAAGGAGGACGAGGCACTCCACCTCTGCCTCCCTCGAAGGGTCCAGCCGCTGCCTTCGCAGCAGCAGTCCTTCGCCCAAGCTGCCTCGAACCCTGCTCGGTTTAAAACACCAAAAACGCAGAGGTCGCAGCCCGCCCCGAGTCCCCAGCCCAGGCTGGAGACGAGGGCGAGCTGGCCTAGAAAATCTCCGGTTCCGGCTGCAGCTCAGGCGCAGCCAACCCAGAATTTCGGCCAGCAGTCGAGGAAGAAGAAGCGAGCGGCGTGACAGCCCCTCCTTCTCCCCTCTGTGACAGAGCTGGAAGTCCACGGTTCCCCAGCTCTAAATGTGTTCCCGCCGCCTCGAGAGATGCCTCAACACCATCCTCAAGTCCGCACAAACACATGTCACACATTTGTTGATTTTTCTGTCATAAAACATTTGCCGCTGACGCATCCAGGCTTCAGGCCGAGGGCGCAGCTCAAAAAAATAATAAGAAAAACAATAAAACCAATAAACAGCCCGTCAACTGTTCCCCTTCTGGGAGCAGCTACGGCATCTCTCAAAAGGCGGATTACAGGCGGGTCTGTGAAGGCACCACCGCCACGCGCATGCGCAGTGCCGGCTGGGGTTGTGAAGGCACCACCGTAATGCGCATGCGCAGTGTCGGTGGGGATTGTCGAAAAGGGGCACCACTGTTTTCAGACACTAGAGGGCCCCATAACACAACAAATAGAGACTCAGAGGGGAAGAGACGTGACATCTCCACTGGCTCTAAGGAGCATGCAGTGGAAGATGCTCACATCATCTGCTTGGGTTTTCAAGACAGTAACACGGGGCTACAGACTCCAATTCGCTGTCACCCCCCCTCGCTTCTCGGGCATTCTGCATTCGCAGGCCCGAGGAGAGTCATCCCATATTCTGGAGAGATTCTCCTCTCTGAGAGCGACGCACGTACCGGGAGTGATGAACCTCGGGGCAGATCTACTGTCCAGAGGTATACCACTTTATGCAGACTGGACTCTACATCCAAGGATTGTGAGCCAGCTGTGGGTGTGTTACGGCAGAGCCGCGGTGGATCTATTCGCATCGAAAGACAACGCTCAGTGTCAGCTGTTCTTTTCGATGCGCGATCTAAATGCACCGTTAGGCGTGGATGCACTCGCGCACAATTGGCCCCCGGGCCTTCTGTACGCGTTCCCACCCCTGGCTCTGATACCCCCAACTCTGGCCAGAGTGAGAGAGCAACGCCACACACTTATCCTGATAGCTCCGCACTGGCCAGCTATGTACTGGCTAGCGGAGATATATCAGCTGCTGTGCGGGCAGCCATGGCAGCTCCCACTACGCAGGGACATACTGTCCCAAGTGGGGGGGGCGATCTTTCACCCACACCCAGAGCTCTTGGCTCTATGGGCCTGGCCCGTGAGTGGTACAATCTAAATACAGTGTGACATGACGCTGACCCTGGCAGCTGCCAAGCGAGCCAGTGGCACTCATGCACTATCTGTACAGTCTTCATGCACTCAGTTCGCCCCAGGGCAAACAGAGTGTGGTTGAAGCCCAACCCTGCCTTTATCTTAAGGCGGTTGGTTTAGGTACCACATTTGACATTGAGGCATCCTCCCCGCCACTGTATTCCTCCGGGGAACAGCGGCCGGATTTGCCGTGTCCAGCCCGTGCTTTACGCACGTACAGGGACAGATCAAGGGTGC
Source organism: Gymnodraco acuticeps (assembly GCF_902827175.1). Classification (NCBI taxonomy): domain Eukaryota; kingdom Metazoa; phylum Chordata; class Actinopteri; order Perciformes; family Bathydraconidae; genus Gymnodraco; species Gymnodraco acuticeps. Next base: position 1,960,747 of record NW_022989894.1, read on the forward strand.
TTCGTCATAATGACCAACCCCTTGTGTCCTGGGCTAACCCTTATAAGGGCAAGCCTGTTACTAAGCAACGGCTCTCCCACTGGTTTGTGGAAGCAATTGCTTTGGGGCTCATACGAGTCAGAGTTCGCAGGCACCCTCGGGTCCGCGAGCTCTTTCGACTCAGGGTCTGGCTGCATCCTGGACTCTGTCCAGGATGCAGCCAGACATCTCACTTCATGTTACTCTGAGAACTGGGGTTACGTAAGTAACCTATAGTTGTTTGGCTTTCTTGTCCGCAGCAGCAGAAAGCATTTTCGAATGTTTGAATTAATCAAAGTGGGTCGTCGCCGTCAATGTTCTCTTATGCTCCAACACACAGTTGCACGGGGTGCAGAATAGTTTCCCCCCACTTTCGTGCAAGACATCGGGGTACTGCTTTGCCCGGTCTTTAGCATAAATGTTCGTCGGTAAATTAGATGGATTAGATTTTTTCATCTTGGTGTTTTCTCTCTCGTGTGAGTTCCACACGTTCACTCAGAGGTGCCCAGTACGTCGACACCGGTCGCCCGCGGTCGCAATGCTGGTAGATCGCGAGTCATTCATAAAAAAAAAATCCTGTTCCGTTAAAATAGACAAAACAGGTTTTGATCCCTCCTCCCTTGGCCTCCCTGCCACTTAATTCAGGAGTTTACTTGATTGACAGAAAAAGCGACCTATCGCTTTCCAGTCTGTTAACCCAGAATGCAAAGCGATACAAAATCAGTCAAGTGCCGGGAAAACTGAAATTAAGTTAAAGAGACAAACAAGAGACAAACAACAAAATGAGTGCGGGACCGAGCAAGAAGCTAAAGACATACCACTTCCACCCAGAATGGGAGGAAGAATATTTGTTTGTGATGTCACTTTCAAAGGTTATTTGCCTTATTTGTAAAGCAAGCGTCGCTCTGCCAAAGAAAGGTAACGTGGAGAGGCATTATCGGAGTGTTCACAAGGCATATGACCAGGGTCGGCTCTAGAACAACTTGAATGGGGGGGCAATCATTTACCAAGGGGGGGCACACACTGCCGTCAACAACCAACACACAAACACCAACGCAACTTCAATTTAAAAAAACATGCTGTAAAGTCTATTGTCTTTCACACACATTGCAGGGTGTAGTGCTATTGTATAGCGCACCTATGACTTGTGCATACATGCACGGTTGTGGCACGACCACCAAAACAGAAACATATAAGGACAGAGGGTGTCGTTTTCTCATACTGATATTCTGCACAAACTGTGCTGTTGTATTTGCTGTAAAGTGTCTTTACTGTAGGTTATTTTTTATTATATGTACAGCACTTTGGCTCGACCAAAAATCGTTGAAAAATGTGCTATATAAATAAAACTTGATTTGATTTTATATGGACATAGGCCATCATATAAAAAGTGTGCAAATGTATTTAGTATCCTATCCATGTGAACATGTTTTAGGTGGGGGTGGACCTAACCTCCTCTAGGAGGGTCTGGGGGCATGCTCCCCCGGGAAGATTATTTTTAAAATATTGAAGTTAAATGCATCAATCTGGTGCACTTTGAGAGCAAAGTGAAGAGATCTATGGATAGCCTACATCTCTCAGCATCCATATGAAACAGAACTGTACACAGATTTACTTTTTCTTTATGGATATTTCACTAATCATTCCCCTTTTAAACTGTATTCTTGTGTTACTGTCCTATAGTATTTCGTACCCGTTTTTCATTTATTCTCTCTTTAATAACTATAATGATCATATAAAGGTATTCCTCGAAAATACTTACATAAATGGTGACCAAACCGTTTGAGACCCACTGAGATAACTTACACTAAAGTGAACTATCTAAACACTGAGAGAGTCCTTACCTCACTGAGCTGACGTTATAAGATCCTCTCAGTCTGACAGGAGAGGACTCTCCTCCACCTTGGTGTAGAAACAGCCCTTTATATCCGTTAGCATAGCTAGCTAACCAGATGCTAACCACAACATTCCACGTTACCGCTCGCGCACTCACAAAATGCGCTCGTGCCACACACACACAGAGCTTGAATGAAACACAGAGACCCATGTACTTGTACTGTACTGTATATCATATTATTTTCGATGGCTTTACTGTATAATCAGTATAACAGATGAACAGATCGCCACTGGGCTTTCATCTAAACACTCAGCCACGTAATGATAACAAAAAAAAGGTCGGGGGTCATTGGTCAAGCAACACACCAATCAGAGAGCAGCAGTGAGCACACCTCAGGCTGTGTTTTATATTTGTATAATTTATTTCTGATGTATTTCACACAAAAAACCTTTAGTGGAAACGTTTTCACTTAGCCTATATGATAAAAAAAAGAAAAAATCGGCAAAGTGACAAGGCTTGCCCACCCTGCGTTGGGGGGGCACAGTGACTCATTTGGGGGGGCATGGCCCGCGAATGACCCCCCCATGACGCCGACCCTGCATATGACAGCGACTTCCCTCCGAGTAGCGAGTTGAGAAAGAGAAAGGTCATGTATTATTGCTACACAAATATTATCTCGCAGTCTTAGTGTCGCCAACTCGTTTCTAACATGCAAAAAGACAAACAAATGTCGGTGTATTTTCGATCTTTCCAATCGAGACGAGATCTCTCTCCCCCGTCTGTGCGCGAGGGGGCGGGGCAGTTTACACACACGCGGCTGCTACAAGCAGCAACACACGGAGGAGATGGCGGAGAGAAGCGCTCCAAGGTGTGGTTAAATGTTACCCGTCTTGAGGCGGACAATGCTCCTTGCCAAGAGAGTTCAGCATGTGAGGGCGGTAACACGAGCAATGTGTCTAAACATTTAGCAAAAGTGCACCACATCCAGACGGAGGAATGCACCGGGTTCGACTGTCTTTCTAGCAGCTCTGTAGCCCCATCCACGAGTAACGTTTCCACGTCAGGTGTTATGTATGCTAGCAGCAACACACGGAGTTAACTCAATGATACAAACATGGGTTAATGATTAGAGGAAACTGAGTTACTCTTTATTTTGTTAAAGTTTCAGCTATTCTGTTTACAGTTCTGTCATCACATTATTTAATACGATTTGTTAAAACATTGTTGTTTATTTTGATGTGAAATATTATTTATTTAATTTAAATAAAAAGCAATGTTAGTTTTGTTCACAATTTGTTAATTTAATAATATATGTATTTTTGAATCAAGTATTCATCTTTATTGTCTTCATTGTTAGTTTCCACATGCCTAAAACAACCTCAAGCTAAATCTAAAAGTTGATGGCTAAACAAGAGGGTTTGAGAAATTGTGCAAGGCATACAGTAATAGTCTGAATAGTCGATTAGTCGTTTAATGAATCGATAGATTAATCGATTATCAAATTAGTCGTTTGTTGCAGCCCTATTATCCATGTATAAATAAAACGTGTTATTCAGCAACCCTTGCAATTTGGGATTTTATTTTTGGTTGGTAGACCTCGGTGAGCTGGTCATTTCAAAAGTAGCTCACTAGCCCAAAAAGTGTGGGCACCCCTGCTCTACGGTGTTGTTTACCTTCTGTGATGCGCGAGCTGATGACGTCGCGTCATCATCATCTTCACTTCACGTCAAGACGAGTTAACTTTTTTTTTTCTCAATTTTGTGTGGAAAAATGCGGGGATTATGCAGCCTTTTGATACATATGCGGCCTTTTACAAATCTGCGCCATTTTGCTGATTATGCGGTAAATTCTGCGATCACAGAATCGCGTTTTTCTGGAGGGTCTAATTAAAAGTGACAATGGTGACTGCAATCAGGGTACTTCAGCTACTGAAGAAAGCTGTAATGCTTTCCATGTTCTTTTTTTTATTTCTGCCTATGCCCCAGCTCTAACCTCCTTGTAGTGTTCAGTGTATATAATCCGTGACTTGTACATGAGCTCAATAGCATTGCACCAGCAGAGAGGACATTTCTCCCTGTAATTCCCCTCCAGGCTTCAGGGTCACTAATGTGTTCATTTATGTTTTCTAGTACCACTATACATTCATAAGAGGAATCCTGGTGGCTCATGGCTGTTCAGGAAGGCAGGGTGTTTCAACCTACTATTAGATGCTTGCATAAAAACAACAGTTAGTGTTCTCCCCTTTATGCATCACACGGTCACATTGGGGTGACCCTCTCATCCAATGGGACTCTCTAAATGTGGTCGCTGCAGTGGGCTTTGGTTTGCCTATTCCGGGCGTAGTTACGGGCTTTTTTGAAAGACAATTTGTCCTCTCACCTAAAACTGTTTTACCTTGTGTGTCCCCTAAATAGGCTTAGGGTACATTTAAAAATTGCCTCTATAGCTAGAACAAAGATTCAAATGTCAAGAGACACATGATTTAACTTTGTCCACGTTTCTTCTTTGTGTCCTGTTTAGCTTGAGTTAGTTAATTAAAAACGTTATTCATTGAAGCCGTTAACATTATGTGAACCCACTGTATGCAGTCCCTACTACTGAAACTCACATGCTCTTTCACCACCCATCCATTAAATCCATCAAAAGACCTGCCTCACCGCCTTGCTAATAACCTGGCTTAACCAGAGCCATTTATGCACATTGTCGGGGATGATACTGCTGATGTAATAAGATAACGATAATGGTTTTTCATCATTTTCTCTTTATATCTCCACGTCTGCTGAATAGTTGAGACTTCATCATCTTGAGTAACACATGTTCATCCTTTGGATTCATCCTCATCTCACTGTAAACATCATATAACATCTCTTGCAAATGATTAAAAAAACAAAAGGAATGGATGCTCTTTACTCTGTAAAGCGCAAATTCTACTAATTATAATTTCAGTTTACATTTTTTAAGTATCAAAGAAGATGACTCTTAATCAATGATCCCTAGAAAGCAGTTTTAGACTATCACATATGAATAACATTCATCTATGGAGGAATTTTCCCTTCACTCCGAGCATGGATATGAGATCATTAGTACACTTGGGGCACGTATGAAAAGTGTAATTTCCTTTAATTAGTCCATAAGGAGGACATGAGCCTTGTTACGGACCACTATTCACTATAATCTACTACAGCGAGAGACACCATGTGTGTATGCAGTAGGTCAAGGTGTTCTTTATGTGTTCTGCCCTAGCTCCGGCTCCACTTGTATCCATAGGGGAGATAATGGGACAAGCAGTTCTTGGTGGAAGCCTCCTGGCATATTACCCACAAGTTCTCACACATAGCTCTTCTGTTCCCAGATTTTAGCAGGACACTAACCACATGGTCAGGTGCTGTGGTGCTGCTTCAAGCGCTGTGCCACTGTCATGATTGCTTGGGTCCAGGTTTTGGTATGAGAAGGGTTGTTTCCTGATTTTGTCTTAAGGATGTTGTTACATTCATTTTTACAATATGATTTAATTTGGAATCCTACATATATGGCCACACTATATGTCATTATATTGTTTTATATTGGATACGCTTTGTGTAGAATATTGTGTGCGATATTGCACACGTGCTATACATTGAACTGTATGTGGGTGTGAATGCATGTATGGGAAACGGAGTCCACACAGAATGGCCTTAGCTGGTTGGTGGATTTTAACCCACGCTCATCATGGGTTAAATTGTATTACCATTAAATGAATAAGTTTAAAACATGCTATTGCTTTAATACGACAGTTCATATCAGTTAAATCCATCATGCAAATGTATAAATAAGCAAAATAATAGCTGTATTGTATGTACAGTAGGAGTTTGAGTTGAATGCATGAACATGTAACTAGCCATATCTATTCCTGATGAAACTTATGCATGACTTTTCCCATGTTCGTTAAACGTGTTCAAAAGTAACTTAAATATATATTGTACTCTATAACTGTTATGAGTAGTTTGATACTGTTTAATAAGCTGTGTGTCTGTGTATGACATACACAATGTTGTTCTTTTTACACAAAAACACAAATTATCGTAATGAGTAATTGTTTACTGGAAAAGTGTCATGACCAAAGCAAATTAGTTCTTTTGAGACTTCCAGTTGCTGTGCAAGGGAAAAAGGGCAGGTGTTATTAATAGAGACAAAACTCATGTTGAAGTGTCTGTATCCCCCATGTTTTGTTTGTTCTATTTTCTTTTGCCCATTCATTCACCTTCTCCCTGTCTGTTCTGTTGCCTGGGAAACTGTTACCGATGGAGACCAGGAGTTGCGGGAACAAAAGAAAGTGTGGTACTGAAAGAAAAGTATTATTGAATTACTGTGTTCACATATGCGTGTGTGTGTGTGTGTGTGTGTGTGTGTGTGTGTGTGTGTGGTGTGTGTGTGTGTGTGTGTGTGTGTGTGTGTGTGTGTGTGTGTGTGTGTGTGTGTGTGTGTGTGTGTGTGTGTGTGTGTGTGTGTGTGTGTGTGTGTGTGTGTGTGTGTGTGTGTGTGTGTGTGTGTGTGTGTGTGTGTGTGTGTGTGTGTGTGTGTGTGTGTGTGTGTGTGTGTGTGTGTGTGTGTGTGTGTGTGGTGTGTGTGTGTGTGTGTGTGTGTGTGTGTGTGTGTGTGTGTGTGTGTGTGTGTGTGTGTGTGTGTGGCTAAATAACTGAAATGCACACGTGAGTTATTGGTAATATGCACATTATTAGTGTAGATACGTTGAATAGACTTACATTGAAAAAAAAAGTGTAATATGTTGCTTCAGAATTGTACATGTCTAATAACAAACATTTTAAAGTAGTTCATTGTTCAGGAGACACAAAAAACAATTATTGGAAATTCTATATCTAAACATGATTATAAACATAAAACTACAAAAACTCCAAAGCTATTTCCTGTAGTTGATGGGCAATGTGATTCGACATGAAACATACACATATAATAAGCTTGGTTTTACTTTGGTTTAATGTCTTTACTTGTAATGCAATTTAATCTACATATTTTCTATATTGTGAAGATTCAAAACATTTATGGTTCGAATTGTACCCTATTATTAGTTTTACTTGAAAACATATTAACATGTATGTTCACAGCTTGACTCTTAGTTGTACAGCGGGAAGCATCATACTGTAGTTATTTCTGCTCTTCCTGTCACGATAGGTGGCCCCTGGCTCTCTCGTGCTATACCACGTTGAAACTATGCAAGGTAAACATTATGTTAATTAGGTATGTTCAGTTGAGACACTTCTTTCGATGTTGATGCATCACTTCACAGATATTTACTGCTGGGAATTGGACCATCCTCACTGCATATCTCATTAACCTCTATGAACTCTAAATATAGCCCCACCAAGCTCTGCCATACTAACTTCCGTTAGCTAGCAGACCGGTGGCTTCTTTCCTCCTTTCCTCATTTCCTCATCTGCTTCCGGGTCTCACTATTGATTTATCCTGTTATCTTTTACTGTTTTTTAATTGGTTCTTGAATCACAATGACAAGTCTTGGGGAAATTTCACATTAATGTACATTTAAACTGCTTGTTTTCCCCTCCCCTTAGCGCTAACGATAGCAGATGTGTTTTGCTAGCAGCCATTAATGACTCAAGCACCAATTGGGAACATCTGTGCTATTTCAATTGGGCTCAGAAGAGTTATTCAGACCTGGGTTATCTATTAGCATTTCCTTTCAAATCAGTTTCAATTTATGACAATTCATCACCGCAGGACTGTGATTTCCATTTCCATTTGTTTTGTCCTCCTCACAATCCTGATTGGAAGACAAACAGACATGTTCCCCACATATATCTATGCTTTTACCCAGAGTCTAGGTGAAAGTACAGCTAGTGTCAATATGAAGACTGTAGTGTACACACAATTAAATATGTGGTTTGGAGCTGCCAGTGATGTGTGGAGACATTACTATGATACGAGGAGCATGGGAATGACCATGAATGGGGGTGTGAGGGTGGAAGCAGAAGGGGGATGGGCTTTTTCTTCTTGCATTTGGCACAAATGAACAAAGAGACTACCTTCCCCTTCAGCTGCTGGCTCACGCTTACAGGTCTACTCTCACAAGCTGTTGTGGTAACACTTGGCCGACAGATGCAGATACAAATAATGGCCTCACTTCAATCTAAACGATAGGGAATATAACAAGGGCTGAAGCCCCAGCTGTCTCTGATGAAGGTTCACAAGCAGAAACACATAAAAACACCTATAATCACACAGTGCATCCGCAGGCTTTCAAGGCGAGGATATTTCTTTCTCTAGCAAAGACAGACATTTCACAGTTTTAGTCTGATTTATTTCTATATTCTGGTAGATGCAAAATTGCCTCTGACGACACAGCAAAAAGAACAATCTGACTAATTATTTTAAGCCTTGAAACACCTTTTTAAATATGGCCTTCCAAGTGAAATAGGAAATTAAAAAATTACTGTCCTTCCACTGTTATTTTCTCACATACTGCTCTTGCACCATTGTCCACACTCTGATGACTGTATCTTAACAAAATCAAAAATCAATTCCCTGCCCCTTTTAACTTCTCAGCCCTTCCTTTTTCTCAATCAAAGTCACCCCAAGGGCCTCATTGCCCAGGCTCTCTTATTGCCTTGTTATCAACAGCTGTAGCAAGCCTGTATTGGCCCCTTGTGAAACCACAGTAAATATTGGCATTACCTTTCTAATCACATGTCTTTCTCTGAAATGTCACCAAGGCGGGCAAGTGTGCTTACAGTTGGCTTACACTGCCTCAGTGTGAAGATATCATTTTTTTAATATATTAAAGCACATGTAAGAGCCATACTGTTGTGTGGGAGGGGGGGGGGGGGTGGGGGGGTGTGTAAGGCTGTGGGGACATTGTTGTCTGTTCCTTTCCAGCAGTACTCATTTGTAACAGTAATGAGCAAGCAGTGGTGCATGGTCATCAGGCAATTATATTTGGTTACCATGCAAACAGTGAGCATCATGGGATGTCATTATACTGAGAAATATACCCAAGCTTTATTACAATGGCGCGGAAAAAACAAATGCGAGCCATTAACTATATGTGGACCCTTTTTTCAACATTTGTATCCTCACTGATGCTCTCATGGGTAGCAGACTGATGCATTAACTCAATTCTATTTCATTTATTTTGTACTATTCAGCCTCTTTTTATATTAACGTTTTGTGTAATTACTTCAAATGAAATTCAAAGAAGGATACTTTATGGTCTTCTCTGTAATTATTTTGTTTGTGATGTGCAAACACAATACTCAAAGGGCATCATTTATAAATAAATGTAGAAATGGAAAAAGCGTAACACACCTTTTTAAAGGTATGCATCAGAACTGAAACCAAGAGAACTGTTTTTATTCATACATGTAGGGTAGGCCAAACCTAATTTATGCTTGATTACACTTTGAAAAGCCCATTGGGTGGCATAATGGAGAATGTTTAACTGAATACCCCCTGCTGATTTGAGTAACTACTGATGTTTTGTATCAGCTGTGTTGCCCATAACTATAAAGTAGACATTATTCAGAAAATAAGCTTTCCTCCATTATTAAACAAAACTACTTTAATTTCTGACAAGCAGTCATACCTCACTTTTGTTTCCTGTTATTTTAGATGTGTAAGAGTCACATTTTAATTAAGTGTATACACAATAAGTAGAGAACATCTTACATCCAAACAGTGTCAGGGGCGTACAGTGGGGTGGCCCCTTTGTGTTCCTTGCTCTGAACATGCCCATCTTCTACAATTACCTTCATTTTTGCCTTAACTTTACATCTTAAAATGTTTGTTGATTTTTTTCATACTAATTACAATATGATCACGTCAAATTATCTGTCCACTGACAAACATGGCCAGAGTAATTACATTACATGTCACTTGTTAGACACTTTTATCCAAAGCGACTTACATACTCAATACTGTGGACAATCCCCACAGGAGCAATTTGGGGTGAAGTGTATCAGGGACACAACGACATGCTGACTGCAGCGGGGTTTGAACCTGTGACCCCCTGATCCGAACACCAACACACAACCCACACGCCACACGAGTATTGCTTGCTCATCCTCCTAATGGTATTTCTATATGTTCATATTTAAAAAATGACATTTAAAAAGAATGCCTTCTCTGCAAGTGGTGCATATGTCTAAAGAATATATTTAATCTATAGCACAGATGCCTACTTCATCCATCTAAACAGGCCCCGAGTCAGAAACAAAGTTATTTTTAGTATGGCTGAGATAGGGGAATCTTTTGTGTAATGCGTGTGCTAAAGCTAGAAAAGTCCTGGGAGAGAGGTATTGGGTGGGCAGTAGCAGCACACTAGCAAATCAGCCCTAATTTTCAGTTATAATTCACAAGGCCAGGGCTCAAGAGAACATTATCTGCCCTCAAATATTTTCCTTGGGCAGACCAGAGCATCATTGCATGTCAAGGGGAGTATAGAGAGGCAGAGAAATGAAGGGATAGGACTCAAGGCGACGGAAAAGGAGATGGGCTGCGATGATGGAACCGTGTATTAGTTCCCATAGTGGAAGGGACAAAATAGAAAGGTCGACCTGGTGCTTTTCCAGTTCAGCTGTGGGAGATTTTCATTCAGTTTTCAATCACAGTGTAATCTGATTTTATGATTAGGTAATCCAGGTAATGACAGGTATAGTTTCTCCAAAGTGAATTAGCCCGGTGCAGACAAGAAGCCAGTCCTGCAGGCTCGAGGAGCTAGCATCTCAATTAGCATCAGAACTAGCATCTCTTCCGCTGCAACAACAACTACGCGACGACAACAGAGACCGTGGAGACAGCGGAGACCAAGGAATAAACGGAGACTTCGAGATTCCCCCGGGGACGCCTCGGCAGACAGACACGCATGAGGCAGTGACGAGAGGAAGAGAACCGAGATCCGAGGGAACAAATATCCGCCATGTTGTTAGCCACCCTGCTAGCATATCAACGGCTAAAGCTACAACGGAGCCTCCCTCCCCCCCACCACGACAAGCCGGTTGCTGTAACGGACAAAGACAAATATCTGCAAGCTGACGACATTGTGCATTTAAGCAACAAAAATGGACTACATATTTTTCATCTGAACACTAACAGCCTGAGACACAAACTGGCTGAACTCAGGCAGCTATTCATGAACGGTAAGGCAAGCATATTATGCTTTTCTGAGACCAAATTGGACAATTCCATTACAGATTCAGAGATTGAAATTGAAGATTATCTTGTAGTGAGAAGGGACAGGAACGTGAATGGAGGTGGTATCTGCATGTACATACATAAAGACACCAATTTCAAAAACCGTACTGACCTGCATCATGAAAATATTGAATCTGTGTGGGTTGAAATTATTTTTGACAATGCTAAATCTGTAATAGTCGGGACAATCTATAGACCACCGGAACAGAGTGACTTTTATGATACATTAGATGGGTGTTTGGCTGATGTGGGGGATGTAGAGACAATTATTATTGGAGACTGGAACACGGATATGCAACGTAAAGACACGTCCGTCTTCAAGTCCTTCAGTAGGATTTGTGATCTGCACGGCTTCAGCCAGCTAATCACCCAACCCACCCGGGTATGTGAAACAACACAAACTACCATTGATCTCATTCTGACCTCTGACAAGTTCAGGATCTCCAGTAAAGGGGTTATAGCATGCGGGTTAAGTGATCATTATATGATATTCTGTACCCGCAAAAAGCTAAAACAAAGGGCCGGCTGTCACAAAACAGTCATATCTAAAGGCCTCAAAAACTACTCTAGCGAGGCCTTTAACCTAGAACTGGAGAGCCTGGACTGGTCAGATGTGCTCAGTGGTACACAAGTTGAAGAAACATGGCTTGGTTTCAAAAACAAATTCTCTGCAATACTCAATGATTTGGCCCCCCTAAGAACAACCAGGGTAAAAAATCGCGCTGAGCCGTGGATGCACTCCGGCATACTGACCGCCATGAAAACCAGAGACAAAAAATGCTCTGAGTTTCATAAAAGTCAGTCAATGCTTTCCAAAAGCACGAGCAGTGAACTCCAGGCCCACGTGACTGAACTCAAAATTGAAAGAAACAGACTAAGAAATGACGTAAGCTCCATGATCAAAACTGCCAAAAAGAATTTAATCAATGTCAAAACTGAGGAAAACAAAAATAAACCCCGTGAACTTTGGAAATTACTCAATAACCAGCTTGGCTGCAGTAAAAAACTCAAAACGAGATTTTCTAACTTAAACATAAAGACAGATAACAGGCTCATCACAGACAAACTGGATGTGGCCAAGTACTTGAACATTTTTTTCACAAACATAGCCACAACTCTTGTAAATAAATTACCCTCCCACTCAGGGCTTTTTGGAGTAGATCACATCATGACCTACTACAAAAACCTAGGGGTACGCAAAGATGATTTCAGTCTAGCAAGGGTAACCACAGCAGAGGTACTCATTAAACTGAGCGCCCTCCAACCTAACAAGGCCACTGGCCACGACAATATCCCCTCCAAATTCCTCAAAGACACAGCAACCGCCATCTCACCAGTCATAGCTCACATAATTAACCTCTCCAAAAAACAGGGAAAAGTACCCAAAGACTTCAAAATTGCAAGAGTAACCCCCCTGCACAAAAAGGGCAGCAAATTGGACCCAGGCAACTACCGCCCTGTTTCTATACTTACCTCCATCTCGAAAGTCATGGAAAAAATAGTATATGAACAGGTCGAAAAGTACCTCGCGGAAAATAAACTAATCTATGAATTTCAATCTGGCTTTAGAACATCCCACTCCACTGACACATGCCTTCTTTATTTGAGCGACCACATCAAACAAGAGGTGGACGAGGGCAAGTACTGCGGCATGGTGATGCTGGACCTACAAAAGGCTTTCGACACTGTCAATCACCCCATTCTGATTGACAAGCTAAAAGCAATTGGTTTTGATAAACTATCGGTGAGCTGGATGCAATCCTACCTGGAGGGGAGAGAACAGATGGTGGAGGTAAACGGTACTCTGTCCCCCCCCTCCCAGTGAGCTGTGGTGTTCCACAAGGAAGCATATTAGGTCCGTTACTGTTCCTAATTTATGTAAATGACATGTCATCAGCATGTGACTGCAACTTGTTCCTGTTCGCGGACGACTCAGCCCTGCTGGTCTCTGACAGGAGCAGATTGCAGGTTTAAAAAACCCTCAGCTCCGAGCTCGGCAGAATCTGCACCTGGCTCGCCGATAATAAATTATCATTACACCTGGGTAAAACAGAGTCCATTCTCTTCGGTTCGAAACATAATCTCAGCAAATCCGACGACTTCTCAGTTGCAGTGGGCGACATTATTGTCACAAGTAAGAAGGAAATTACATACCTAGGATCTATTCTTGAGGCAAACCTCTCCTGTGACAAAATGGCATCCAATGTAATAAAAAAAGTCAATCAAAGAACTAGATTCCTATACCGGATCTCCTCTCTGGTAAACAAAAACATCCTGAGAACTCTGGCAGGAGCACTCATTCAAGGGTACTATGACTATGCTTGCACGTCATGGTACCATAGCACCTCCAAGGCGCTAAAAATAAAACTTCAAACATCGCAAAATAAACTGGTCAGACTACTGCTTGACCTTTCATCTAGAACCCACCTCACCTCTACCCACTTTGACAACCTAGGATGGCTTAGAGTAGACGACAGAGTACAGCTACTTGCAATGGGCCTGGTCTACAAGATCCACTACACCTCTATGGTACCCATGTACATGTCAAAATTCTTCCCAAAGGTCAAGGAATACCATGATCATAACACCAGAGGGAGCTCCACAAATCATGTGAAACCCAGATTTGGCACAAAAAAGGGGGAATACACGTTTCGCAATTATGCCACATCAAGGTGGAACGCTCTTCCCACAACTGTAAAGGAAAGTAAAACTATACTTACCTTCAAAACCTCTCTTAAAGAGCACCTTCGGGGGAGAGCATTGCAAAACTGGCCCCGGTAATGGTACAAATCTCAACCTGTCGTTCAATGGACAGCTTCCCCCCCCCATCTATGTATATACTCGCATTTTAGACTCTGTTACTAACTGTATATCTGTAGACTTGGTATGTCTTAAATGTCCGGTTAGGATGTATTAGAACGAAATCTAAAATAAAAATTGTAAACAAGCAATCTGTATGTAAAAAAAACCACCTGTATGTAAATTGTAAATAAGCCATCTGTATGTCAAATATGTCTTATATGTCTTATATGTCTTAAATGACATGATGAATTGGAAATGGGGGACCCTGATGTAAACAAGACGAAAGTCTTTCTCTGGTCTGCATCCCCTTAACAATTGTATGTTTTGAGCTGTACTGTACTGTACCCAATATACAAGCTGTTAATAAACTTTTCAATCAATCAATCAATCAACAACACATTAACCACAGAGCCATGTCCTGTCATTCACGCTGCGACTTGTAGTTGGACAGAGAGAAAGGAGAGCAGATGCTAGTGCACATGCCACTTTAACTTCCTGCTGGGAGAGAGGGATGCAAGAAATACAACACCATGAGGGGTATTGGTGTAAAAAGAGTGGGAGGCTGACACATTTAAAAAAATTGACACAATAAATGGAGAGGTAATTTTTCTTTCCTTGACACACAGTGGCATTATCACAGAAACAGGCCTTTCTGGTTTGTGTTTGTAGTGCTGTATGTACACTTGTGCTTGAGTGCATATTATTGCTGCGTAGCCTGCATGGGTATCCACTGTGTCATCTGTCGCTCGTTTTTGCTACAGTGCACAGTGTTTCCCACAGATCTGAAATATACTTGGGGTGGGTGGTGGTAATGGGGGGGGGGGACCACCAACAACAACAACAACAACATTAACCTTTCTGTTGGTCGCTTGTTAGCAGACCCCTCACACGATGGCAGAGAGGTACAGGCAGGGCCCATAATGATAGCCCTATAGTTTAAATCTACTACCCACAAATAAACATATGGAAATGGGTTACTATTTTTTTTTTAAATGGTAAATGTATTTAGGAACCTATCCATGTGATTTTAAGTGGGGGTCGACCTCACATCCTCTAGGGGTCCGTGGGCATGCTCCCCCGGTAAGATTTGTTTTAAATTTGAGTTAAATGCATCAATCTGGTGCATTTTGAGGGGAAAATAAAGAGACTAAATCTATGGAAATACCTATATTAAACATGACTGTATACATTTCAATAATCATAAAATCATGGCCATAACCAATAACATACCATATCCAATATGAAAAACACTGAAACTTGTTTATTTATTTTTGGTTCATTTATAGTTGTGAGTGTGTCTGTGCTCCTGAACCAGCCTCTCCCGTCTCCCTCCTCTCCCCCTGCTCCTCTTTGAGGCAGCAGCAAAGACTAGTTTTAGCTCTCAACAAGTTTTAAAAGTTTATCTTACCTTTTTTCACCTAGTTAACTTTTTTATTTTTTTATTCATGCACATTTTACTAATCACCATCCATCCATCTTCTCCCACTTATCCGTGGTCGGGTCGCGGGGGTAGCAGTTCCAGCAGAGAGCCCCAAACGTTCCTTTCCCTGGCGACATCAACCAGCTCTGACTGGGGGATCCCAAGGCGCTCCCAGGCCAGCGAAGAGATATAATCCCTCCACCTGGTCCTAGGTCTACCCCTTGGTCTCTTCCCAGCTGGACGTGCCTGGAACACCTCCCAAGGGAGGTGCCCAGGTGGCATCCTAACTAGGTGCCCGAACCACCTCAACTGGCTCCTATCGACGCGAAGGAGGAGCTCCGAGTCCCCTCCCCGCTTGTATCCGCGATCTCGTTCTTTCGGTCATGACCCATCCTTCATGACCATAGGTGAGGGTAGGAACGAAAATGGCCCGGTAGACAGAGAGCTTTGCCTTCTGGCTCAGCTCCCTTTTCGTCACAACGGTGCGGTAAAGCGACTGCAGTACCGCTCCCGCTGCTCCGATTCTCCGGCCCATCTCACGCTCCATTGTTCCCTCACTCGAGAACAAGACCCCGAGATACTTGAACTCCTTCACTTGGGGTAAGGACTCATTCCCTACTTCGAGTGGACAGTCCATTGGTTTCCTGCTGAGAACCATGGCCTCAGATTTGGAGGTGCTGATCCTCATCCCAGCCGCTTCACACTCAGTTGCGAACCGATCCAGTGAGGTCACAGACCGATGAAGCCATTAGAACCACATCATCTGCAAAAAGGAGTGGTGCAATCCTTAGTCCAATTTACTAATCACTACCCCCTTAAATGGAAATATGTGTTTACATAAATAGTGACCAAACCGTTTGAGAACGACTGAGAAATTAGACTAAGCTAACTATCTAAACACTTAGAGAGTCCTTTACCTCACCTGAGCTGAGGTTATCCCGAGCTTGAATGACACACAGCTTGATGTCCCTCATGGCTACATCTGCCACCGATCAAGGGGTTTGATTTATGATCTGTATGACAGTGGCCATGTCGGCAGGCCACATCATGTGGACAGCCAGTCACCCTGTGTGAGGCAGGCCACTTAACAGGCCAGGCCATCGGGAAAGTCAGGGACTGGGTACAGGAGGCGTAGAGCGAGGGATCATTGTCCACGAGTAAATCGATCGCAGATGGCGTCGTGATCACGGACGAATAAAAAAAAAGAAAAAATTATTATTAAAAGGAAAAAAAACGAAATGGGTCGCGATATATACTTGGGCGGCCGTTAATATATCTGGGCGGCCCGCCCAAGTATAGTCTATGTGTGGGAAACCCTGGTACATGCAAGTCATGTTATTGTAGTTTCTGTTTGACTATCTGAATTCAGCATGTGGCTTTTTCACAGGAGCATTTGCTCTAAACAATACAGATTGCCATGGTCCATTCTTCCCTTGGAGCAGGAAGTGGATGGTAACCATGGTTCAGCGAGCTCCAGCCTCCACTGTGCACAGATGGTGGCTAAACCACAGAGCATGTGTTGGATGTGTTTGCTCCGAGTCGTGTTGTTTTGATGCACAGAGACACTTAGGATCACAAGAGACCCGGTTGTGCTAAAGTATTCATACTATACAATGAAATAATTATGTTTTTCTATCCACTGTAGTGGTTTAACCGATGATCAGAAATGTATCAACAATATACTGTAACTGATTTTGTTCCATAAATACCAATGTCAGTGTTTCTATTTTAGTAACCCATTTCAATCATGTATGACACCATTTTTCTTTCTTTCTTTTTTTCAGGCCTCACAACATTTTTTTTTTTTTTTTTAAATCCTCAAACTGTTTTATTTGCCTGAAACAACAAAGGACAGCAACAGAAAAATGTGACAACCATATATTAATTCTGACATTAACAATAGAAACACCACAACTGTAGTAAATTCATTATATTTTTGATATCATTTATTTGATAATTGGTACCGAGAACAATGTATGTTGTGCTTAATCTCAATTCTAGTCAAGTGCATTTTCATTATGCAATCATTTTATTTAGGATGTTATCTGAATATACATTATCTCTTCATGGCTACGTGCTTGTGCAGTTAGCATTGTATTTCTAATACATAATGATGATATTTGCCACCCAATGACACCGTTAACTTATGTTTTGAATATGAAATTCAGTCAGGCATCGGCCTAGACATCTGCTCTTTTCTATGAATGCGCAAAAATGAGGTGACACATCTTAGAGATCCATGGTGACAGTGCTATTTCTGTCTGCAACAGAAGAAATGTCATCAAAATTATTGTCACATTGCTGAGATTAGACACAACATTAGAAATGTGCTGAAAGAATGTTGGAGCAAAACAACAACACAAACACAATCAGGATGTGGCTAAATGTTCAAAGTCAAAGTTGAGCATATTTCAAGCAAGCTAGACCATCTTGCTTAACATTAATTAATTTAAAAGTACGTATCATATTGTTTTCATCATTCGTAAAAAAGTAAAGTTTAATAACGAGCAGGACATTGCATGGGAAATAGATTATGCAAATAAGTCAAGTTATATGTATAAGTACAACCTTCAGGCTTGTACTAATGAGTTTTAAACAGTGACAGCTGACATTTTGACATTTATGTATGGCTTATTCCAAAGCATAATAAAACCCTAACCTTTCATGTTCTTACATTACACACAACAGTCTGATTGTCATTAGTCATGGAATATCTTTAATTCACATTCACTTCTATCAAACTCAGCGATATAGTCTTAATGAGGTATTGGTGGGAGTTTATCATGTCATGACTCTCTGTTACTTAAACTAGTGAGATTAACACCAAATATCTGGAGTCCCCACTTCCAAGTGCCGATGTAATATGTTACTGTTGAGCAAATACACTTCTGCAGGTTTTCATTATCCCTGAACATGAACAGCTACACTGAAACGTTTCTACTGGACCTGTGGTGATGTTAAGATTACTGTATAGACATTAACATGTCTGTTTTAGTAACACAGCCACACAACAAATAATAATTCTGGAGGCCATGTTAACTACATTGTTGTCTAAGCCAGCCATCTGGACACATTATGTTCATTGCTTTCACATGATCTTTTAGTCTAATGTGTTTTTTCTTGGGAGTAAACAAAATGACTGGTATTATGCTCACATTTGCTAATGTGCAGCATTGATTTGTTTTCTCATCCAGGGATTTTGTTTTTTTGCAGAGCTTTATGAAATAAGGTAACCACTAGAATAAATCCAGTGCTGTAAACATGCCCCAGTGGCAGCATGATTGAATATTTATAAGAATATTTTTTCCCTTAATGTTAGACTTTCATAGATTTTTTTCTCTGCTTTCCAGATTCATTCAGAGGTCATGCACTCAGCCAATATCTTTATGAATATCACTGGTTATTATATGCTCCAACACAAAGTACAAACATGCTTCTGTCCTGCTCCTTCCTTTAAAATGACTGTCACGGCTAAACCAAGGTAATAGCTTAATCCGAGGAATTTGCTGGTATTATGTCAGTTAAAATAAGGTGAGATAATGTGCTGAATAATTCATTGCAGGCGTTCGTCGCCAAACTCTACATCCAATCTGTAAAAGACTGAGGATAAAAAGCAAGTGAAAAGGGATGAAAGCATTGCAAGTGAGCCTGGCAGGGAATGATGAAAGGAAAGGGGCAACATGATCCACAGAGGAGAGGAACATGGGGAAGAACATGAGAGGTGAAAGGCAGGCACAACAGGAAAAACATTAACAGGAGAATGGACGCAGAGAAAGAACAAAAGGCAAAATAAAATAATAATGTGATTCAGATGGGACATGAGTGTTATTGAGGAAAAAAAAGAATGCAAAGTAAGGAAAATAATTACTGGCAGAAGTAAACCTACACTATAGAACAGAGTGGTTTCCAGCCACCCTCCTTCCTGTGAAGTCACTTAGGACTAAAGCAGCAGGGATTTGTGAGGCCTGAGGATGAACAGAAAACCCATTTTCCCTCATGGCTACATCTGCCACTGTGCATTTATATGGCAATTGTACTGAAGAGTGGAAGAAAGATGTGATCAATGATCATGAAGGGTAATGGAGACGGAGGGACGCACAGTAATCGAGAAGGAGAGAGAACACAAAGCGAGAACAATGGGAAGCGTGAAGGAAAACATTGTGACATGATACAGGAAAGGGAATTTGAGAGTATTTTGAGCAAGCTGATGTGACAGTCAAATCAACAAAAATATGAAACGGCAAAAGCTGACATGAGATATATATATAGCTTTTTTAGTAGGACTGTTTGTACTTTGTAAAACCTTTAGACTGTCTATACTGTAACTGTACTTGTGCACCAAATCTGCAGTATTGAAATTCAAACAGAGGATAATTAAGGTTTTAAATGTCAAGTGTGTCCTGGCAGTGCATGGTGTCATTGTAAAATGAATAATTACTTTACATTTCCATGACAAATGGACAATTTCCTCTTTAGTATCCAGTGACAACTGCCGTGTTACAGCAGTGTTCAGATGATCAAAGACATTGCCTAGCTACTGAACATATTTATGTCTTACATTTATGGCTGATAAAATGGCTTCTTGGAACAGAGATTTCCACACTTTATTGTTTTTCATTGCAGTCTCTCTCAGTGGTACTGCAGAGTCATACAATGTCACTCCATTATCACTTTGTTGCTAAAATGAAACATTAGCCTTCATATGTTGTAGCCATTCTTCAGGGGAATTTATGTAAAAGTGCAGACAAAGAGGAGTTTGCGGGACTGCATTTCTGCAAAGCTGCCACCCTGTTGGAGATTAATGAACAAGTTTGTCCGTGGCACCGGTGCTCTCTGCGCCCCTCCCCTCTCAGCATTGTTTGATTTATGGACACCCAGCAGTGCATGAGTTATAATTTCAAAGGGGTTTGTTTTTCTTCATGAAGATGGAATTTTAAATGTTGTGATGAATGACCCCTTTAAGATTTTATTCATTATTCTGTCTTGAGTTTATTTTTGTACGTGTGTGCTGTTTGTGTATGTACTGTTCTCTATGTTCACGCTCCTGTGGCTGAAATGTATGCATATGGGCATCCGTGTGTACTTTTGTGAATATCACCACATCTTTAAATATGTCACACAAAAGCGCTGACCTTGCATTTTCTTTTTGACAATGCGAATATATATCGCCTTCAGGTCGTCGTGTCCTGCTGAATCAAACACTTCGTCTCACCTATTGGCTTGTCATTGTAGAAAAATCAAAGAATAAGTCATGGCCTCCCTGTCTTTCCAGCATGCTGTCTGTGCATATGGATTTACCTTATCATCCAGTCGCAGCATGTATGGCAGGGTGTTTGATCTTTCTGTGATGGTGAGATATCCAATGAACCGTGGATAAATGTGATGCTCTGGTGCATTTACATGACAACAAAAAAGAAGGAGAAAGGACCATAGGAGAAAAAGAAAGGTGCATCCCTGGTGCATTGGTGTGTGTGACACTCTGAAGATAGGAGTCCAGTTGCAGCAGTTTTCTACAAAGAACATCATTTCTGATTCATTTCTGTGCATGAGAGCAACTATATAGACAGAGAATGGACACGATAACAGAAACCCACAATGTGATACAATCGCTACTCGTATAGCCTTTCCATATAATCATTTGCTGTCATAAGCTGTCGTGCTTTTCTTGGTTATGATTGTGTTTATGATGTTTACCTGCATGTATGTACGTTTATAATGGTAAGTTATCTCCTGTACATCACTAATTTTGTATTTGAATAAATATGAAGCAGTGTATCTGGTAATACATCTGTATGAGCTGTACAGTCATTTCAATCAAATCATCCAAATTAGAGTAAGACACATTATAACAACAATAGTAACACGATGCATTCGTAAAGGTTTTACACACTGTATGATATGTGTGGATACAAGGGGTGTTTGTGGCACGGTTGTTTCACTTTGTTTGATGTAAAGCACACAGTTTGAAAACCTCTCCTTCATAAAGAAGAATCTACTAGTTTGGCCGTATTTTTGTGCCTACTCCATTTTCAAGTGATACATACTTTTCTACTTACACAATGCACTTGTCAGCAGCAAAGGAACAAATGATTTAGTCTCTGATTGTACCTGCCTCTTGTTATTTGGAGAACTAACCACGTAATGAAGTGCTAGAACTCTTTCAATAGCTAGCAATTGGTGCTCATTGCCATTCAACCTAATATAAGTGACACTGGAGCAATCGTTGTTATTGTTATAGGTGTTTGTATTGTTGTGTACAATCTGAAATATCGTCATTACCAATTAAGTGTGATCATAAGCATTTTGTTTCCTTGCGTGCTTCCCTTATATTTCAATAGCTGGCCATTGGTGCTCAATGCCATTCAAACTAATATAAGTGACACTGGAGCAATCATTGTTATTGTTATAGGTGTACAGTGTTTGTATTGTTGTGTAAAATCTGAAATGACCAATTAAGTGTGATCAAAGCATTTTTTTTTCTTGTGTGCTTCCTTTCTAATTCTCTTTCTCCCTTGTTCTCTTATCCAGGGAGGCCTCATTGCTCTCCTCCTCCTTATTCTCCTCTTCACCCTCGTCCTGTATACGCGCCACCGGTGGTGCAAGCGCCGCCGTATCCCACAGAAGAGCGCCAGCACCGAGGCCACCCATGAGATCCACTACATCCCCTCTGTTCTACTGGGACCCCAGGGCAGAGACAGCTACCGGGGCTCTCGAAACGCACACCAGCACGGGAACTCCGTCATCGGTATGCCCATCCGGGAGACCCCCATTCTTGATGACTACGACTGCGATGACGATGACCAATGTGGACACTCCCTTAACTCCACGCCAAACCAGCTCCACAACAAGCTGAGTGACGGGAAGTTCCATGAGGACTACGGGGTTAACATCGGAGGGCACACAGACATGACGTGCAAAGAGAATGAGATTAAACATAATTTCGAAATACGAGGTAGGTTAAATACTTTTTGATTGAAAAACAATTAACCATAAGGATTAATGTGATAGCTGTGAGATTAACAGCATGATGTAGTTGTCACAGGAAATCTGTTTTGCTCAGTGGTTGTTTCTGAGAGGATGATTTGTGCTTCCGTGGAGTCTCTCATTGCCAGCTCCCCAGATGGCCCGGCAGTTCACTTTGGCTCCGGACAGCTCAACCGTGTTCTTGATAGCACAGCATGTCCTGCTTACATTTAGTCAGAAATCAGCAGTTTGTGCACGCCATTACATCACTCTGGTAAAGATAGGAATCCTGTATTCTACGAGTAATATTGTTTTTTTGTATTTTTAATACTTTATTTTGGATTTGTATTTTGAGAGAGACAGCAGACAGGCAGGAGAAGGTCAAAATCCAGGAGCAGAAGTAGATTGCTTTGACCCAAATTGCTACGCTTGGATTATGTGGAAGCCTACCCTTTAACACTAGAACCGCCAATCGGGTCAATTTGACCCAGAACTGTTTTTTATTGTATGTAACTTTTTTTCAATAACATATTAAAGTCTCCCAGTCCGTGACTTTTCCTGAAAGTGTGTTATGTAGCACCCTATGTTGTTAAAAATTGTCAATATGAATTCAGATTGAAGAAATCGCCAAAAAATTGCCATTTATACCTATTTCCACCAAGCGGGTCATATTGACCCCACCCCTTTTTGCGCTATTGATTTTGCGTGTAAACAAACATGACGTGTTGCTATAGCAGTGGTTCTCAAAGTGGGGGGCGCAGAGGCATGACAGGGGGGGCGCGAGAGACCAGGAGGAAAAATGGTTATTACATTTTTTTTTTTTAAAGATAAAAAAAAAAAAAAAAAAAATCATATTTTCAAAAATTATTGATTCGAAAATAATATGATACAGTACTATTACGTCTGGGTCTCTGTGTTTCATTAAAGCTTGGCTCTGTGTGTGTGGAACGAGCCATTTTGTGTGCGTGCGCGAGCGAGAGAGAGAGAGCGCACCGGTACCGGAGATCGTTGCTGTTAGCTTCTGGTGCTAGCGAGCTACGCCAACGGATATAAGGAGTTTTTTCAACAACAAAGTGGAGGAGAGTCCTCTCCTGTCAGACTGAGAGACTCAGTGAGCTAAAGGACTCTCAGTGTTATCTCAGTGGGTCTCAAACGTTTGGTCACCATTAATGTAAACAATTATTTCCGAGGCACACGTTTATATGATCATTATAGTTATACAAAAATAAGAGAATACATTAAAAACAGGTATGAAATACTATGACAGTAAAACAAGAATAAAGTTTAAAAGGGTGATATGTAAAATATCCATAAAGAAATAGTAAATCTGTTTACAGTTCTGTGTTGAGAGAGGTATCCATAGATCTCTTAATTTTGCTCTCAAAGTGCACCAGATTGATGCTTTTAACTTCAATATTTAAAAACAAATCTTCCCGGGGGAGCTTGCCCCCGGAGCCCCCTAGAGGAGGTGAGGACCCCCCTATGTGAGGTCCACACACCACCTATAAAAATAGCACTTTACCCCTACTTACACCTATATGCCGTGAGCTGATTATCGAGCCTTCATTGTAACAATCGCGGGTACATTGTGTATATGCGTGGGGAGTGTTGCAGTAGAAAATTCCTCTGTAGCGCCTCGTACATTAAGGGGAAACCCTAAATGTTTGAGCACCCTCTATGAAACGTCAAGCTACC
Organism: Gymnodraco acuticeps; assembly: GCF_902827175.1. Classification (NCBI taxonomy): domain Eukaryota; kingdom Metazoa; phylum Chordata; class Actinopteri; order Perciformes; family Bathydraconidae; genus Gymnodraco; species Gymnodraco acuticeps. The sequence goes on from NW_022989894.1 coordinate 1,984,683, forward strand.
CCACAGTACCCGCAAAATAAATCTCTGGCGCCGCCACTGAGCCTGACTATTTGTGTTGGGGGGGGGCCCGACTTTTTTTTTTCTCCAAAGGGGGGGCCTGACAGAAAAAGTTTGAGAACCACTGTGCTATAGCAACACCTTTTGTCTACTGCGGTTCCTTATAGATTGAGTGATAGATTGAGAGAGAGATTGATAACTGTTATACAAATATACCGCTGCTGTGCTCAGTTCTCAGTCAGGTATAGGACAATATACTGACCATAACCTCAGTTTTGTATTGGGTTGTACACTTTTTCCAAAGCTCCACTCGCACTCTTAGGTCAGCTGATCAGTTGCTCCTGAGGGTGCCAAAAACAAAGTCTAAGCGCAGAGGGGACCGTGCTTTCTCTGCTGCCGCCCCTAAACTGTGGAATGACCTGCCCTTGCTCATCAGACAGGCTCCCACACTGTCTGCTTTTAAATCCCGTCTTAAAACCCACCTCTTCTCCTTAGCATTCAGAAACAAGTAGATTGTTGCTTTTATTTGCTTTCAGTAGTCTATTGTTTTTATTATATGGCTGTTATTTATTTTTTAAATGATTACGTTTATTCTGGTTTGTTTTGTGTTTGTATCTTGTATTTTAAATGTATTTATATTATGTTGTGTGAGCTTATCTCTCTGTACAGCACTTTAGTCTGAAGGTTTTAAAGTGCTATATAAATAAAGTTGGATTGGATTGGATAACCACAATAAAGCAAAGACATACACAATATACCGTAAATAGGTACCCAAAATCTTTACATGGCGTACAAGAGAAAAAAAAAGAAAGAAAAGCTTGGTATTGCATTGACAATTTCTGAGAATAGTCTAAAGCTGCCAGACAACAGCATCGTAGACATAAACAAAAAGGCCAAGGGTAACCCACTACCGACACAAAAAAAATACAGAAAGGAGGAAAAGAGAAAACAAAATAAATGGGGATGGATTGCCAAACACCAGACAAAATTAAGAATTACGCAGTCTAGAGTAAGTAAAATACAAGCAGCAGCAGAGCTCTTTAATTAAATGATTAATTATCCTCCAGCAATGTCAAAAACGGTTTCCACACCTTAATGAAGCAATCTTGTGAATTAAGTCTGTTAATGCGAATTTGCTCCATCCTAGCAGAGGAAGTAATATTGTTAAGTGTTCATTTATTTCTGAAACCACAGAAACAGTGTAGCCACCGTCTTTCATACACACTCAGTTAAAATAGCCATCAGCTCCGAGTGAGGAGAAGTAATGTGATGCGATGCAGTGTAATTTAATGCAATGTCTAAAGGTCAAGTGACAGGGGCCATTGGTGTGGTTGATTAGGTGCTGAGGTGTGTCAGTGGGTGGCCGTTGACCCTTGCTTAACATAACCGGGGGTCTGCACTTTAAGCGGGGGCAAAAGGGCTATTGCCATCTATGACAGAACTGGAAGTGATGCTTCAAAAATTATCCTACAGAGATTACCTACAAAAGTATTCTAACCATTATAATCTGCTATGTATATATCATATCCTGATGAACTTGGGGTGCTCTTCTGCAAAGCACAACTTTAATAATTGAAGGGTGCTGACTAAGTTGGAGGGTGGCCTGGTTATTTATGTCATACTGAATTATGCATGTCCGAAGTTTGTGGAAAATGCCCTTTTGCTCCCATAGTATTTATCACTTGACAAAACCGGATTTCCATAAGCTTTTTGCTTCTGCCTGTGAACTTACTTCCTGAAAATAGGCTGAAAAAACTGCTCAACATAATTTATTTTCAACTTTGAGGATACACTTTGCCCATTGGACAACAAAGAAAGCTGATTATTATTTCAGTTACATGTTATCAACATTATTTGACTGGAGGAAAATTGGATACAATTATATATATTTCTTTGTTAAGCCTTAAATTGGCATAGCCTCATAGTCTCTGACCAAGACAAAAGCTGAGAATCATTCAAGAAACGTGTATTGCATTGGACTAACACTTACAGCTTGAATATATTATGGTCAGACCTTATTCAAAAATGAAAAGGAAAATTATGCAACAAAGTGAAAGGATAGAGGTTAATTTCTGCTCTTTTCCCTAATGAAAAGGCAGCATGTTGAGATTAGCCACTGGGAGAAAGGAAGCAAGGCAGAGGTCAGAGAGGTCAAGGCTCCTACTGTACAAGCCTGTCTCTTGGGCCAATCGCCGCATTATGCCATTGTTACAAGAGAGCAACATGTTATAATATTCCTCAATGCCTCTAAAGAAAGAGCCAAGAAAACCAATCATAAATACAAAAAACACATCACACACTTATATCAACCACATGGCGACCGGTAATGAATGTGGAAACTCCCTTCACTAGGTGAAAAACTGAAACTTACTATTAGAAATGTTTAGAGTTATACATTAATTAATCTAGAGGGACACTATGAATAACATAAAATTCCAACATCAAATTATTGGATGTTCTCAATACTAAATTCAAAACATGGTAGGACTGTCTCTGTATGAAAGTGGCTACATTATAAAACAAATGCTCATATGGTGATTCTTTCTTTTCAAATACAGTATTTTAAAAACAATACCACGAATATCCATAACAATTGGTCATTCTCAAAAGGTTGTTAAAAATCCCATTTAACTTGATGCCTCTGCCTCCCCTTCTGTACTGTGCATAAAGCGCTGACATTTCAATACAGGGGCAATTAACTTCCATCCCACCTGTTCTATACTGCGAGGCATTCAAAAAGTCTCCAAATACCAGTCATCTCTTATCTGTTTGTCCTTGCTGACAGATAACCCCATTCAACTGCACTCAATAGTATTATCCCCAGGGATTATGGCTATGCCTCACAGGGTTGTGCCTGGCTTTAGCTTTTGTTACACAGACAACCAAACAAATGAGGCCTGTCAATTTCATTATTCATTGAGATTCCTAAGGCTTCGGGAATGAATTTGGGCAGCGTCAACAGTGTAAATCCATGTGCAGGAAAACCTTAGCGGCATGCTGAAAATATTGTTCTATGATGAGCACTCGGGGACCAGTTATCAGCATCAGACCGCTTTTATCACACATACCCCTCCCTCGCACTTCACAGCTCACAGGCTGCTTCCTCCACTGCTCACCTACATGTGTAGCTCTTGTTGTGAAAAGGGCAAGTTTTACATATCAAGCATTTTGAGTCATACATATAGATACTTAGTCTTCTGAGCTATTTGTAGAGGGCATTTACATTGTGCAACTGTTCTGTGTCCTGCTTTTTCAAACAAGCAGGAATTCAATTATTACAAAATTAGTTATCTTCCCTGAATAATTACAATGGGTCCAATTGGATTTCTGATTTTAGCTGAACATGTTTCTACACAGCTGTTATTGCATATGAATCACGACTTTGCTTCTCATTGTTTTGATACATCCTCATTCTCAATGGCCTGAGGCATAATGTTTCATTAGTTTGACTCTGATAAAACACTGACAATAACTTACATAACTTCTAAAAACAAGCATCATCATTGTGTGTAATAGTATTTTCTTATCTACTTGGATTGCTGATGTTTTTCCGAGGTGGTACTTGCTTTTAGAGGTCAAGTTTGGATTTAACTCACATTAACATTGTCCTACAACTATTAAAAACATATTATTTCAAAAGGTGTTTTCCATCCTTGCAGACCACTAACTAGTCAACTTGCCTCATGTTTTTGTGTGTGTTCCCTAATTGAAATAAAATGAACCACGTTTTTCTTTTTGCCAAGGGCTAATCTCAAATTTGAGCAGTTTTCCAAACTCTGTGAGAATGGTTTAGGTGCTCGAGGGTTGCCAGGAACTACAGCAAGTTGAATGTTATAAATGTAATACTGTCTCAAAAACTCAAAATCACTGGGACAGAGAGCAAGCAAAAAGACAAAGAGAAAGTACTGTGCATTGTTCCTCACTATCAACTGTAAAAGCATACATCGTTTATTTTATTTGTTTAATGTTTTATTTGGTGCTGGCTGCACCATCTGACTGTATGATATGATAATAATAGCTTATTTAATTTGTAGTATTTTCTTCTACCTTGTTTCTTTGGATTTAAAACCTGTGCATACTAATGTGCACAAGTGTGAGAAATTGGGTTGAAAATAAGAAATACTTGGTTCAGAGAAAATAATTGTTCTCAAAGCACAACCACTCAACGGAGCATCCTGTTGAACTACTTCAGATGTGATTGGGCCAGCACTTCACACCAGCGCTCTGCCAACACAATGCCCACGGTTTCTTGGCTGTGGCCATTGATCTGATCCTCACAGTAATAACAAGCAATTCATCCAATTCCCATCTAGCATGACTCTCATCAGCCCTGTCTAACACTCACTCTAAGACGAGGTGAGCAGCACATTTAGAGGCCTTGGCCTAGAGTTTTGACGATAATAATGTATTATTTGACATTACATTAGTGCTATCACTTTTGTATAAGAAGTGATAGAGGCAGCAGAATTCCAGGTCACATCATTTGATTGAAAGCACTGGGCCACAGTTATCTGCCTAGTACAATTTGTTCATTTCCTTTTGAGCTTTAAAGATACAATATTTCTCAAGGAATCAACTATAATTTGTTCAATATACTTTCACTGGGTAAAGTAAGATGTTCAAAGCCTTAATATATTGCTGCTTATTTCCCCCTGAAAAGTCCTTGATGTTGAGCTGAAAAACGGATCCAACAAATGGACAAATACCTAATTTCAGCATTGTGATTGTTATTTGAAATGCTTCATTGCTTTAAAAAAAAGTTATATATCTACAGAAGGATTATATTTGTGTAGCGACTGCAAAAAGCCCGGCCAGTAAATTAATATTTCTACTATAGTTAAGAATGTCAATATCCCTAAAAGGCTTTTCTGTCGTGCCTCTCTTTCCTTTCAGTGAAATGATGTTGTTTGTAAAGACCGCAATGCAATTACTGGGTATTTATATTGTAAACACAGATAAAGCTTTGGGCACCAAATGTAGCTCACTCTGCTTTTAACAATCTGCTAAAACATAGTTAGATTATAACTTCGAGGGAGTAGACATTTAAATAAATATCACTTAAAAATAGCCAAAAAGAGACAGTTGACAAAGATCCCTTGCTATTAAAGGAGATTTTTTAGATTTCCACTCCTCCCCCTGTGGAGCCACTCCACATAATCTGAACAAATAGCTAATTTTTTCCTCCTGACTCCATCAAGTGCAGTGTAGCTGCTTGTTCTTTCTTCCCTTTTCCCCCAGCTACGACTAAGGCACAGTTGAGAAAACCATTGTATAAATAATAAGCTGTCTTTAGTAAAGTCGCTATATATAAATAAACTCAACCACAGCAATGATTCAGCCAGTCACTGCTATCCCAGACTTCCTCAGTGGCCTTGAAATGAACAAGGTCATGGCAGGGATGAATCATCCAGTTACCTACTGTGGCTCTATGTGGTATTACAGTCATAACTACTGGACAAATTATTGTGACTCCTTTAGATTTACAACGTTAATGATGTATTAAATAAATAATAATAAAAAATGATTGTTTCATCATCAACACAACCCCTGTCATTACAAAGCTTATTGAGTGTTTACTGAGCTCTAATTGAACTCAGGACTGGAGAGTAATAATCCAGTGTCATGCTTCAGATCGCTAATGTGACATCATTGATGAGAAATGGCTGCCAGCTTGGCACGCTCAAGCTAGCTCAGGGTAATGTTTTGATTAATACTGAATCAGGCTTTTCATGCTTCCCCACGATGAATAGATGGGAGTTAATTACAAACACTTCCCATTCTTCCTTTTGCGGAAAGCCTTTAAGTTGTGTCTCTTTAATGAGGGCAATGTATCGTGATCAGGAAGATGATTTAAAGATGCGCAGCATATGTACCAGTGTGCACAAACATCAATGCATGATCCATATATCGAGCATGTAAGCTGTATGTTTTTACAAGATAAACTCGGGCACACAACCTAATGAATGTGGCATTGTTTAAGCAGTCCATCATTCAATGTTACTCTGCCCACAGTGTGTACCATTCATTGCCAGTTTCATTGGTCATGACCTTTGTACACTGTAGTGCGCTGTGCTTTCAGGACATTTCAAAGCAGCATGAGCAAACCCCTCTTAGCACACCACAGCAGCTGATGAGAGGAGTTGGAGTAAAGAGGACAGGAATATAACATGGGGGGAAAATAAAGAGTCTAAGTGTAGTGACTCATGGATAAATGAAGGCGGAGTAATCCAATCCTACGTGAGGCCTTTGTCAGTGATGGAGAAAAACAATACCTGCCAGTAGAAATGGGTTTGTAAGCACCAAGGCCACGCCAGATCAATATCTGTGGGTCGATATTATGCCAACTCATGAGCCATCTTTATGAGGCTGTTTTGAAATGTGGATTGGGCAGCTCACCCAAATGTATTGGTCAATATGTCCCTCAATATCCTTGTGCTCCCTGTATTTCAAACACTCTTAAATTCCTTAAAGTTATTATGCTATTTTTCAATCTGTTCACATAGACCGTGTCTTTGGAGGTTTGAAAACTCTAGGAAAGAAAACTGAACAAGCTAAAAGAGAATGCAGTTGAACAATATCAACAAACATAAAAATAGACTAATGGGCACCAATACTTTCTACCTGGACAGCTCAATGATTTATTTATACAATTAAAACTGAAACACGAGAAGGGAAAAGCAAACAGTGTTTGTGAAGCTGACCGTTGAGCGGCCCAGACCAAGCAAGGAGGCAGAGGCAGAATGTCCAAAAATATAACCCGACGTGGGCATTTATTAAAATGTCAGCACAGGACACAGCCTCAATCTTGCTGTTCCTGTGCACACAGCCACCAGCCTCAAGGATCTCACACACACTACCAGCCTCCTTCGTCACATTTCCTTCCCCCTCTCCCCAGGAAGCACAGTGTCTTTTGCAACCTCCTTTTCGCTCCAATCCTTGGGTTTCTCCTCGGCTGGGACCCGTTTCTCTTCGTCACGACGGCGTTCCCGCTCCTCGATCTCCTGTTGACGAGCGCGCTGCTTTCGTTCCTGCTCCTCGAGTTTGCGCAGACGCTCCTGGTACTCCCGATCCTCCTCCTCTCGCTGCTCATGTTCAATGCATTCAGCCCTCTCAAAGTAGTCAATCTTTTTCTCCTGGTTCTTCAGGCACTCCTGGAGTTCCCTCTTCTCCTGCTGCCTCAACAGCCGTGGCCCCCTGGTCCGTTCCAGGCATAGCCACCCCCAGCCGCGGTTCCTCTCTTTGGCCCCTCTTCTTTCCTCTCATCATTTTCACTTCCTTACTTGGTCAAATCCCACTTCTGACACCAATTGTGAAGCTGACCGTTGAGCGGCCCAGACCAAGCAAGGAGGCAGAGGCAGAATGTCCAAAAATATAACCCGACGTGGGCATTTATTAAAATGTCAGCACAGGACACAGCCTCAATCTTGCTGTTCCTGTGCACACAGCCACCAGCCTCAAGGATCTCACCCACACTACCAGCCTCCTTCGTCACAGTGTTATTGGTATTTAGAGATAACAGATCCTGTTCGGCAATCAAAAAATAAGACAATTTAGACGTTACTGGTTTGAATATATGCCTTTTAAAATATAGCTTTAAACTATGCGTGTCCATTATCTGTTATGTATTCAGGTTGTTCAGGAAAGAATCCGGAGCTATAGCTGCTATAAAGCATGCCTTTGGTCAATATGCAATTTCAGGAACATTTTTGTTGCTTGCAGCATATTAAATTAACAGAATTGTTTCGGGGTCTGGTAAATTACCTCGGTGTGTGATAAATTGGCACCCTATCATAATTATATTTGCATAATGTATTTTCTGCTTAATTTCCGCTCCTACATGTGCTGGAATGGTCCCCGGTTACACTCGTGAAATAAATGGAAATAGTTTCTAATATGTTTTGTTATCTTTGGAATATATCAAAAGTTTAACATAGTTTAACAATAAAGAAAGTCATTTCACTCTGCAGTCAAAATGTAGTGTTACAAAGTTAATATTCATAAAAGATAATTTAAATAAGACAGCCATTATACCTATCCAAATAATTCATATTTAATGTGAAAGACAAGAGTATACTTTTTAAACATAAATATGGGAGGTTACCCTTCAACCAGCGAGGTCAATATTTAAGTCCTACATAATAGGCATATGCTAATAAAATCTATAATTTAAAAAAGCCCCCAAAACAGATTAATTGAGATACTGCAAGATTGTTATGATGAATTATAAGAAAATGCTCCCAGCATCCAGAAATGGCATAGAATATGATTTTAAACTTGTTTTAGCTGGACTATGCTTCCTCATTTGATGTAAGTCATTTAGATCTGAATCATGGCTTGGTCATTAATCATTTGCTGAAAAAAAGGATATTAGAAAACTAAATTACATTTGTGGGTGATGACAAGCGCTTCACCATTTCGCCAACATGTGGTGTTATAACATTACATTATATTACATGCTATTTGTTAGACGCTTTTATCCAAAGCGACATACATACTCAATACTGTAGGCAATCCCCACAGGAGCAATTTGGGGTGAAGTGTCTTGCCCAGGGACACAACGACATGCTGACTGCAGTGGCGTTTGAACCTGTGCTCCCCTGATCCCAACACCAACGCACAAAACCACTGCGCCACACGCCCTTATAAATTAGGAGAATTGAAAGTATATGCTCCAAAGATCCCAGCACACAGGAAAGACAAAGGTGGCATTGAAGGAGCTTTTGAGGAGAGCTTTCAGTCAGGATTTACCCTACTTGTCCACAGAGTCCATTTTGTTCACCTTGGCTAAGATGTTCAAGAGCTTCCTGCCGCTGCACATAGAGAGAGACAGCAGACAGGCAGGAGAAGGTCAAAATCCAGGAGCAGAAGTAGATTGCTTTGACCCAAATTGCTACGCTTGGATTATGTGGAAGCCTACCCTTTAAGAAAGGTAACTGCTATACAAATGACTGCTGCTGTGCTCAGAGTTCTCAGTCAGGTATAGGACAATATACTGACCATAACCTCAGTTTTGTTTTGGGTTGTACACTTTTTCCAATGCTCCAAGGGATATAACCACTTCTTACCACTCATAGACTAATAGGCTGCTAGTGTTCCAATAAAACCCTCAACTGCTTCAGAAACAGGAGAGAAATGGGATGAGTTCCTGCTATTTTTGCCAGATGCACACCGAGGCGTTCCCCAGAGCCCAGCTGGGTTTTTGCCATTTGAGCTGAGCCCATTAGGTCAGAGACCCTCTGGATGAGCTCTTAGAAATGAGTGAGGAGGTTGACTCATCAAAGTGTATGAGAAGGATGATTTTAAAACCCATTTGTGACAGCCCAAAGCATTTTAAAACAATCTTGGTGCTGTTCATATACAATGAGCTAAGAAAAAATGCTCCAAAGCCTTAGGAAAACATTCTGAAATTGCATATACAGTGGGGAAAAAAAGTATATAGTCAGCCACCAATTGTGCAAGTTCTTCCACTTAAAAAGATGAGAGAGGCCTGTAATTTTTATCCCAGGTACACTTCAACTATGACAGACAGAATGGGGGGAAATAATCCAGGAAATCACATTGTAGGATTTTTAATGAATTAATTGGTAAATTCCTCGGTAAAATAAGTATTTGGTCACCTACAAACAAACGAGATTTCTGGCTCTCACAGACCGGTAACTTCTTCTTTAAGAGCCTCCTCTGTCCTCCACTCGTTAACTGTATTAATGGCACCTCTTTGAACTCGTTATCAGTATAAAAGACACCTGTCCACAACCTCAAACAGTCACACTCCAAACTCCACTATGGCCAAGACCAAAGAGCTGTCAAAGGACACCAGACACAAAATTGTAGACCTGCACCAGGCTGGGAAGACTGAATCTGCAATAGGTAAGCAGCTTGGTGTGAAGAAATCAACTGTGGGAGCAATTATTAGAACATGGAAGACATACAAGACCACTGATAATCTCCCTGGATCTGGGGCTCCACGCAAGATCTCACCCCGTGGGGTCAAAATGATCACAATAACGGTGAGCAAAAATCCCAGAACCACACAGGGGGACCGAGTCAATGACCTGCAGAGAGCTGGGACCAAAGTAACAAAGGCTACCATCAGTAACACACTACGCCGCCAGGGACTCAAATCCTGCAGTGCCAGACGTGTCCCCCTGCTTAAGCCAGTACATGTCCAGGCCCCTCTGAAGTTTGCTAGAGAGCATTTATGATCCAGAAGAGTATTGGGAGAATGTCATATGGTCAGATGAAACCAAAATAGAACTTTTTGGTAAAAGCTCAACTAGACGTGTTTGGAGGAGAAAGAATGCTGAGTTGCATCCAAAGAACACCATACCTACTGTGAAACATGGGGGTGGAAACATCATGCTTTGGGGCTGTTTTTCTGCAAAGGGACCAGGACGACTGATCCGTGTAAAGGAAAGAATGAATGGGGCCATGTATCGTGAGATTTTGAGTGACAACCTCCTTCCATCAGCAAGGGCATTGAAGATGAAACGTGGCTGGGTCTTTCAGCATGACAATGATCCCAAACACACCGCCCGGGCAACAAAGGAGTGGCTTCGTAAGAAGCATTTCAAGGTCCTGGAGTGGCCTAGCCAGTCTCCAGATCTCAACCCCATAGAACATCTTTGGAGGGAGTAGAAAGTCTGTGTTGCCCATCGACAGCCCCAAAACATCACTGCTCTAGAGGAGATCTGCATGAAGGAATGGGCCAAAATACCAGCAACAGTGTGTGAAAACCTTGTGAAGACTTACAGAAAACGTTTGACCTCTGTCATTGCCAACAAAGGGTATAACAAAGTATTGAGATGAACTTTTGTTATTGACCAAATACTTATTTTCCACCATAATTTGCAAATACATTCTTAAAGAAATCAGACAATGTGATTTTCTGGATTCTTTCCCCCCATTCTGTCTCTCATAGTTGAGGTATACCTAGGATGACAATTACAGGCCTCTCATCTTTTTAAGTGGGAGAACTTGCACAATTGTTGGCTGACTAAATACTTTTTTGCCCCACTGTATATTAATAAATCATACCTTTTTCTACAGGTTGGATAGGTAACATCATTTTCAATGCTCATTGTGACATTTGCTGCCTTGTTTTTTTTTAAAGATTATACAGGACAACCATCAACCCTCCTGAGCATGCCTTGTCGGCCGTGTTTCTGCCTTGTTTTCTGCGATAGGATCTGAAACATGGTCAACAATGCATCTTGGGAATGGTTAATTCGTATTCAAAGGATGTCTATAGAAGATGTCATTTTCTATCTGCCTGTTTCTGTTGCTCAGCCTGCATAACATGTATGCATTTGTGTATTGAAAATGTGTTCGTGCCTATTACATTATGCATGTTATCATTGTTACATGGACTATTTCAAATTGCACTGAAATACTTACAGAGCAGCTTGGCTCGCATGGGGATTGAGGATAGATGTTTGAAGAAACCATGCCGTCACCATTTACTCACCACTTTCAGCTAAGCACAATATTTCTTACAAGTATAGGAATAGGCTGCCCGTCATTGTCCCTTATTAAACATTTACATAATATGTCACCCATACATTTATAACTCACCGCCTTCCACACTGCCACAAACAGATACATTTATGTGAGACATTCTTATATGGGGATCTTGTTCTTATACTTCATGACCTGCGTATATTTTTGATTGACAGTGAGGAACCTCAGCCTGTCTGGAGCAGTTGGAGGTCAGAGCTTAGCCTGTGATGTTTAACCGGCACAGCATGGGGAGACACATCCATATTTTATTCTGGCCCATGGCAAGAGCCGAGCTATAGATAGCACTTAAGTCGTGTTCCTCTGCAAACAGCAGATGCCTTAAAATATACAAGAATAGTCAAAAGCTAGGAGAAAGGAAAATTGTCTCACTAAGATGGAACATTACATGCTTTTGCAGCAGCTGGGGACTTGATACAGTAAATGTTCAAATCATGTAGAGTGGGGATTTATGTCTGTTCCTTGTGTTTTTAATTCCACAAATGTCTTTTTGAGTGCTTTCAACTGTCGATACATTTTCATTTGAAGTCTCTTGGCAAACGCCATAGGAGACAATTGCATTACCACATGAGTCTAACTTGGGTTTTTGTATTTAAATCTCCTGCCATGAACCCTTTTAAACTGTGTCACCTCTCACCCATACCGTTATGTCCTCTACAACGGTATGGATTATATGCTACAACTATAACATTGTCATTAGACGTAGACGATGCCATTATTTACCTGCTGCAGCGTGCTCACTCATACCTGAATGGATCGGGTTGCACTGTGAGAATCACCTTTTTTGATTTCTCCAGCGCATTCAACACGATCCAGCCTCGGCTACTGAGTGACAAGCGGCAGGCTATGAGGGTAAACTCGTCCACCATCTCCTGGATTACCAACTACCTCACGGACAGACCACAGTACGTCCGGCTGGGCAGTGTGCTGTCTGATGTGGTGGTTGGTAGTATCGGAGCCCCACAGGGGACTGTGCTGTCTCCTTTCCTGTTCACCATACACCTCTGACTTTCAATACAACTCAGTCATGCCACCTGCAGAAGTTTTCGGATGACTCTGCTGTGGTAGGGTGTATAAGGGATGGACGGGAGGAGGAGTACAGAGCACGATTGTGGGCGATTTTGTAGAGTGGACTGGATGAAATCATCTGCTTCTGAATGTGGCCAAGACCAGAGAGATGGTCATTGATTTCAGGAGGAAGAGGACATCTCCTCTGCCCCTGTGCATTCTAGGAGAGGATGTGGCTGTTGTGGAGGACTACAAGTACCTGGGAGTGCACTTAGACAATGGGCTGAACTAGAGGATCAACACTGACGCTGTGTACAAGAAGGGGATGAGCAGACTTTATTTTATGAGGAAGCTGATATCCTTCAACATATGCAGCAAGATGCTGGAGATCTTCTACCAGTCTGTTGTGGCCAGTGCACTCTTCTTTGCTGCAGTCTGCTGGGGGGCAGCATCAGAGACGGTGACACCAGCAGGATCAATAAACTGATCAGGAAAGCTGGGTCTGTCATCGACATCAAGCTGGACACTTTTGAAGCTGTGGTGGAGAGGAGGACACTGAACAGGCTGTTGTCCATCATGGATAACCCCACCCATCCTCTCCACCTGCAGCTGGACAGTCAGCGGAGCTCCTTCTCCAACAGACTGCTGACAAGGACCGATACAGGAACACATTCCTGCCCACTGCAATAACACTGTACAATAAATCACCTCTGGCTTGAAGAGAACTCTCTGCTCCATAATTTCTCTTGAAATAAAACCACGTTGTACATTTTACTCATACATAATCTGTTCAATATTCCATATGTCATATATTTTGAATATATATATATTTGTATATATAATATCTGCATGTATATTTTCTATTTCAACGTGTATATTTTCCATTTTCTTTTCTTTTTCTTTCTATTCTTCTTGTTTATTTTGTAATTTTGTTTTATTGTAAAATGCCTTGTCTTTTATGCTGCTCTAACAAAACAATTTCCCAAATTGGGATCAATAAAGTACTATCTTATCTTATTACCTTATCATGCACAATGTGGTATCTGAACACATTTAGATTAGAGATCTGTTCCTGATTTTGTTTTCATTATTTTTCTTATATAAAGGCAAGCATTGCGTCCACATTATTTGCTTACTTGTTCACATTTGAAATGCAACATAAAACTATTATTTATTCAATGATTTTAATTAATAAAAAAAACATGTATCTTGAATTACAAAATATACGCTTATTGTGATTGGGTATTCACAGTTAACCAACATTGATATTGTTCAAACAGTCATATTATCAAAATGATGTCGTCATGTTCTTTTCCCCTTTTATTTGTTCTCTTTCCATCTCCTCATATGTTCATGTCAGGCTCCTTTTCCTGCTGCTCTTGATCCCTTCTGGCTTTCTTATCTGCATGTTATTCCCAAAAGAATTGTCTTTGCTTCAACACCCATGGCATCTACTGTCGATTCATCTCTTCCTCACGTTGGCTCTTTCTTTTTCTGTTTCGTCCATTCTCCAGTCATCTCTGTATCCATTGTCTTTTTCAACCCTTTATTCTGTATCTGTCCAACCTCTTACTCTCCTCTCATGTACCTGCCACCCTTCCAGTAGCAGTTCTGTCAGAGAAATCAAAAATAGCTTCCCTGCTCCGCTCCTATTGAAACAATTGCAAATATAATATCACAGAGGGAATCAGAGCTGGCATGAACCCCTGGTTCCTTCCTATCAATCCCCTCTGCACTCATTTGCTCCCTAAGCCGTGAAGGGGAGGAGAGCAAACAAGGGAATAGAGATGTGACTAAAGTGTGTGTGTGAGTGTGTATGTACCCACATACATGTAGGCATAGGTTGGCTGAACAGAAAAACAACATTTTGTGAAAGGACGCAATAGAAGGTAGTTTAATGAGTTTTTTTGTTTTCTGCCTCTAGCAGATTTCCTCCAAATTAAAACAGCAGGGGTTGGTAACTTCTAAAAATCTTCAGAAATCTTTCCGCCATTTCCCTCATGGCTACATCTGTCTCTGTGTATATGAATGCCGGACAGGATGGCTTTGAAAAGGTCCATAACTGACTCTCAATTTTAAAAACATGGCACAAATTGACACTAAATTAGCAATAAATACATAAGAGTCTTAGCACATTTGTTACAGTTTGTCATTTTATTTAGTTAACTCTATTTGTTATGTCTTGCTTTTAGTGGGTGTTTCTATGACGTTTGAAATTGAATGTGGCATGATGTGTGCTGAATTCTACACAGTGTAATATGACATTATGCGTGGAATAGGAGTACTCTAATCAATCTTCCAAGCTGTACTGCAAGCCATATCACCACCTGCCTCCGGGCATTGTTGAAGAGTCTGAAAACATTGCATCGTGTCTCACTGACTTTCAGCAGAGGGGGGATCTCTTCTTGAGCCTGAGAGAAATAAGGGTCAAACACTATTTATGGACAAAGAGTCACGGTCAAAGGTTTCACTTTCTGACAGACATAAATTCCCATAGGCTGTATCAGCGATTTGGTGAAAGCCAGCCTAGTCTTGTTCATTTGGCTTTTTTGGAGTAGCTGGTCCTTCAGTTTATTTTTTGCTGAGAGTACAACCGCTGCCCTTCCTTGTGCTGAATAGCATTTTCTGGGAAGGTGAGAGCATCAGATACTGGCATCTTTGTATCCGTTTTTCTTCATAATACCCAGAAATATATATATAAACTCTGCATCTGCAAATGAGTGCTTCATCAGTGAATTGATTGTTTGATGAAAACAATATTGATTACAATTGAGGTATATCATATAATCATACCTTGATTATTATTTGTATTGCATTAGCAGCATCAACTATAAAAGTAGAAGTAATGGTTTGAGTAATTGGTATTAGCCAACATTATACTATATTCTCATTGAAGAGTTTGAAAATAAAATGCAATCAAACACAATTTGTGTTAAATCAAACAGCTGTCAACTTTATTATGCCTCTGATATTCAGATTAGAATATTATTTATTTGAGGTAAAGTTGCTTAGGACAGTAGTCCAAATAAATACATACAATACATGTTACGCCACACGGCACAATATCAAAATCTCTGTCAGCATAAATGACTCAAGAAGATGCCTTTGAAATTACATCTGGACTTGTAGTTTCTCAAATAGTTCTGTTACTTTGTTGTCTGCTTTTGTATTGCACTTGTCAAAGTGGACAATGTCAAATATGAAAGGTCTTTTCAAATAAGCATATGAAAGAAAACTAGAGAATGCAATTCCTGAAGAAATTGCATAGTGGGAATGCTTTATGCTGAAAAGCTGACGCTAAACTGCGATGCTGAAATGTAATGTGTAAGAAGAAAGTGAATAATTTAGATTGAAATGATACATGAACACTGGGGGCTTGAATGTGTGATGAGAGAAGAAAAGAAAGTAAAAAGGCTTGGAAAAGCAGCAGAATATTTGAACTGCAAACTTTTGAACTAACTTGATGGTGAATGATCGGTCGCCATGCCAACAGCATTTGATGA
Source organism: Gymnodraco acuticeps (assembly GCF_902827175.1). Lineage (NCBI taxonomy): Eukaryota > Metazoa > Chordata > Actinopteri > Perciformes > Bathydraconidae > Gymnodraco > Gymnodraco acuticeps. The sequence goes on from NW_022989894.1 coordinate 2,000,705, forward strand.
CATCCCATCATACGCTTAGATGCATTGATGGCTGCATCGTTACCAAACCTGTGAAGTTTTGGGCCATTTGGAGCATTTTCACTGAAGTTATGAGAAAACCGTGTTTCATGGCGAGCATTGTGTTGCCATGGCAACGGCATTTGAAGAAATCTCAAAACTGTTCCGTAGATGTCTTCACGGCTGTGAAGCACACATGTGAAGTTTGAGCACTTTTTGAACATTTTCATAGGAGTTACGACAACATCGTGTTTTATGTCGAGGGATACGCTTCCCTCGACATAAAACACGATGTTGTCGTGTTCCATGGAAACGGCATATGGTGAGATGTCAGATTTGACATAGAGCTGTTGAGGCATGGAGAGGTGATATACAGGTGAAGATTGTGGGACGACCGGACCGTGTCCATTGGAGCTATAGTGACATTGTGTTTTATGGCGAGGGATGCATTTCCATGGAAACGGCATATGATGACACCCCATAATTGACGTAGAGCTGTTGTGGACAGGACCATTAACCATTATATGAAGTCTGCTGCTCTGAGCATGTCAGTTGGAGTTATGACATCATCGTGTTCCATGACACAGGTGTTTATATTTGAGCTAACAATGTGTCCAGAGATCAAAGGTGTCCATGGTGATCAAATAAATGTGGCAAAGGCTCAAATGTGTTGAACAACACATTTGTAACAGGTTTGTTAAAGGTGGGGTAGGTAAGTTTGAGAAACCGGCTTGAGATACACTTGTTGTTATATGCCATGGAATGCTCTTGACATCCCAATAGCAATGAATATCTTTAGTGCTTTGACAACAAATCCATAAAAAAATGTCATCTGTGGAAGCCGTGGTACTGTAAAAAGCACGACAGAAAGCAGATGTGTTTGATTATGTTTGGAGTGGACAGTAGAACAACATCCTGCCTTTTGTAAGATGTTATATGTCCATTAGAATCTATCTTTAAATTGGATGTGATTATTTTCCTGTTTATATTGTCAAGCTACTAGTTTTTGTTCTGTCTGTTATGTTCATTCGGTTCAACAGGCATTTTAATACTTGGGTATTGTCATTAAATAGAACAAAATGGGGATTGGATTCCAAACTGCAGTGCTTTACACACTGCTGTGAAAGCAATGCACTCTATAGACAGGAATTAGGAAATAAAAGCTGGACTAGAGTTAAGAAATGTGTAAACATTTACAGACACAACAACAAACACATGCATAAACATACACACTGTCACAAAAGCCTGCATAAACAAGAACAAGAACAAGTTTGCAGTCCAACAACACAAATAAAATGTACTGGGCACCGTGAAACCACCAGGAATAAGTTGACTGAGACGGCTTCCTGTTTACATCTACTGCTTATGAGACACTGTTAAAACATGATAAGGGTGTAACTGCAGATAAGGGAGATGAAAAGGAGAAATAAAGGCACCAGAGCTTTAGCTGACATTGAACTCAAAATAAGAAGCCAGTTTTGACTTGGGGTCTGGAAAAAAACAAATATCTGGGTAGCTGCTTCTAACATATGTAAGACATTAGGAATACAGCAAACAAAAACAAAAATAATACTGCATAAAATGAACATGTGTTGATGGTTAAGGGAGGCATGCACATCTTGCAATATGTGCTCTTGACGAGAGCCATATTGTTGGAAATTAAATAGAATTATTTTAGTTAACGTTTTGCCAAAAAAAGGTGTGGGGGGGGGGGAGTTTGTGCACTTTATGGAGCATTTTCCCCATTGTTTTAGGTTTCAATTTGTATGTGTTTGAGGAAAAAGAAGGATACATTTCACCAACAAAGGGTCATGACAGCCATTAGAAACATATTATTAAAATTTGTCTCAGAGAGACTGTGGCACAAGGCACCTCTGTTTGACTTAGCATCTCTCCTTTCCTCGAAAAGGAACAAAGACAGAGAGATAAAGAGAGCTCCAGAAGGCCATGAAATATGTATGCAAGCATTTAACCTCAGACATTTTGTCACACACTCTCCTCAGTCATGGCCGGTCAAAGCTTAAGTGCAACCCACTCCGGCACTCTTGTTTGTTTGCTAACCCCGAGTACCTGTATTAGCCTAGCACTACCATAAAGCCCACAGGGAGTGGAGCTTCTTCAACCGTTTATGAGAACCTAAGTTGTCTATTCACTTTAAAGATTGTAGCCCTGCAAGACACTGCAGCTCAAGTGATGGAACGTCGTTTTTAAAAAACTCAAGAGAAATTGGTCAGCTTTACAGGCTGAGTGTGTATAGGCTTATACCAGGGGTGGGGAACCTTTTTCCTCTCAAGGGCCATTGAAATATTTTCAACATCCTCCGAGGGCCGTACAAATGATTGACCTCTGCTTAAAAAAACTAAAATCACAGCCCATTCATTTGGCCTTTCTTTCATGCTGTGCAAAGAAAAAGCAACCTTTTAATCCAGATATCTTACCATGACTCACGCATGCACGTGCACGGTTGTGGCATGACCACCAAAACAGAAAGATATGGACACAATATGTGTGCAAATTCAATGCAAAGGACTTCGAATCAGGGTAAGTTTGAGTCCCACTGCAGTCAGCATCTCGTTGTGTCCCTGGGCAAGACACTTCACCCCAAATTGCTCCTGTGGGTATTGTCCACAGTACTGAATGTATGCAAGTCGCTTTGGATAAAAGCGTCAAACAAATTACATGTAATGTAATGTAATGTATTTAGTGTCCTAACCATGTGAACATGATTTAAGGGGGGGGGGACCTAACCTCCTCTAGGGGGGTCCGTGGGCATGCTCCCCAGGAATATATATTTTTTAAATGTTGAAGTTAAAAGCATCAATCTGGTGCACTTTGAGAGCAACATGAAGAGATCTATGGATCCATCTCTCAACATCCATATGAAACAGAACTGGAAGCATATTTTATTTTTCTTCATGGATATTTTACAAATCACTCCCCTTTCAAACTGTATTCTTGTTTATTGATAACAACTTTTTGTTACTGTTATATAGTATTTTATACCCGTTTACTTTATTCTCTTCTTTTTTTATAACTATAATGATCATATAAAGATGTGCCTTTACCTCACTGGTTGGAGAAAAAGCTTATTATATTCGTTAGCATAGCTAGCTAACCAGATGCTAATAACAACAAAGTTATTGGCTGTATGACAGATGAACAGATCGCCACTGGGCTTTCAACTAAAGACACAGCCACGCAAAAACTGCGGCATGTGTACGGTTGAAGTGCCGGAGCGGCCCACGTGATGACACGTTAGGCTCGTGTTGTGTTCAATGACCCTGATTTTAGCAAGGAAAAACAGGCACTCGCTTGTTTAATTATTTTGTGGTCTAGATTTCTTTAATTTCTTTCTTTTTTGCGTGTATTTATAAATTACCTCGGAGGCCGGAGGTTCCCCACCCCTGGCTTATACCCTCATTCACTGTTAAAGTCACAATGTGCTGTGCCTAACAGAGAAAGGTTATCCTCTATACAGTATAGCCTTGAAATGTGATGTATTTATCTAACAACTGTTTTGATGCACATACTGTACAGATGAGAAGATTCTTTATTTGTTAAATACATGCCACAATATATATTAGAAAGGTTACCTGACCCCTGTAAAATCCCTGTATACCATAAAGATGACGCAAACCTACGAAAATAGGCCCCAGTATACACTCAATTGATCAAAACAATATTATAATTGTCAAAATATGTAGGATCTTTTCTGTCATCTAATCATACTCTGGATTATGTTCCAGTGCACCTGGGAACTAATCTGTTTTCACATTTCACAAAATGTGCTTTATTTGCTAGGAGATACTCTAATATAAGTTAGTTCTTCAAACTAATCCTTGGTTTGGAGAAAGTGGTGAAGAGGGGAACTCCTTTGCAAGTTTGTGCCAGAAAGTGTAGGGAACTCTCTGTTTTTAATCTCTGTATCACATGTTCACAAGCAATACTTCGGCACAAGGTGTACACACACTTCAGATTGCAACAACATCAGCTGCAGTGGCTGCTTCAGCATCAAAGTCTGTATGCAACCTGAATTTATTTTTTTAGTCAAAAAATGTCTGTTATTGGGAAATGCAACTGGCTTTCAGTTCAAAGCAGTCTTTCTCCCGAGTAGGGATGAATTGTTTTATCAGTAAGGTCAAAAAATGAATGGTATAGATTAAACATTGCACTTTCCAAAGAGTCGATGCTCGCTTTGTCAATACGGCATTGGTTGAACTGCTTGACTGTGCTTGACTCCCCTTTAGCCATGAGGCTGCCTCCAATTAATCTTGGATCAATTTCCATAGCAATAACAGTGATTCAAAATGTTATAGCGGAACTCTTTCCAGATAGTGCATATCCAGCCAAGTGGCACTTGATAAGCCCATGGTCGAGAGGTAAAGTGTTGGTCCATCCCCAGGTGGGTGGTTCAATCCCCAGCCCCTGCCGTCAACGTGTTGAAGTGTCATGGGCACTGTTTATAAATGGTTTGTGTATGCGTGTGAATGTAGCCTTGTTTGGCCGCCTCTGCCTATGTATGAATGTGTGAGAGTGGGCGAATGCTTATGTGTATGAGTAAAAGGGCTTTGAGGGTTTGCAAAGACTCAAAAAGTGCTATATAAATCCATTAACTATTGAATGCCTTAAAAAGAAAATCAAACATTGCTCGACCTACAAACTCCTTTTGCAATCTTGTGTGAAACTATTTTTAAATAAATCATATCTGGCAGTGAGCAACCAATTTACAAAAGTAATTTTTTTTAAATCTGAAACTATATAAAATAATTAACAAATTCATTTTCATGTGAAGAAAGCACGTGGTTGGAGCCAGTACGTTTTATTTTCAGGTCACATACTGTATCTCAAACTGGGAATATGAGGCTTAAAATAATATCGACAATAGGAATTGTCCTTGTGTAGGAGTAACAACTTTAAGGTATTGTGTTGACTTTGTAATGTTTCATATGCAAACATATCTTTGACTGGAGGGAATAAACCAACATCTGTCCCTCAAATGAGGTCACTTTGCATCATCTCTTGCACCTGGTCACTGGGGCCTATTTTCGTAGACCTGCCTACAGCAATCCCCTGATCAAAGACACTTTTTCTTTTGCCGATTGAGCTTAACCCAAAAGTATCTGAGGCAATAAGAATTATTTCAAGGAATTGTTCTGAAGCACACTGTAATGTCTATAGTTTTGTTCTTGATGTTAGCTTTCTTATTTCTTATTTTTCATACCATCTAAATACTCCTGCATCTTCACTTTCACTCTTGTCCTCCTCATCTCACTCTTCTGCTCTTGCACGCTCATTGGCATGCACACTGAGCGTCCTCTGGGAGCAACACATCACCATTATTCATGAGGGAGTACACCTCAGAGCCAGACTGACAGATCAAAAGATGTTGATGATAGGCGGGGATAGCGGTGGTCGGGGTGATAAATGGCCCCATCTCTTGGAGATGGCTATACTAAGTTTGGGGACAGAGCTGCTTTCACAGTTTCAGGGGTGTTTGTTTTCGGCCACAGTTGTATAACCCTAAACTTGCATTGCATGTTGTTAGCATGCATTATAGCCAACATACAGTATAAGCAAACAGTTTTCTTCACATTTATTTGACTAAATATCAAACTTGAATTGAACAAGCCATATAAGACAGGGCTGTTTCTATGAAAACAGTCCTTATATACTTACTGTAATTTAATATCATGGTCACTTTTAAATATGTACATGTTTTTGTATGTTGAACAATTTCTACTCATTAGTTTTGCCACAAATGATTATTCAGAATATATACAGAAAGGTCATAGGAATTTGGTGTGCCTTCCTTTTTTTAATGTTCTATTGTAGGAAAACGACTTTTTCCCCATTTCCACTTGTTTTAAAGTAATTCAATAATAATACTGGGACATCACAGGAAGCATTGGTAGGATCCCTGTAGAGACGAGACAATATTGAATTGAGGAAATCAATTAAAGGCCAGGGAAAACAAATGGAATAAAAGAAAAAACACATGATGCAATACTATAATCTCTTATGTTCTAAAAAGGAAAAAGTGTTTAGTTCTTTATCTTTGTGCATCTGTCACTATAGAAAATGACTTTCACTTTAAAGCCTCATGACATGCCTGCCATTTTCACTTTTGATTTTTTTCTTCCGTAGCCATTGACCCAAACACAGAGTCAGTAGAGGATTTGATGCAGAGGTTCCAGGACAGTTTCCGTGTTCCAAACACTGCAACGGACATGTCTCACTACCAGCACGTCATGCACAGCTCGTCAACGGGCCGCCGGAGGGTCCCCAGCCACACCAGAGGTAGGACAAAACGTTTTGTTCTCAGAATATTACAGACCTTATAAACAAATGTATTTAGAACATTTCCACATTCCCCTCAATTTTACTATGCAAACTGGACAATGTTTGCTTACTACTGCTGCCTCTGTGTTACTCGTTTTATGGTTTTGGGCATATGATGTTTGAACTTTTTTCTCCCTGCCTTATGCAAAATACATTTTCTTGCCACCCACTGTCCAACATAGTAGCAGTCCTAAACCATTATGTGTATTTTGCAGCCTATTAGGCTGTCACTGCTTGTCGACTACAGAATCATTTTGTGAGTTGATTTATGTAAAAATATCAAATGACATATTTTGTTCACACCTGCCAAATAAAAAAATCCAAATAATATTGTGGTAGAATGTTAATTAAACTGTCAAGGTGGCAATTGCCTCGACGTATATTTTAATGTATTAATTTCAGTAGGACAGATGATACACATATTTAGGCATTTTAGATGTTTGCTTAACCTGTATTTTTCTAATGAGGGGGAAATTAATGTAAATTATGTCACAGTTAATTTCACAATTAAGTGTGAATCAATATTTTGTTTACAATTTCATATCTGTGAAATATATTAATTTGTAGTTTTTCTTTTATTCACTGACATGAAGAAACTGATTTAGACACCAGATAAGGGTATGGCATGAGGAAAAAACAGTAAAAAGTGAAATAAGAATAATAGTCACATTCATAAATTGTGAGTGAACTTACGGTCTGTAAAGTTTTGGATTTATTTAGTTCAATAAAGACATGTTATGCCTCACCCACATATAAAATATATTCAAGAACATATTTAGATTTGGTATGTCCCTTTTTTACACGTTTGCCCATGTTTTTACATTTGTTCTTACAGTTTACTTCAGCTTACTCTGTTGGATTTCTGTTTCATTAAAGATTCTTTGGGAGCACAGTTTATAAATTGCATGCCATTTTTAAGATGTGCCATGGGCAACACCAGCCTCTGCCAGAGCAATAAATCCAGCTAATTACCAGCAACGACTAATAATGTGAATCGCACAATCACTCTATCATTGGTCAAGTCATTATGACCAGTGAGACATTAACACTGAAAATGAGAGATAAACCATTATGAGTGAGCCTACGCTTGCCAGTATAACATACCCTCTTGATCACTGTCATCTACAGTAGATGCAACATACAACACTGAGTAACTTTGCACACTATGCATGCTCGCCTATGTGGGGAATATGAATCTTTCATTATATATAGTTTATGTTCTTGGTTATCCAAAACACTTCAGTTTAGTTTGTATTTGTCTTATTTGCTGTATACATTTGTATTTTTCTCTATTTAATTTATCTTGGATCGACCTTCTTAACAGATGATGCTCATGAAATGAAAAATGTGCATTGTCGATACTCTGAGAAGGACACTGCTGATACATTTCCTCTCTGAGGTCAAAAGAAAAATATTTTTCTTTGTAGGTCTATAGTCAGGGTTGAATATGCGTGCAAAAGGATAGGCCACAACATGATAATGGGAGAAACTGAGAAGAAAACTCTATTAAGTAAAGGAAGGTTAAAGGGGAATTTCACATGGTCAGCTCCAGAAGGTTCGTTTTTGATAAATGAAATGAACATTGAAAGCCCCTAGGCAATGTCCAAGAGTGGACTGTTGATGGGTTGATGCATTTCTTCAACTTGGTCAACCTTTTTCCTGTACAATAGCTGTTCCTCTCACATATCCTCTTAGCCCCCGTGTGCAGAGCTTTGGGTATATGAGCTAAACGGCCTTATTATAGCTATGACACAACAACATTTGATATTATAGTTATCCATGCCATGCAGATCACAGAGATCGACACAGGCAGGTAGAGAGGTAGACAAGACTGTTTGGTTTATGAGAAGTGACAGGAGGTCCTTAGGCCGAGCTACTGGAATTAGTGTCAGACATGACATGAAACACAGGAGGTCACTATGAAGACATGAAGGTCTCATCCATTTTCAAAATGCATAAATCAAAAATACATACTTTAAACATTTGAAAGGGATCTCTTGCCTGACACTCGGAGGTCCTATTTTAAATCTATAGGCTAGCTAGGATAATGGTTGATGCTTGATCATACCTTTGGGGAATGGACAGAGGGCCCTATGATGAAAGAGAGGACTTTTGTGTCCAAGAAATTCACTATTTGGAACACTGCTAGTCTGTACACACGGAAAGCTGTTGTCCAGGACATCTGGCTGGGAGGAATAGCAGAAGGCTCTGTAGGATATATGTGTGGGTTGCCTAAATTGAGCAACACATAGTATTTTTTTTTTAGAAAATGCCATTATTAACAGATTTTCGCTTCAGGCATGAGAGATGGGGAAGAAAGGAGGCCCCTAATGGCCAATTATTGGGCTTGAGGGTTGTCTAGGTTAGAGATTTACCCCAAATTTGTGTGGGAGTGGGAACGAGAGCAAATAAGATAAACGCATCACACTATTGTCTGGTTGTCAAGTCAAATTGCTAACCAAATAACCATAGTTAATTTCATTCATTTTTACATTAAAGCAAACACGCCTGAATATCTTTTCAGCTGGAAAACTACAGTAGCTTTTGTGTCTGCTCAGCTGAGCCCTGCAGCTGTTAATTTCTTCTCCTGGTATCCACTAGCCTGCATATTGAAATTGTGCTTTGTGGTGACATTCCATACTTCCCTGTCAGCATTGCCCTAGTTTATTGTAAGCTACTGTACATATTATACCTGGTCTCTCAGAAAATGTTTACTCATGCACATTATTATCTAGTTTCAGTCCCTATCGTCAAATATCCCCATCTTGATAGCCTTATCAGGTCGTTGGAGGATTTTTCATAAAGCAGGTTGAGAACGATGAACATTTGATTAGATACTACAGCATTTTGTACATTGAAAGCCTTATTAAGTTGTTCAGATAATGATGATTGAGAGATGCCTCCAAACGGCTCTGAACATGGCGACGCAGAGCCAGCGGCTAGCGTCTAACGCAGGGTGGTCTACATACAGAAAAACATACAAAGGGCTGGGCCACTCACTAGAGGTAAATTGCCTCATAAAACGAGTTATAAGTTGGCAAAATCAATCAAATGTCGGTCAATTATTCTTGATACTTGAAAATACTTTAAGAAACCCAACAGCGTACAGCTCACCATAGGGTTTCATGTATTATGTTGGCAGCTCATTCCTTCAAACAAAAGCCTCAGATTGCTTATAAAAAGGGGAAATATGAAGGGTCTATTTCAAGATTGTTATCTAATTAAGTTATTGGGCTTTTTCTTCACATATATATTTCAGAAGTAAAATATAAGACGAGCACAAGTTTTATTTGTGGTCCATATTTCATTATACTTTTTTAATTAGCTGAGGGCCGTTTCAAAATGGGCCGCAGGCCACATTTGGCCCACGGGCCGTAATTTGGACACCCCTGATCTAACAGTTCAGACAGCAGGGATGGTGCAAACAACAGAAATACTGCTGACTTAGCAAGCAGTGTTGACCTGAGGGTGAACCTTCAATCACATATTTCATACCATGACACCTGACAAACTTGTAGTTAGCCTCTATTCACGTCTAAGATGGATAGGATAGCTACATGTTAATCAAAAAAGCCAAGGCCAAGCTAAGAAGGATGAGGAACAAATTGCATTTTTATTTTTCCATTCAGCTTTCCTTCATCCATGCAAATCTTTTAGATGTTTGTGTTTTTACAAAGCTAGTTAAAATGTGTTTAATAACAGGCTACTGTTATTACTGCACTGCAGTGTTGTCTTCTACTTCTTGTCCTTGCAATTGCTTTTAGGTTCATTTTTGCCATCTTCTTGATATTTACTTTTCAGCTTGGGAAATTCACAAAAGTCTATTTAATGCATTTTGAAGATGCATACTTGTGGCTCAATAACATTTAATATATACAATCTCAATTGTGTGTGGATATATTGAAAATGAAATGATTTGTGGAACCACTTTATTTTCCCTGTATCAATGATCCCTTGATCCTGCATCCTGTACATGAGTTAACAACTTGATATGTTTTTAGAGAGGTTTGCTTTCATCTTTTGTTCTATTTGGAGTGTTCCCATTCAGTGGGATGCGCACAAAGGCTTTGCTTTTATATGCAACAACCCCCTGTATACATAATTGTTCTTGGTCTTTGACTACTTCCTAATGATCTGGGATTGACATGTGAGCTGTTGTTGCTTGCTTCTGAAATGCCTCCTGAAGTTTGGTAAAAATATGTCATGTATGGTTTCCTGTTCAGTGCTTTGATTTGACCCGTGACTTTAGCCTTATTGCCCCCATTGACTTCTGCATGGCATTATAGTTGCTAGGAATGGCAGTTAATGTTGGTTGTCAGGAGATGGAAGTCCCTGTCTCTCCAGACCTATAGTTAGCATTAAGAATAGTGAGTGGGGAGACTTTGCTGATGTGTTGATCTCCCCCGCACATCATGCCTGGTGCAGAGTGTCAACTATGTGTGGCCTTAAAGAGCCTGTGACACGAGTTTCCCCCATCATCCAAACCCATCAATTTGAGTAAATATTGTCCCCTTGAAAACCGTTACTGAACTGATTTTGGATATTTGTACTTTGATAACCATTAATCTGCCCTTCAATGTTGACCATTTTCTGGATCTTCTCGGGGATTCTTCAAGTCCCGCCAAATTATGTGTGACGTCATTGCGGGCACAGCGCTCCAGCTGCACCGTTCAGGATCCCAGCAGCTGCATGTAAACGCACGATGGCGCACACAGCAGCAAGCTCAGACAGCGATGACAGTTTAATTTTGAACGTGTCTGAGAGCTCATATGAGGCTGAAGGATCGGTTTATGTTGTATCTGTTAGAAGTTTAGGAATTAGGTGCGTCAATATGGGCAATCATACGGTCATGTAGCCAGTGGGACTAAAAATCATCCCGGTGTTGCAGTATAACGTGAGTCATGACAACTGGCGACATTCTATTATTTTCGTCATAGGAATCCGGGGCGTGTACATTGAGGACCCATTGTTGACTTACCATGTCGATCGCCTCGTTTGTCGTTTACGTTCATCTTTTGCTATATCTGCCTTCCTAAGATCACTTTGATGCACATTCAGTACTCGTATGTGAGGTTGTGGGTGAGAGGTGGATATCGTGACGCTTACAGGGAGGTATCGAACATTACAAAGTAGGTGACTGTGTGGATGCCTGTTCAAAATATTGCAAACTTGAATAAATCATTTAAATTATATATTTGTGTCCGACTTTCATTTGTACATCGTTATTAATGTGATCTATAGTAGCTTTGATAGCTGCCCATACCTTCAGACAGCCTAAAAGTAAAACACAAGTCGTTTATTCACAGCCCGAACGCTCATCGACATGACTGGATCACTCATGACCAGTTGTGATCAGCTCCGATTAAATTGTGATATAAATGCTGTAGCTATTCTCCAGGGAGCCTGTTTTTTTAATGAAATACCTGTATCCCTCTCATCACAACAAGACTCTACACTGTGCAGGAAAAACAATTACATACATGAAAATAACCTTGATGCATGGGAATGAATCACACAAACTATCTTCCGTGGCTATACTGATGTGACAGTAACGGTCAACCACAGAAACGTAAGTCCAGCGGGGCACAAGTTGAATACATATAAAACATTTGTACATCGTTCTTAATGTGATGTATAGTAGCTTTGATAGCCGTCCATACCTTCAGACAGCCTAAAAGTAAAACACAAGTTGTTTATTCACAGCCCGAAAGCAGCATCGAGATGACTGGATCATCTGCAGTGTTGGGCAAATTACTTCCAAAATGTAATACAGTACATTACTTATTACTGTCTTTTTTAAGTAATAGGCTACGTTACATTACAATATTACTGTCTCTGAAATGTAAAGATCTACATTACTTTTATATTAGCCTACTTTTGATCACAAATACATGGATCCTGAGATTGAAGCTCAAGCCGGTGACCAGTGAGATTGTTCTAACAATTTCCAATAAATGTTATTCTGAAACATAACTATCACTGTTGTCTTTCCTTCTATAAATGAAGCGAAAAATATGTCAAGCTGGCGCTTAGCCCTCCAAAAAGTGCATGGTTGCAACTTAGACAGTTAAACATTTTTATATCAGTGGGTCCTCATGGTGCAACACGGAAGGCAGACCGAATTGCTTAGACACAGGTGTCACATGAACTTTAAATGTTCTGGAAAGTTCCTTATACAGCTTTAGCCTTTTTTATCTCATGAAGTCCCTCAGTGACACACACTGAACAGTCTGGTGGGTTATGGTCCTTGTCATTTGCTTTTGTGTTCCCATAACAACATGTCCAAGATGTCCATGTGCCAGGCTAACACATGTGACAGAACTAGCTACATTTGGAAAGGTTTTTTGTTGCTAAAGTTAACATTCAAGCCATTTAAGAATAAAAATGCTTACATGACATGTCATTTGTTAAACATTAAGCTGTCTTCGGCTCTTTTCTGATTCTGATTACATATAACCTGTTGTAGAAACATTTATTGATGAAATTGATATGAAACAAATGCCATAAATATTGCTGTGACACTGATGTCACATCGGGACATTAACCCTAAACATTCACAGTAAACCCGGAGTGACATATATGCACAATTACAAATATGATTATGATCTGCTCAGTTAATTTAGTTGATTCAATTATATTTAGTTAACATATTCTTTATTATTCAATTTAAAGTATGTTCAAACAAATGGAAACCAAAAAATCATCCTCATTCATGAAGTTATAAATAAGAGTTACTTTACCATTAAAGCCCAATGTGACACATATGTCACATTTCAGATATTTGACACTAGGGGGGGTTACTTGTCAGAAATGTGTTCTAGGTCTATTTAGGTCTATTTAGTCTAAATGACGTTCCCCTTAATTTCCCCAAAAGTAGAAATGGGTCCGGGTTTTTATGGGTTAAACGTATAGGCTTAAAGGCATAATATAACTACTGTATTATATGTATTCAACGTGTGCCCCGCTGGACTTACTTTTCTGTAGTTTACCGTTCTGTGACATATCAGTATAGCCACGGAAGATAGTTTGTGTGTTTCATTCCCATGCATCAAGGTTATTTTCATGTATGTAATTGTTTTTCCTGCACAGTATAGAGTCTTGTTGTGATGAGAGGGATACAGGTATTTCATTAAAAAAACGTGCTCCCTGGAGAATAGCTACAGCATCTATATCACAATTTATTCGGAGCTGATCACAACCTGTCATGAGTGATCCAGTCATGTCGATGAGCGTTCGGGCTGTGAATAAACGACTTGTGTTTTACTTTTAGGCTGTCTGAAGGTATGGACAGCTATCAAAGCTACTATAGATCACATTAATAACGATGTACAAATGAAAGTCGGACACAAATATATAATTTAAATGATTTATTCAAGTTTGCAATATTTTGAACAGGCATCCACACAGTCACCTACTTTGTAATGTTCGATACCTCCCTGTAAGTGTCACGATATCCACCTCTCACCCACAACCTCACATACGAGTACTGAATGTGCATCAAAGTGATCCTAGGAAGGTAGATATAGCAAAAGATGAACGTAAACGACAAACGAGGCGATCGACATGGTAAGTCAACAATGGGTCCTCAATGTACACGCCCCCGATTCCTATGACGAAAATAATAGAATGTCGCCAGTTGTCATGACTCACGTTATACTGCAACACCGGGACTCTCGACCGGCCCACTTCGGTACCGCTAGTAAATTGTCAACAGGGGGAGTGGGGGATGTCAGGGGCGGCGGGTGCTGTAGATAGTAAATGTAAATATGTAAATATTTGTGTCACTGCATCCTGGTAAAATACAAATATAATGCAATGTCTGTGTCTTTGACATTAGCGCTGCTAGCCACCTGTGCTCTGTACTACGAAGCCAGTTCAACAGACCCTGGATATGTTTGAGTAACAAACAAACTAACAACAACAAACTAACAAACGAGATCTCGCTAAGCGGTCCTACGACGCTGGTTATCAACTCGGTAAATCAAGCCAGGGTTTCTCTCTCCAGCTGAGAGCGCGTTCACGTCTAAGACACGAGTGGATCTGACTTTAATTACATTTGACTCGAGTGTTTCGTCAACATAATGTGTTGCTTAAAATAATAATTCTCTTCTGCATACAGTATGTGACACTGTAAATGTTGCACGCCCAGATACGGCTGGAGAAGCTGACTCAGATAAGGAAATATATGATACATTATATGATCGATTATCTGATTGATGATGTGATATGAATGATAAGTGCGACACGTCGGCGTCTTCTCTGCATACAGCAGTTTAAACTGTATTTCCTTTATCCTGTAATATGACTTGAGAGATTTAAACTCCGCACACTGAGTTGATCTCTTTTCTATAGACGCCGGAGGCGGGCAGCGTCAGGTAAAAAAAGTTATTTAGCCTTCCCAAACCTGAACCTCACGCGCCGCCTATGGGGGATGTGCTAGTGACTTATCCGACCGGCCCACTTCGGTACCGGCCCATCGGGATTCGTCCCGATGGCCAGTCCGCCACTGCACCCAGCCCAGGTAAACTGTCAACGGGGGGAGCCTCGCTGCGGGGAAACGGTGGACCTGGTGTCCCGATCGGAGTGGGAATAATAATAATAATAATCCGTGCATTTTATCCATTAATTTCCCCAACATTGTGGTGAAAAAACCACACGTTTAATCCATGTTGGTGTACTACAACTACAAAAAGCATCGGGTGGTTTTCTCATCAGGAAATGCAGACCGGCACAAACAAACGATTTTTAATCATCATTCTCACGATCATTTAATGTATCATATGTTCGCCGAATTGACATGAAAGCACTAATAAATGTAGTTTCATCCACTTGAGTTTACAACTACAAAAATAATCGATTTGTTTTTATATCACATCCTACGGGAGGAAATTCAGCAGCTCTCACTACCGATTTGTAATCCTAATGCAGGGGTACTCAAATACAAATCTTAAAGGTCCAAAATAAATGTTTCAATAAGACAAAGGTCCGTTTATTACGGTCATTTAAACTTTTAAACAATTGCAACAAGATTCTTAACACGAGGTTGCAAAAACTAAAATAATCTGTATGCAGCAGTTTTCATTGTTATTGTGTCTGTGCTTGACCCCTCAGAGTCGCAGTGTAAGAGCTGCACAGTTATGAATAAAGGTAGCTGCACCCTCTTTCATTCAGCATTCCCATTATTGCTTTATAAATGTCTTGCCCCCTTGTGTGTCCACTGAGGTTCGTCAGGCCCAACACATCTTCAACAAACTCCCCCTTTGCCTCATCATACAAACTCACAAACACCAGCAACTGAGCATTGTCAGCGGTGTCAGTGGACTCACCCACAGCTAAGGAAATGCACTGTGCATTTTCTATGCCATCACAAAGCTGATTAATCAAATCACCAGCCAGTATTTATGTTCTTCTGGTTGCTGTGGAATCTGAGAGGGGGATTTGCTTGATTTTACCTGTTATTTCCTCTTTTTGTTTGCCTTCAACATGGTCTCCATCACTTCAGTCATGCATTATTTTATACTTCAGTTATGATCCAGTGGAAAGTCCTTACCTACTGGCCTAGTTCAATCAAAGTGGTTACTTTATTTTGGCTGGGCAGTGTAGTTTTACACACCGTCTTATTTGACTTTCTCAGGACTTAAAACTGTTTTTTGGGGGCAGACCCCCTCAAAGAAAAAAATATATTTACAAACGTAAGGTCATCATCTTAACAGTTGTGTATGCTCATCCGTGAGCAGAGCATCAAGTTGACATGTCTATTACAGCTGAATGCGGCGATTACCATTTTGTTCAGCAAAACGCCTCACAAACGTATTAAGATCAACAGCTTTAGTGCGTTTTGATGCAATGCTGAGTACAGCCAAACTGACAGTCTCTTCTCTGTCACTGTAGACCGCAAATACCTCATTCCTTCAGTGCTTGGGTCCGAAATGCTTCTCGTTTTGCACCGTCCAGTTCAAATGAAATCGCCGCCAATCATATGTCCACGCTCGAGCCAGGACCGGGGGAGGGGTTACATGACGTGCATCTTGTGCTGCATTCACTTGCACTCGGACATCAGAGACTTTCTCTCATAAATGTCCGATGAGCCACAACTTTTCTTTCAAAACAAAGCTGCCAACTGGGGTGGCAGCTGGGGTGGCAAGGCCTATTTTTAGGGTGTCAGTTGCCACCCCGGTAGGTGAAACTAGGCTACTAGCTACAGTACAGATGGAACTAGATGAGCTGTTAACTCTCGCTGTGAATTTTTTTTTTTTTAAACTCTCGCTCTGACTCAGACAGGTTGAAAGAGACGAGACACACATTTTTCCCTCCCTCATTCCGCGAAGACCCGCCCTACTGTGCCTCTGATTCGCAGATTGTTTGGGGGGGGGAAACGCTGACGGGATGCTGAATGTGATTGGACCAATGCGTTGACAGACACACACAGACAGTGGAACAGTCGGACATGCAAAGCGCTGTTTGCAGTCTATGGACATAGCGGATCATTTTGACTCTTTGCGTTGTGGCGATATCTCGCAGATAACACAGATAATACATATGAAAAGTATAATTTGCTCAGAGTCCAGAGACAGTTGTGGTTCGGTCCGGATCCGGACCTGAGTCCGGACTTTGAGGATGCCTGTCCTAATGTAATCATCATCTTCACCACGATCATTTATGTTTATGTTCGCCGAATTGACATGAAAGCACTGACAAATATGAATATACTGTAGTCAACTTCATTAAAACGTTATTAACGTGCCTAAACTCAGTAATTCACCATTTCTACGCATGACAACACACTTTGTCCGTGTTTGGCTCTCTCGCCGCACAGTGAAGCGTTCCCGCATTGACGTCACTTCCGGCTTCCCCCAAAACTTCAAAATGAGTCGAAGGAATTTCCCCGTGATGTTCGAAATTATTGATATTTAACGGAACAGTATCGCTTTTTCTTTTTTAAACTGACGGTTCGAGATTACTAGTAGCCCAATATTTCATTGCACAACAGTTGTTGGGATGCTGTCACAGGCTCTTTAAGTAGACAGCGTTATTCCCACTCAATGTACTGTAGAGTAGAGTGTTATGGGTGTTAAGGTGCCATTTGGTCATGTCATCCTGTGAAGGCACAGTTGAGCCTATAGTTTGCAGGAAATGTGAAATATAATATTTGTGTAAAATGTCCAGTTTTACCAAAATAGTTAGTTTTCTCATGTGAAGCATTACATTACATTACATTGCATTTAGCTGACGCTTTTATCCAAAGTGACTTACAATAAGTGCATTCGACCAAGAAGATACAAACTTGAAGAAAACAGGTTTTCTGCTGTCCTGATTTCAATGGGAAGTTCATTCCACCATTTTGGAGCCAGGATAGTAAACCAACGACGTGTTTTAGCTGATGGGAACTTGGGTCCCCCTCACAATGCGGGTGCAGCGAGCCGTTTGGCTGATGCAGAGCGGAGTGCACGTGCTGGGGGGTAAAGTTTAACCATGTCCTGGATGTAGGAAGGGCCAGATCCATTTGCAGCATGGTACGCAAGTACCATTGTCTTGAAGTGGATTCTAGCAGTTACTGGGGTGTGAGAACATTTTGGAAGGTTGATGAAGACCAGACGAGCCGCTGCATCCTGGATGAGCTGCAGAGGTCTGATGGCACATGCAGGTAGACCAGCCAGGAGGGAGTTGTAGTAGTCTAGGCGTGAGATGACGAGAGCCTGGACCAGAAGTTGTGTCGCTTTCTGGGTCAGGAGGGGACGTATCCTCCTGATGTTGTAAAGCATGTATCTGCAGCAGCGGGTTGTAGCAGCGATGTTTGCAGTGAAGGACAGGTTGTTATCTAGGGTCACACCCATATTCCTTGCAGTCTGAGTCGGGAAAAAAACAGAGGTGCCGATGTTGATTGTTAGGTCAATAGTTCAGTCTTGTCAAGGTTGAGCTTGAGGTGGTGAGCAGACATCCACTGAGAGATGTCAGCTAGACAAGCAGAAATGCGTGCGACGACCTGGGTCTCTGAGCGGGTAAAGGACAGAATTAATTGGGTGTCGTCAGCGTAGCAGTAGTATGAAAAACCATGCGGGCTAATGACAGATCCGAGCGAGTTTGTGTACAAAGAGAAGAGGAGGGGACCAAGAACAGTGCCCTGAGGGACCCCTGTAGTTAATTGACAAGGGTCAGACTCTGACCCTCTCCAAGTTACCCTGTAGGTGCGGTCTTTGAGGTATGAGGTGAGGAGGGAAAGTGCAGAGCCTTGGAGAGTGTGAAGGAGGATCTGATGGTTCACCGTGTCAAATGCAGCAGACAGGTCGAAAAGGATGATGACATAGGAGAGGGAGGCTGCTTTAGCCGTGTGCAGTTCCTCAGAGACAGCGTGGAGGGCAGTTTCTGTTGAGTGACCTGCCTTGAAACCAGACTGGTGCGGATCCAGAAGGTTGTTCTGATGGAGATAACAGGAGAGTTGTTTAAAGACAGCATGTTCAAGTGTTTTAGACAGGAACGGGAGGAGAGACACAGGCCTGCAGTTTATAACATCAGACGGGTTGAGTGTGAGTTTCTTTAGGAGAGGGTTTACTCTTGCCTCCTTGAGACTGTTTGGAAAGTGACCAGAAGTGTTGATGAAATGGGTGAGAAACAGTAGAATATCAGGAGCGATAGTCTGAAGGAGGTTTGAGGGGATAGGCTCCAGAGGACAGGTGGTAGGACGGGCAGAGGTAATGAGGGTAAGAACCTCACTTGGAGAGAGAGGGGAGAAGGAGGTTAGTGTGTGGGTGAAAGGAGGGTCTGGTGACCCAGCGGTGAGTAAAGGTGAGTCAGAAAAAGAAGAATGAATGTCATCAACCTTTTTTTCAAAGTAGTTAACAAAGTCGCTTGACAGAAGGGAGGAGGGGGAAGGGGCTTTGGGGGGGTCCAGGAGGGAGGAGAAGATCGAAAATAGTTTTTTGGGATTGGAATAGGAAGATTGGATCTTATCTTGAAAGAAAGTGCTTTTTGCCTGAGAGATCGAAGCAGAGAAAGAGGAGAGGAGAGCCTGGTAGGTTAGGAGGTCGTCATGGTGTTTGGTATTTCCACCATTTCCGCTCAGCTGCCCGAAGGACGGTTCTATTAGCACGCAGTGCATCATTTAGCCAGGGAGCAGGAGGGGACAGACGAGCCTGCCGAGATGTGAGAGGACAGAGAGAGTCCAGAGAGGATGAAAGAGTAGAGAGGAGAGTTTCTGCAGCAGAGTTTGGAGGCAGGAGTTGGAACGAGTCAGACGAAGGGAGGGCTGAGAGCACGGTTACGGCGGACAGGTGCAGAATTATAAGAGATTAGTTTGTTATGTTTGGAAAGGGGTAGAGCGAATTAAATGAAAAAGTGATCGGATGTGTGAAGTGGGTTTACAGAGAGGTTAGAAGTAGAGCAGTTCCTTGAGAATATAAAATCAAGGACATTGACAGTTTTATGAGTTGGTGGGCATGGAGACAGTGAGAAAGCAAAGCCGGTTAAAAGTCATCTTAGTTCAGATATCTTCCCTGTCTGGAGGTTGAAGTCTCCGAGAAGTACAGCGGGAGGGCCAGTTTCAGGGATGTGTGAGAGGAGATTATCTAATTCCTCCAAGAAGTCCCCCAAGGCGCCTGGTGGACGGTAGAGAACAACAATGGTTAATTGTATAGGATGGGTTACTGTGACGGCATGGAATTCAAAGGTGGAAGGAGTGAAGTTAGGTAGCTTGAAGAGGGAAAAGCTCCATTTGGGAGAGAGCAGGAGACCAGTGCCATGTCCTCTGCCAGTGGGTCTGGGTGTATGGGTGAAGGAATATGCTGTGGAGAGAGCTGCTGGGGTGGATGTGTTGGATGGAGTAATCCAGGTCTCAGTGAGAGCAAGGAAATCCAGAGACTGCAGGAATGCATAGCCCAAGATGAAGTCAGCCTTAGGAACAGCTGACTGGCAGTTCCACAGGCCACCTGTAACTAGATGTTGGATCACAGTGGAGCATGTGTGATAGACGAGAGCAGGCCGGTTATATCGATTAGGACAGCGGTTTTCAAAGTGTGAGGCGCGCCTCCTTGGGGGGGTGCCAGAGAGCTTCAGGGGAGGCGCAGCGTGAGAAAACGAGAAAAAGACGAGTAAAGTGTCACTTGCACACTTTTGGCTGTCTGTGGAGACCGAGTTCCCCCACCTCGCCAAAAAGGCTGTAAAAGTGCTCATTCCCTTCACCTCCACCCAGGGGCAGACTGGCCATCTGTGTGTTCTGGAGAATCACAGAACGGCCAGTCGTCAGCGGACGGCCGGCACCGGCCTTTGATTTTTTATGTTTATTTTTTTTCTGTCGTCTGCGCTGAGGTCCGTTTCCACGCAGCAAGGCTTCCCCCCCCCCCCCGTTGACAGTTCACGAGCACCCCCCCCACACCCGTTGACAGTTCACTAGCGTGCTCTACCAATGTGTGTGGGCTGGGCTGGGTGAGACTCCAGGGCTGATTTTTAGTCCCAGTCCAGCCCATAAAGATAAAAAGGTTTTAAAAAAGTTATTATTTAATGTTTTAAGGAGGTGACACTACTCAGCCAATCAAATTGGTGCAGTCAGTGAGTCAGCACGATAGATTCAAACACACACGGACACGAGACAAGAAGAGAGAAACAGTCTGAGTCATTTCAAATGGCGTGCTCAAAAAAGAGAAAGGTAGACAGCGGAAACAGAGCATTTAATGGCATGTTCTTTTACTGGACCTCTTTGAAATGCAATTTAATACCCCTGCATTATAGCTACAACAACAATAATAATAATATTAATAATAATAATAATAATAGCAATAATAATTGGGAGGGGGGGCGCGGCTGTTCTTATGTTCTCTGAGGGGAGGCTCACCTTCCCACACATTGAAACCCCCTGGATTAGGAGATACACAGGGCCAGTGATAATTGCGAGAAGACACATAAAGGGATTACCACTTGTTGTGCAAACCTGTGTTCTGGAAAGACAATTAATTAACCTTAATATGCCATGATGTGCTTCATATAAAGACACTTAAGTATTTGTTTTGTATGTTGAATTATGTACACTCAGAAACCATTGTTGGCATAAAAACTGTAGTGCCCTTAAACATAGATGCATTTTATAATATGATTGTGTTTGAAAAGCTATGTTTGCATAATGTACATGTCAATGTTCAAGTGTATCCAACTCTTAAAAAAAAGAAAATTTAACAGTTCCTGGTTTTGTCAAAATGATACACTTAAACAACCTTCCACATTATTTTCATGCGCCTCTGTGCATGCCGTCCCCTGCTAGAGTGTTGCTGTATTTTAATGTGCTGGCTGGAAGCTGTGGAAGTGTTTTGATGTGTCACAACTAATACTGTGGTTCATTACAGTGAGGATAACCTTATGGTTAGTATCTAGCCTTTCTCCTTTAATTGATGCTTTGAAGTAGCACATGAAAGTCGTTTTGTGTGTGTGTGTGTGTCACAAGCTTCATTTTGTGTGTGTGTGTGCGCAAAATATTGCCTGTGTGTTCCATAGTGCCTGCATTTTTTTCTCTGCTCAGCTCCACTTTCAGAAGTCCTCAATCTTCCCTGCAGACAAAACACAGTGATTACAGCTGTGGGTCTGCAGCCCAGAGGCTTCTCTACAACAGGCCATAGCTGATCTACTGCCAAGTCAGAAAACAGTGTGTGACAATATTTTTTAATGCTGGGTGAAAGATTTACAGAGACGAAATACAACAATGTCACACATATGTCTATTGATCCATCAGACTAAACATATGTTATCTAATTAATCATCTTTGTCAATAATAATAATTGTTCATTATTATCAATTGCGAAACATTTAATACAAAAATATTGCATTACGCAAAACCATAATTACATTTATCCTACTGTAACATCATTTTGACCTCCCGTGCTACCATAACTTTAATTTAAAAACAACTGATCCTCACCTGTTTGTTTTTTTTAAACCAAATAGGTGAAGGGCTACTTTAAACCACAAAACAGTTTAAACAAAATAAAGTTAAAGTATTCACCTAGTCATACATTAGCTCTGAGGCTAGCAATAATGTGTCACAAGCTGCATTTTGTTCATTACAAATCAATATCCCCGGGTTTATTTGATTTCTAATCCCACACATTGTCCCTGCTCTGTAAACCCTCTCTCCTCTTAAAAAAAGTTATGATGCTTGCCTGAGTTTTCTCATTACAGAAGACAGTGAATCCTTGGTACAAAACTATGCCATGAATTTTTCACAAGATGTTTTTAACCATGGGCACTGAGGAAGATGAGTAGCTGCTTAGTGGGGTGTACACACTCAATTTGGACTAAGCCAAGCACTTGTATGTGAGCATGCCCCCGTTTCAGAAGAAGAGGGGCTTGATGCCTGCTTGAAGAGGCTGTTTTTTTTACTCAAGCAGTCTTCTTAGTGAACACGGTCAAAGTCCAGTGGAGAGTGCAGTCATTCTCCTCAGTTAATGATGAGGAACAATATTTATTAGTTTATTCAGAGAAGTATGGCAGAGGTTGAGAATGCTGCCAGTGTTGACACATTGAGGCAAAGCCGAGCAAACATCAATGCGATGGGGGGGGGTTATCCCAGCCACATCCAGCCATGCCTCTCCTGTCTGACTGAGAGCTCCAGCAGCAGCTGGTGCTCTGCTTCAATTTATGTTCCCCTCTACACACAAGCTACTCTATTTTGGTTGTGATGTAACTTTCTAACCACCCTCAATCCCAGAAATTATTTTTGTTTATACAACTGTTTGTCACTGCACACACTTTTAGATGTCTTTTATACATAAATATGTGTCCCCGGTGTGTCAGGAAACTCAAAACATGTGTCAGAAAACAAAACCCCTTTTCCTCAAACCCAAATGTCTCAAAACAGGGGAACAACGGAGCTGATCCAGATTTGCGTACGATATGACGTCATATCGGACATGTGTACCCACGGCACTATCAGAAACTTTGCTATCAGAAACAATGCACGACTGTTTCTGACATAATATGGTCTTTGTTTACATTAGCAAGCATTGCTAACACTCAGAGCTAACCTGTACTGGAGAGAGCATGTGAAAAAAAAATAACTCACCTTGTGGTAAACCCACAAGAGAAAAAGCGAAATAATTTTTGATGTGGTTTGGAACATGATGGAGTTTCATCACCGCAGCATTTAGCTGTATCTTCCGGTAGAATTATGAGCAGGCACAAGCTCCCCCTCCTCTTTTTTTTTTTTTTTCAAGCTAAGGACCCAGATCAGCAATTTTCTAATAGGGCTTATATAGAGGGATATGAGGGATGTCTAAAATGCATGATCTGTTTGGTATTTTGAGCAAAACACATTATAGACATGTTTTTTTATATATACTTATATATCTGAGACCCATAAGTATGCCTAAAAATATCATAATAGGAGACCTTGTGACGAAGATTACTTTGTCACTGTGGACTGGCGGCTTCGGGCCTTGTACTATTGCACATGTGGTTTTATTTTGAAAAGTGTTTCCCTTTCCCCATGTCTGTTACTTCTGATTATGTTCACCTGGTGCCCTGTGTTGTCTCCCCCCCTCCCTGTCTGTGTTGGCTGGTAGTGTGTGTGAGATCCTTGTGGCTGGTGACTGTGCTCACGTGAACAGCCAGATTGAGGCTGTGTCATGTGCCCGTGAGTAATAAATGCCCACACCGGGTTGTATTTTTGACGTTCTACCTCTGCCTCCTTTCTTGGTCGGGCCGCTCAACGGTCAGCTTCACAGACCATTAAAGCAACTAGAGATAATGGTCTTGGTTAAACACACGTTATTTCCCTAAAGCTTTGGTTGCTTAAAGTTAACCACAGATACATGTGAATGCCAGCCTAGACTCTATGCCCACCATCCTCATTGACAAACATAATGTGGCTTTGGGGTGTGGTATTCAAATTGCTGTTTGCATTCAAAAAAGTGTTTCCTTTGAACATAAATTATACAGCTATTACCTCTGTCAGCACAACGTAATTGGGTAACAGTGTTGCTTACTGCGCAAACATACATCATTTAATTACTGGCAACACACCCACAGTGATCCCAACCTTTTTTTTAATATAATTCATTATTTCAGATTCAGGTCACGTTCAAGTCCTTTCTTAAAACCAAGCAAAAACAGCTTAGGTTCTAGCAGTTACATTTGCCGGTAGTAAATTCCGAATGGTTCTCTGCAGCCTTCCTTCGAGTATAATCTGTTGATACTATTAGTCTTAACCACACTCTTTAAAGCTTTGATTCAAAGAGTCTGGGGACATGTTTTCATGTTTCCTGCAGCAGAAGCATACATATTAAGGAGGTTGGTTAATTGCGTGTGTGAGCGTCTTCTTTATTATATGTTTTGGAATTGTATTGTTGAGACCCATAAAGGGAAGTGACACCCATTGTTATAAGTGATATAGTAAAATAAAGTTTCTGTATGATTTAGGGGCTCAACCAGAAAATAAATGACAATTCAAACACGTAAGAAGGAGGAACACACATAACCCTACCTTCTATCACAATAATGCTATGTTGACTGATAGCTATGTCTAAGTTGTGTGCAAGTTGTTTGTTTCAATTTACAAATGTTGTGAGCGGCTTGATAATGCTGCTTTTATTTGAGACACACAATTTAAATTGAGTGTTTATTTACTTGTGGCTCAGGCTTTTTGACAAGCTCCTTTTTAATTGGGATGGGAAGTGCTGCAACACAATAAGTGTTTTAAATGTGGACACAATAGAGAAAAATAGTATGTACCTTTTTGTTAACTTGATCACGCTAAAATCATTGTTTGATGTGTTTTGCATATTAGACTCACAAACAATAACACACTTTTTCTTCTTTTTGGGATTTTAGGATTCAGCATTGTGTTCAAAACTACCTTCATTTGTGAATCACTCAATGCATTCATCATTTATCAAAGGGGTTATTTCTTCTTCCAGATATATTGACAATACAAACCCTTATTTCAGTCTTCCTGCTGTGTTTGCCTTTTCATTTTAGGATTACTTTTAAGATTTTATTTTATCAGGACACAGCATGAGTCATCCGTTTCTGGAGAGACCCTGACCTTTTAAGTCCCTGTGAGGCAGACAGTAACAGACTGTCTTAAAGCGAGATCCACTATCTTTTCCCCGATCGAAAATAAGGCGCAAAGTAACTGTGGAACTGTGATGCATATACTGACGAACTGCAAAATCAAGCCTCACCTCAAAGAGTTATAAGTATGACCTTCCAGTTTCCTCTGCTTCAACATTGTTGTGCTGCAGTCAGCTTACCTGCTGAGAGCGCCACACATTGAGCGTGAGTTTTCATCACTGCATATGCCTCCACACTGACTGACAAACTGTTTAAAAAAAAAAAAATGAAGAGACAGTTTATCTCATCAATGTCAACTTGTAAAAGAAAAACATGCAAATGTCACAAATAAATAAAAAGACAAAAATAAGGGAGGCCATTGTTTTTCATACTCTATTTTGGCAACACCTTTGTGGGTGACAGCTGCCATCCCTATGTGGTGTTACCACTGCACAATCTGTTAGATAACAGGTGAGGAAACAACATACAGTGGGGGTCCATTGGCCACTGCTTCTGAAATTACCGTTAAAAGCATGTCACAACTTTTCAGAAAAGGCAAATCTAAAATTCCTGAGATGTACCATTTTCTTATTGGCTCCAAATTGGCAGGCTTACACTCGATGCTAGGAGAGTACCAATAAAATAATATAGAGGTGAGTGTGTAAACACTGAGTCCACTTGAGTACAAGAGCCAAGTGGTGCATTGTTAAGTCTCCCACCTTCTCAAGTCCTTTCTCTTCAGCATAACAGGTTGCAACTCATAAATGTAGGTTGTAAAATGTGTCTGCAGGGCTTATTATTGTGATGCCCTCTGTAATAACTTTTCAACATGCCCGTGCTGTTTATATATAATATGATTGTGTGTGCGTGCGTGTACAGTATGGGGCTTTTAAAAATACACAATGCAACAGAAGACTAAAACAGTATTGATTGGGATTACTTTGGATGGGCAAACAGAGCAGTGGCAGGAGACTGAAACATGAGGGGGTAATGGGTGAGAGATGAGGCTAGCTAGACCACTGTGATATGCATGTGGTCATCCTGTGCCAACATGTGATACATGTGGATATATGGACAGTATACATTAATGCCCCGGCCACACGAGGACGAAAACGGCCGTTTGCGTTACTGTTTAGTGTCATATAGACCATTCGGCCACACGAGGACGACCGAATACGGCACTAAACGACTGAGGAAACGATAACGGGTCCCAAGGTGGATAGAACGGCATACGCAACGCTCTGGGGGGTCACACGTCTCCGTGTGTGCGCCCTATACGAACATGTTCTGATAGTGATTGCGCAATAGCAATAGCCCCGCCTCTCCCCACCTCTGCTGCTCACCCCCGCGTCAAAGTAAACTGCACACTGAATTCAGATTATTTATCTTTCTCTCGATATGGACATAAACGCGAGTAAAGTCTAATCTGACAGGACGGAGACACCTCTCAAACTACCTAAACTAGTTATAAATATGTTTATTTTGACTGTCGGCCGGGTCACTCATTACTGGATCAGCTGCTGCATGAAACAGACACTGACGCTGTCCGAAGAGAGGGTGGAAAAAGAGAGGCTCCGTGTATTTATATAATTATATTATATAGAGTCGTTATTCATTTGTTTTAAAGCTCAATAAATAACTAAGAAGACCTTTGACCGGCACTTTTATAATTTTGTCGGAAGGTTTAATTCACGTTGACTGGCGAAAAACTCTGCCCGGTTCCCTCGGCCCCCACCGCGGAGAATAAACAGAAGGGCAACCATGACAACCATGCTTCTTCGCTGCTTTTGTGGAGGAAGTTACAGCGCCACGTACAGGCTCCTGCAGTACTGCAGCTTCTCCAGCGGTTGGAGCTAAACGGAGCGGTCTCGTGTGGACAGACACTATCCGGATAACTATTGCGTGTGGACGGAAGCTTGTTTGCGATTGCGTTTGCGTTAATCCTATGCGTTTAGCCGTTTTCGTCCTCGTGTGGCCGGGGTCTAAGATACATGGTGCAATTCCTGAGTGTTAGCAGAATATAGCCCAATACTCAAGTCAAATTTATATTTTACACACATAACACTTGTTCTTAAATATATTTATCTCAATCTTAGTCAGTGTTTCAATGGATGCAGTTATGTTGCTAACTGTTAACTCGCATACAATTTCAATACATTTTCCAGCAAATACAACCCAAATAAAAGGACTTCTAAAATGCTCTTGGAGCCTCTCAGATGCTGTCTCGTGCATTAATGGAACATTTACATACTCTCACTTTTGTATGAATGCAAATGCCAGTTTTTATTGTATCTGAGTTGGGGCTGTCTTGCTTGCTGGTGTCATAAATGGATGCTGAATGCAGCTGTGCCTTAATGTGATTACAGTTCCTGACCTAGTGGAGACTTGCTGTCAGCTTAAATTACTCACAAACACATTGTCTCATACATACAGCATGAATATGCATACATTCTATAGTATGCACCCATAAGCTGACATTTAGCTGTAAGTTTAGTGCCCATAAGTCGAGATAGTGTGTCTAGCTTAGAGTTACACAATCCACTGAGGCCATTTCAAGTTCTGGTAGTCATCTATGCACACAAATGCAAGCAGCAAATGAGAGTAACCTACAGCCTCATGCACATATAGTATTTCTGAACACAAGAACATTCGAGCATGTGCACAGCTGTCAACGCACACCATCAGATTCTTAATAAGTCACGGTTCTCTCTCATAATGACTGAAGCGGTCTTTTTATACACACAAGCTGACCTGTGATACATGGTTCCTCTCACAACTGACTTGCCCTTACACACTATTACTATATGTGTGTTATTCTAGGAGAAGCTACACTTAACCTTTTCATTTCTAAAGGTTTGAAAATGTTCTTAGGCAGATACATTAGGGTTGCCACAGCGGACAGGTAGTATGTACAATGGGCCAAATTCATGAAGGCACTATACAAAGCAACGTGCTGTATATCCTTTATACATAATGAGTGATAAGGCTGCCCATGCAGATTCAAGCAACTGGCCATATCTGCCCAGCTGAAGTGTTTGTGAGGAGGACTGTATAGGCAGTTCAACTCAATGGATGCTGTACGGTAGCTAACCTCTATATTTATTGCACAATCCATACACTATTCATTTCAGCCGTCTTGGCACCGTCATACATTCTGGCACTCCTGTAGAGGTACCGACACAGGCATCCAGTACATCATTCACCCACTGTGTATGTACTTACTGTTTGATTGTTTGGCTTCTTGTTTGTCTGTATATAAATTTAACCTGAATAAGATAACTGTTTGCTTTTTCTATGTACAGTTATTGGCAGTGTTAACGCCCTGGCAGCTGAAGCCACATTTTTCATTTCTGCGAGAATCAATCTTGACCGGTATATGTTTTGTTTGGTTTTAGTCAAATGGTTCCTATGCCTGCTTGTTATTTTTTTAAACAATATTTTTATTGAAGTTTTCAAATATGGACGTTACACATACATACAATAACGAACATTACACATATATAAAATAAAATAACGAACATTACACATACATGGTCAGTCTAGGTGGCAGATACAGTATAAAATCAAATGAATAGGCATGTAAATAAACACAGGTCAGTATACAGATGATACAGAACAAAAATCTGAAAGAATATGACGTGGGCGACTACACTGTAGAATCGTATTCCCGTTGCCCCCTTTCCCGCCCCGGTCTTTGGTGTTATTAATCATTACAAACATTATTTTTAAGAAACTCCATGAAGCTCCCCCAGATATTTTCGAAAACTGCCAGCTTTCCTTTAGTAATGTATGTTAGTTTTTCTAAAGCGACACATGCTGACAGATCCTTAATATATGTATTCATACTAGGTTTGTTCACATTTTCCCATTCTATAGCTATTGCCCTCTTAGCTTGTAAAAGACACAAGTCTATAAGTGCACGCTCACTCTTCTTAGAAACAAAGTCTTTTGGATATATACCAAGGATGCACAACTTTGGCTGACAAGGGATTTTCAGTTTTGTTATCTGGTTAATCATGTTAAGAACCTCGTTCCAAAAACTATTGACCACATTACATTCCCACAAACAGTGAAAGAGTGATCCTTTAGCATCGTTACATTTAAAGCAGGAGTCTGGGGTATTGGGATTAAAGTGATGTAGTTTTGATGGCGTTATATATGTTCTTAAAATCCAATTGTATTGTATCAACTTAAGCCGTGTGTTGATTGTTTGTATTTGAACCTTCAGGCACACTTCAAACCATTCTTTTTCAGAGATTTCCTCTTGTAAAACAAGCCTCCAGCTTTTAAGTTTATCTTCTGAAGATTCAGGTGACTTGTCTACAAAGATTTTATAGAGCAGCAATAGCTGGCCTTTACCAACCACGTGTTTAACTATAATGTCTTCCAACATTTAGAGAGGTGGCTAAGTAAGTGAGCGGTTTTGAGATACAGAGATAAAATGTCTTATTTGTAAAAACTTAAAGAAGTGCTTAGAAAGAATATCATACTTTTCTTGTATTTCAGTAAATGACATTAATTTTCCATCATTGTACAAATCGGTAATCCTGCTTAATCCCTTGTTTGCCCAAGTCTTAAAACCAGCATCTTCTCTACCAGGTATAAATTGACTATTGCCCCATATGGGGATGAAACCTGACAGTGGGGGGG
The DNA here is from genome assembly GCF_902827175.1 of Gymnodraco acuticeps. Taxonomy (NCBI): domain Eukaryota; kingdom Metazoa; phylum Chordata; class Actinopteri; order Perciformes; family Bathydraconidae; genus Gymnodraco; species Gymnodraco acuticeps. The sequence continues at coordinate 2,030,720 of NW_022989894.1, forward strand.
GTGTCCCCTATATATCTTTGGACCTCATGCCAGATGTGTATGGTATTTCTTAGAAAGGTTTTTTTTGTGTTTTTCCCTAGCTTCTTTGGCTCAGAAGAATAAAGATAGCTACTAAGCGATAACCCTTGAGCTGAGCATGCTTCAATCTTGACCCAAGCTGGAGCTTCCTCTGGGGAGAAGTAGCACATGGCTGCTCTCAGTTGTGCTGCCCAATAGTACCAGCGTAGGTTGGGCAGTTCTCATTCATAACACTCCGTTCGATGTCTCACTATGGGATGCGCCTCATCGCGGAGCAAACAGAAGCATCAATCTCATTACGCCAATCCTGATTGGCTGGAGATCTTGACGTCAGCGTCAGGGAAATCACCCCCTATAAGTAGCTTGCGCCACAACGCATGCGCCATTCAAACACCTCTTCTCGCTTCAGAGCACATCTCTATGATAGCCGGACAAGCTTCACGGTCCACAGACTGAACCCAAATATCAATTTCGGTCGACGGGCGCTTGCCGGCTACTCCTTCTGCTTCGCAGGAAGACGGTAATTACTAACGCTAGTTATTGTTGAAATCGACCTCGCCGCTCTCTTTCCCCGGAAAGTAAGCTAGGTCTGATTTTTTCAAGCGAGCGTTAGCTTGCTCCCTCACTACCGACACCACGGTAGCGAGGAAGTCTTTTCTTTTCTCTTCCCCACGGAGGAGGAAAGGATTAAAAGGAGCATACTGCCACATGTCTGCCGCAGAACCGGATTCCCGCGCCCTGGCAGGCCGGGACCCGGTGGCGGCAAGACACGCGGGAACGGGACCCCACGCTTTACCGAGCTGGGGCTCTCAGTTAGACCTCACCATGGTCTCACCCGCGGAGGATGTCCTCGAGCTTCACTACGACGAAGACGAAGAGGACGCCTCAGTGTTCCTCCTGTCCGAGTCGGATGAACATGAAGAGGCCATCTTCATGTCATCGGCTCAGGCTGCAAAGCCTGGAGCGAGAGCTTCTCTCCCAGACGATAGCACACCAGCTTCGCCCTGTCTGAGTATGGACCTGCAGGCCGTGTGCAAACGCGCTGCGGCCAGACTCGACATCCCGTGGCCTGAAATGGCCAAGGAGACCTCCAGGTCCCGCTACGAAGGGAAATATTTTCCCCAAGCAGCGCGGACAAAGAGGCAACTCCTTCCGGTCTTCCCGGAGAAGTTGGATGAGGTGTCGGTCTCATGGAGAGACCGGCCCTTCAGCAACAAGGTCCCAATCCAGGGTGCCTCCTCCCTAGACTGTGACGGAATGGAGAAGCTCGGCCTGCTCCGCATGCCGCCCATGGAACCGCTGGTAGCAGCCCACCTCCTACCGAGGATGGGCCCATCACCAAGCAGGAACCCCACGCTGCCGGCAAAATCGGACCGATTTCAGTCAACAATGACTGAACGGTCCTACAAAGCCGCAGCGTTGTCCGCCATGGCCCTGAATGTGGCCTCGCTGCTAACCGCTTACCAAGCGGAGCTCTGCGAGGACCTGTCGGGTAACCCGGGGGCAGCCACTCTGGACGAGATGGCAGCGGTCACAGACATCTGTCTCCGTGTCCAACGCTGCGCCGTTCAGGCCACAGGTAAGGCAATGGGGATCATGGTGGTGCAGGAAAGAGCGAGATGGCTCAACCTCACCAACCTCCCAGACCGGGAAAAGGAGGATGTGCTGGATATGCCCATCGTTCCCGAGGGAATTTTCGGCTCCGCTCTTGCTTCCATGCAAAAGAGGTGTGAGACGAGGGCGAGCTGGCCCAGAAAATCTCCGGTTCCGGCTGCAGCTCAGGCGCAGCCAACCCAGAATTTCGGCCAGCAGGCGAGGAAGAAGAAGCGAGCGGCGTGACAGCCCCTCCTTCTCCCCTCCGTGACAGAGCTGGAAGTCCACGGTTCCCCAGCTCTAAATGTGTTCCCGCCGCCTCGAGAGATGCCTCAACACCATCCTCAAGTCCGCGAAAACACATGTCACAAATCTGTTTGTTCCTCTGTCATTAAACATTTGCCGCTGACGCATCCAGGCTTCAGGTCGAGGGCGCAGCTCAAAAAAATGATAAGAAAAACAATAAAACCAATAAACAGCCCGTCAACTGTTCCCCTTCTGAGAGCAGCTTCGGCATCTCTCAAAAGGCGGATTACAGGCGGGTCTGTGAAGGCACCACCGTCACGCGCATGCGCAGTGCCGGCTGGGGTTGTGAAGGTACCACCGTCATGCGCATGCGCAGTGTCGGTGGGGATTGTCGAAAGGGGACACCACTGTGTTCAGACACTAGAGGGCCCCATAACACAACAAATAGAGACTCAGAGGGGAAGAGATGTGACATCTCCACTGGCTCTAAGGAGCATGCAGTGGAAGATGCTCACATCATCTGCTTGGGTTATCAAGACAGTAACACGGGGCTACAGACTCCAATTCGCTGTCACCCCCCCTCGCTTCTCGGGCATTCTGCATTCGCAGGCCCGAGGAGAGTCAGCCCATATTCTGGAGAAAGAGATTCTCTCTCTCCTAGAAAAGAGGGCTATATCTATTGTACCCGCCGAGCAGAGTCAGGGCGGCTTCTATTCCAAGTACTTCCTCGTTCCCAAACGGGGAGGGAACGGAATTCGGCCAATACTTGATTTGAGGGCTCTGAACAAATATCTAAGAAGATATAAGTTCAGAATGCTCACTCACACATCTCTGCTGCGGCTCGTGCGACAAGACGACTGGTTCACATCAGTCGACCTGAAAGATGCGTACATCCCAGTATATTATCCACACAGGAAATATCTGAGATTCGCATTTCAGGGGATCTGTTATGAATACAGAGTACTCCCCTTCGGTCTGTCTCTCAGTCCAAGGGTGTTTGTACGATGTACGGAAGCCGCGATAGCCCCGTTAAGACAACAGGGTATTCGCCTGGCGACCTACCTGGACGACTGGCTGCTTCTCGCACAGTCGGAGCAGGAGGCTGTTACGCAGACAAATGTCCTCGTAAAGCACCTGCTCAACCTGGGTTTCATAATAAACACAGAGAAGAGCATGTTTTGCCCCGCGCAGACTATACTCTTCCTGGGTTTACAACTGAACTCGGTGCCCTTTTCAGCTCGCTTGTCAGCGGAAAGAGTGAAAGCTTTCAGAGCTTGTCTCGCTCTTTTCCAGCTGCGCAAACATGTTCTCTTCAGATCATGCCTGCGATTGCTGGGGCTCATGGCGTCAGCCATCCTGGTCGTACGACTGGGACGCTTACACATGAGGGAGTTTCAGCGCTGGGTGGCTGCCCTAAAACTAAAGTAGTTATGGTTACTGTGAAATGCGTAATGGCACTGCGCCACTGGCTGCACCCGACTTTTCTAGTACGAGGTGTGCCTATGGGTGCTGTCCTTTCACGGAAAGTGGTCACCACGGACGCATGTCTGACAGGTTGGGGAGGTATTTATGAAGGTCGCCCAGTGAGGGGTCTCTGGAGCAGAGACCTCCAGCGGGCGCACATAAATTACCTGGAGCTTTTAGCGGTGTTTCTCACCCTAAAACGCTTTCTGCCTTTCCTCAGGGGACATCACGTCCTCGTGAGGACAGACAATACGACCACAATATCGTATATTAACCGCCAAGGGGGTTTGCGTTCTCTCCAGTTACACACACTGGCGCGCAAACTTATCCTATGGAGCGGTAGGCGTCTCCTCTCTCTGAGAGCGACGCACGTACCGGGAGTGAGGAACCTCGGGGCAGATCTACTGTCCAGAGGTATACCACTTTATGCAGACTGGACTCTACATCCAAGGATTGTGAGCCAGCTGTGGGTGCGTTACGGCAGAGCCGCGGTGGATCTGTTCGCATCGAAAGACAACGCTCAGTGTCAGCTGTTCTTTTCGATGTCTCACTGTGGGATGCGCCTCATCGCGGAGCAAACAGAAGCATCAATCTCATTACGCCAATCCTGATTGGCTGGTGATCTTGATGTCAATGTCAGGGAATCACCCCCTATAAGTAGCTTGCGCCACGACGCATGCGTCATTCAAAATAAGCACCTCTTCTCGCTTCACCATAGCAAGGAGGACCGTCTGGTGAGACATCTCACTTCATGTTACTCTGAGAACTGGGGTTACGTAAGTAACCTATAGTTCTCATTCATAACACTCCGTTCGATGTCTAACTATGGGAAATTGTAGCTCCCGTATTGCCAGACGAGCTTATCTCGAAAATCACCAACCAACCAGAACTTAACAGGTAGAGTCCCGACTCAACAAGGTGCCCAGCACTGCTCGGGCCACGCTTGGAGCAGAGACGTCTAGCCTGTAAAAGCGGACAAAAGTAAGCGGCGAGGACCAGCTCGCCGCTGCACAGATGTCTTGGATGGAAACACCCTTGAACAAAGCCCAGGATGTAGCCAGGCCCCGAGTGGAATGAGCCCGCAGACCCGAAGGTGCTTGCAAACTCTTACTCGTATAGGCCAAAGCAATTGCCTCCACAATCCAGTGGGAGAGCCGTTGCTTAGTATGCTTGCCCTTGTGAGGGTTAGCCCAGGACACAAAGAGTTGGTCATTAAGACGAAGCTCCTTTGATCTGTCCATATATGTGCGTACAGCACGGACTGGACACAACAGATCCTGCTGCTGTTCCCCGGAGGAAACCAGCGGCGGAGGAAATGCCTCAATGTCAATTGGGGTACACGAACCAACCACCTTTGGTGTAAAGTCAGGGTTGGGCTTCAACAACACTCTCGTTTTCCCTGGGGCGAACAGAGTGCATGAAGGATGTACAGACAGCGCATGAATATCACTGACCCGCTTGGCGGATGCCAGGGCCAGTAACAGCACTGTCTTGAGTGACAGATGTTTCATGTCAGCTCCTTCCAGGGGTTCAAATGGGGTCATTCTGAGCCCATTTAAAACCACTGCCAAGTCCCATAAGGGCACCAGTGACCTGGAGACAGGGAGGAGCCTGCGAGCTCCCTTCATAAAACGGCAGACCAAAGGATGTTGGCTAGCCGTCTTACCCTCAAAGCCCACATGGCATGCAGCAATAGCAGCCAGGTACACCTTGATCATGGAGAAAGCTCTGTGTTTATCGATCAAGTCCTGTAGAAATGATAAAATCACCCCAACAGGACATTGAAAGGAGATGTGTCCTTCTTGAAGGCACCACTCCTCAAACACCCTCCACTTACAGTCATAAAGAGACCTGGTGGAGGAAGCTCTCGCACTCTGAATAGTGTTTATCACCTTCTGAGGGAGTCCCACTGTATTCAGATTGTACCACTCACGGGTCAGGCCCATAGTGCCCCGCGCTCTGGGCGTGGGTGAAGGATCCCCCCCCCCGCCTGAGACAATCTGTCCCTGCGTAGAGGGGGCTGCCATGGCTACCCGCACAACAGCTGATATATCTCCGCCAGCCCGTACGTTGCGGGCTAGGGCGGAGCCATCAGGATAAGTGTGGCGTTGCTCCTTCACTCTGGCCAGAGTTGGGGTTGGGAACGCGTACAGAAGACCCGGAGGTCAATCGTGTACGAGTGCGTCCACGCCTAACGGTGCGTTTAAATCGGGCATTAAAGAGAACAGCTGTCATTGAGCATTTTCTCTTTATGCGAACAGATTTAACGCGGCTCTGCCGTAACGCACCCACAGCGGACTCACGATCCTTGGATGTGGAGTCCAGTCTGCATAGAGTGGTGCACCTCTGGACAGTAGTTCTGTCCCGAGGTACATCACTCCTGGTACATGCGTTTTAGGGTGGGGAACACCGCTAAAAGCTCCGGGTGATTTACGTGCGCCCGCTGGAGGTCTCTGCTCCAGAGACCCCTCACCGGGCGACCTTCGTAAATACCCTATCAGCCTGTCAGACATGCGTCCGTGGTGACCACCTTCCGTGAAAGGACAGCACCCGTAGGCGCGCCCCGTACTAGAAAAGTCGGGTGCGGCCAGTGGCGTAGTGCCACTACGCATTTCATAATAACCAATACTCTCCGCACGCCGTGGCGCGTGGGGTTTAGTTTTATTATGAGACCCATGTTGAGCAGGTGCTTTACGAGGACATTTGTCTGCGTAATCTGACTCTGCTCGGCGGGCATTATAGATAAAACCCTCCTTTCTAGGAGAGAGAGTGTCTGAGCACATCCAGTGTCTGAGCACTGTGGTGCCCCATTTCGACAATCCCCACCGACACAGCGCATGCGTGTGACGGTGGTGCCTTCACAACCCCAGCCGGCACTGCGCATGCGCGTGACGGTGGTGCCTTCACGACCCCAGCCGGCACTGCGCATGCGCGTGACGGTGGTGCCTTCACGACCCCAGCCGGCACTGCGCATTCGCGTGACGGTGGTGCCTTTACAGCTCCAGCCTACCCTGCGCATGCGCGTGACAGTGGTGCCTTCACGACCCCAGCCGGCACTGCGCATGCGCGTGACGGTGGTGCCTTTACAGCTCCAGCCTGCACTGCGCATGCGCGTGACGGTGGTGCCTTCACGACCCCAGCCGGCACTGCGCATGCGCGTGACGGTGGTGCCTTCACGACCCCAGCCGGCACTGCGCATGCGCGTGACGGTGGTGCCTTCACGACCCCAGCCGGCACTGCGCATGCGCGTGACGGTGGTGCCTTCACGACCCGTCAATTGTCCGCCCTTTGAGAGAGGCCGTAGCTGCTCTCAGAAGGGGAACAGTTGACGGACTGTTTATTGTTTTTATTGTTTTTCTTTTCATTTTTTCGAGCTGCGCCCTTGGCTCGAAGCCTGGATGCGTCAGCGGAAAATGTTTTATGACAGAAAAATCAATAAGTGTGTGACATGTGTTTATGCGGACTTGAGGATGGTGTTGAAGGCAGCGGCTGGGCCCTTCGAGGAAGGCAGAGGTGGAGGGCCTCGTCCTCCTTCTTTTTCGACTCGCATCTCCTCTGCATGGAGGCAAGAGCGGAGCCGAAAATCCCCTCGGGAACGATGGGCATGTCAAGCACATCCTCCTTTTCACGGTCTGGGAGGTTGGTGAGGTTGAGCCATCTAGCTCTTTCCTGCACCACCATGATCCCCATTGTTTTTCCTGTGGCCTGGACGGCGCAGCGTTAGACACGGAGACAAATGTCTGTTACCGCGGCCAACTCGTCCAGAACGGCCGGTCCAGGATTATTCGACATATCCTCACAGAGCTCCGCTTGGTATGCGGTCAGCAGTGAGGAAACGTTCAGAGCCCTGGCGGACAACGCTGCGGCTCTGTAGGACCGTTCAGTCATGGTCGACTTGAAACGATCCACCTTCGCTGGCAGCGTGGGTTTCCTGCTTGGTGACGGGCCCATCCTCGGCAGGAGGTGGGCTGCCACCAGCAGTTCTATCGGCGGTATGCGGAGCAGGCCGAGCCTCTCCATACCTAGGGAGGAGGCACCCTGGATTGGGGCCTTGTTGCTAAAGGGTCGGTCCCTCCACGAGACCGACACCTCCTCCAACATCTCCGGGAGGAGTTGCCTCCTTGTCCTTGTTGCTTGGGGAGAATGTTTCCCCTCGTAACGGGACCTGGCGGTCTCCATGGCCATTTCGGGCCACGGGATGTCTAGCCTGGACGCAGTGCGCTGACACGCGGCCTGCAGGTCCATGCTCAGACAGGGCGAAGCTGGTGTGCTATCGCCCGGGAGAGCAGCCATCGCTCCCGGCTTTGCCGTTTGAGCCGATGACATGAAGATATCTTCTTCTTGCTCATCCGAATCAGACAGGAGGGACTCAGAGGTGTCCTCTTCGTCCTCCATGTAGTCTAATTCCAGGACATCCTCCGCGGGCGAGACCATGGTGAGGTCTCGCCGGGAGCTCTCGCCTGGTGAGGCGTGGGGCTCCGTTCCCGCGTCCCTTGCCGCCACCGGGTCCCGGCCTGACACGGCGTGGGATCCCGGTTCTGTAGCTGACGCTGTTAGTGAGCCCCAGACCGACACAGTGAGGGGCTCAGTCTCTGCGGCGGACGCCCCCGTGTCTTGATTGCCAAACGGCGAATCAGTGGACATGAGGGAGTCCTGTTCCAACAAGCTAGCTTGGTGTGCTAGCCGTCAGTGGAGGCTCTTTCGGGTGAAACGGGCACAATGCCCGCACGAGCCGGGGTTGTCGATAGCCTCCTGGGCGTGTTCCAGCCCGAGGCAGGACGAGCAGAACTGGTGTGAGTCTGTGCCTGCTCTCTTCAACCATCAGCCGCATGACCGAGCCTCCGAGTCCCTGACTCCTCTGGTGTGAGGGGGAGAGGCGTCCATCTTGTTCGCCTCGTGGCGTGGAGAGGACCCGCTCGTAACAGGTACGTCGTTGAGAGAAAAGTGTTACCAACCCGTCCTTAATCCGGAGAAAAAGGGACGGTGTGGGTCCTTTGTTCTCAAAGAATATTGACTGGTGTGTCAATATACTTCTAATCCTTTTCTCCTCCGTGAGAGAGAAAAATAAAAGCGTCCTCGCTACCGTGGGGTCGGTAGTAAGGGGAAGCTAGCTAGCAACAGGTGCGTAGCTAGCTTGGGAAAAATCAAAACCTTACCTTACTTTCCGGGGAAAGAAATGGCGAGGTCGATTTTAATACTAACTGGCATTAGTATTACCGTCTTCTTGCGAAGCAGAAGGAGTAGCCGGCGAGCGCCCGTCGACCGAAGTGTTTTGGATTTGGGTTCAGTCTGTGGACTGTTAAGCTTGTCCGGCTACTGTAGAGATGTGCTCTGAAGCGAGAAGAGGTGTTTGAATGACGCATGCGTCGTGGTGCAAGCTACTTATAGGGGGTGATTCCCTGACGTTGACGTCAAGATCACCAGCCAATCAGGATTGGCGTAATGAGATTGAACCTTCTGTTTGCTCCGCGATGAGGTGCATCCCATAGTGAGACATCGAACGGAGTGTTATGAATGAGAACTGCCTATCAGACTGCTTAATATGACCCCATTTGCTGACCGCAATATGAACAGAAAATAAACACACCATGACATAAAACAAATAAAACAAAACACCCCATGTGAAATTCCCCAAACGAACCTCACCCCTCCCTTTGCTCAAACAATGAGCATCCCTTTCCCTCCTAAAGACTCCAATCATGGAGCTATCTGGTCCACCAAACTGAGGAACAGAATGTCCACAAACAAGTCCCTAAAGTGTCGCTCCGCCCTAATTTCCATACAAATTATAGAAATGTTAACAAAGGGAATTAATAAAACAAAACACTTCTATAAAATATTTCACTTTAACTTGTCGATGTTTTCATTCACTAAGCAGCAAGTTTAAAGCTCTTAAAATAAAAATGTATTCATAAGTAAACACCGAGTTTAGCTGCCATTGTTAGGATCTAAAATGTGGATTATTAATTTGTTTTAGATCTAATGAAAATTAAATAAAATGTGAATTTGGGAGTGTAAAGGCATAACTTAGATGTAACCATTCAAGGACAGCACTTGTTCTTAACAGTATCAATAACAGAAAACACACTTCTTCAACAGCGTAATATAATACCTGTAAACCAGGGGTCTCAGACTCCATTTACCTGGGGGCCGCTGGACGTAGAGTCTGGGCAAGTCTGGGCCGCTTCAAGTATTCCACAAAAAATGTATTAAAAAATACAACATTAACAGTTCTTCAACATCTTCTTAACATGAACGGTTCTTCACAACGTAACTATTTACAGTTGCTCTTGCCTACTCCTTGCTGGTAGAGACCTGACAGCGCTTCCTCTCACACAGCTGAGCCACATTTGGTTTGAGGGAGGAAGCAGTTGAAACCCTTAGTATGGCTTGAAGATGTTCATCAGTAAGTCTGGACCTGTACTTTGACTTATTGAAGTTCATGGTGGAGAGGAGCTGTTCACACATATATGTGCTCCCAAAAAGGCACATGGTCCGCTTGAACATCCTGGAAAGCTCAGGAAAGGAGGGGGGCAATTCTCTCATGAACTGTCCAAGCTTGTATGCTTTCCCATTCACTTCCCTGAACTTGGCTTTGAGCTCAGAATTGCACTGCAGGTCAATGAGCTCCATTTGAAGCACACCAGGGGCATTTTCCACATCAAAGGAGAAGGGGTCTGCAAACATTTGGAAAGTGGCTCTGTGTGTCTTGAAGTCTGCAAACCGCTGATCAAATTCCTCCTGTAGCTTCACAATGGCATCAACATACTTCTCACCACTGAATGCTGTGCCCTTGTCCATGAGAGCCTTGCATGCTGGGAAATGGCAGAGGTTTTTCTGAGGGAGCTGGGCTTTCCATAACACCAGTTTTGTAGAGAATGCTTTGACATTGTCATATGCTGCACTGACAAGCTGGCCCTGACCCTGCAACTTCTTATTTAGTGCATTCAGCTCCAGGTGTGTGATGTCAACAAGAAAAGCTAAGTCCATGAGCCATTTGGGATCACTCAGCTCGGGAACAGCCATCCCACCCTTCTCCAGCATGAATACTTTCAGTTCTGTTCTCAACTCAAAAAACCTCTTCAGGACGTGTCCCCTGCTGAGCCAACGCACCTCTGTGAAGTAGAGCACATCCTATTCTGACTACATTTCTTCCAAAAAAGCACGGAACTGGCAGTGCTTTAAACCCCTGGATCTGATATGGTTGATGCATTTCACAACAACAGACATCACATTGTCAAACTTCAAGCATTTGCTGCAAAGGGCCTGCTGATGGATAATGCAGTGCAGAGCAATAGCCTCCTCCACACCCACCTCCTCCAGTTTTCTTTGAACAAGTGCCACCAGCCCATTTTTCCTCCCTGTCATTGATGGCACTCCGTCGGTCGTAATTCCAACAAACCTCTTCCATGGCAGACCAATATCCGCAATGGCATCACACAGTTGCTGGAATATCTCCTGAGCGGTGGTCTGGCCATGCATTGGTTTCACTGTAAGCAACTCCTCTGTCACTTCAAACTTGTCATCAACACCACGGACATACATTGCGAGCTGAGCGGTGTCAGTGATGTCCGTGCTCTCATCAAGAGCCACAGAGTATGCACGGAAAAGTTTGGCTTTGTCGCACAGCTGATCATATATGTCACTTGATAAGTCAGAAATGCGCTCTGCCACTGTGTTAGCTGACAGGCTGATGTTGTTAAACTGACCCTTCTTTTCCAGACAGACTATACTTGCAGCCTGCAACATGCACTTTTTTATAAACTCGCCTTCCGTAAACGGCTTTCCCGCCTTAGCAATCATCTCACTCACCACATAGCTAGCTTCGACTGCTAAATCAGCCTCATTGCTTCCTTTCTTGAAGAGATTTGGTTGCTTCCATAGACATTTTATTAGCTCTGTGACTCTTTTCTCTCTCTCGTGTCCCAGGTATTTTGCATACTCTGCATGTTTAGTTGAGTAGTGACGTTTGACGTTATACTCCTTGTATACAGCGATTTTCTCTTTGCATATAAGGCACGTTGCGTTTCCCCTGTACTCGACAAACAAATATTCAGTCTCCCACTTCTCCTGAAATCTTCTGTGGTCATCATCGACTTTTCTTTTCCCTGAAAGTTTTGATGTAGACATGACTTTGCGATATATTTTCCTTCCACTATGTGTCACTTTTGGATCACTCGGAGGGGGGAGGGGCGAGGGAACTGAGCGGGCCAGATTAACACTATTACATGATATCAACAACGGGGCCATGAGAAACTATCTCGCGGGCCGCGTCTGGCCCGCGGGCCTGGAGTCTGAGACACCTGCTGTAAACAGATATACCAGTGTATAGCCTACATAAATATTATTACTGCTAAATACTGCAAAGACAAAACTTTACTTTGACAGTGTATAGCTATAGTAGATTTAGTTCTTTTACAGTAACAAGTAATATACTGCAGGCCATTCTTTATGGTAATCTCACCAGGTGCTTTCACAGAACTGTTCAATCTCTGGGCCTCTCCTTGATCTTTTCCAGGAACGTGTGTACATCCGTAGGAGAGGTGAAGAGGTGAGAGTTGCCATCATGTGTCACTCGGAAAGAGGATGAATATTGTATTCCATACCGTAGAGCATGGGTAGGCAACAGGCGGCCCGCGGGCCATTGTTGGCCCGCCAGCAATAATATTTGGCCCGTAATTTTGAGAATCAAAAATAAAATATTATTTTGAGATTTTTTCTTTTTTTTAACAACATAGGACCGAGAGTCGCACATTAGGGTTTCCGTTAGCCGGTAATCACCGGTTTTTATCTGGTAAAATTAATTAAAACCCGGTAAATTCTAAACCTGCTGGTCAAAATGTCTGGTAATAATTAGGGATGCTCCGATCGATCGGCCGCCGGTCATTATCGGCCGATATTCACTCTTAATAGTTTGATCGGTGCTCTCTATGAAGGCCGATCAGCAGAGCTGGATCTGATCGATATGGACATAAACGCGAGTGAAGTATAACCGGACCCGAGAGAGAGATCAGATCAGCTGCTGCATAATCACCTGAAGCCCCGCCCACTGTTTAGCGCGCTGCATGAGAAACTGACGGGCTGTCAGGAGAGAGAGGGAGGGGAAAAGAGAGGATCCGTTTCTCCCGTGTTATTATCCAAAGTTAATGTAAACTTTTGAATAATGTACTTCATCTACTACAAGTAGTTTGTTTGAATGTAATAATTATGTTGTTTGTTGTTTGTGGAATCATTTATTGAAAAATGAATCTGAACTTTTCGATCTGTAACGATTATAAACTGAAGCAATATAAAAATGACTCCCATTAACTGAGTTTTAAACATCAGCATATCCTGTCATAGTCCGGTGATCAGGGCCGGCCCTGACCAATTTGCCGCCCTAGGCAAGATTTTAGCTGGCGCCCCCCCCCCCCAAATGCAGACACTTACTATGACTCGTGCGTGCACGGTTGTGGCATGACCACCAAAACAGAAAGATATGGACACAAGATGTGTGCAACTGTATTTAGTTTCCTATCCATTTGAACATGATTTAAGTGGGGGGGGGGGGGACCTCACCTCTTCTAGGGGGGTCCGGGGGGCATGCACCCCCGGGAAGACTTTTTTTTTTAATATTGAAGTTAAAAGCATCAATCTGGTGCACTTTGAGAGCAACATTAGGAGCTCTATGGATACATCTCTCAACACCCATATGAAACAGAACTGTAAGCAGATTTTCTTTTTCTTTATGGATATTTTACAAATCACTCCCCTTTCAAACTGTATTCTTGTTTATTAATAACAACTTTTTTGTACTGTCAGTATTTTATACCTGTTTTTCACCTATTATCTTATTTTTTTATAACTATAATGATCATATAAAGGTGTGCCTTTACCTCACTGAGCTGAGGTTATCAGAGCCTCTCAGTCTTTCAGGAGAGAGCTCTCTAAAGCTCTCACCCCCGCGGCCGCTTACAATGTAAATTCCAATGTTAATAAAAGCACACAGAAGCTGTGTACGTTTTTTGGGAGTTTGATTTATTTTAAATTAACACAAATACAAAATTAAAACCCATAATTGCAAACTAAAACCATTATTTCGAAAAAAGAACAATTTCACATAAACCCCTGGTTTTTACTGGGGCTGGGGCAGTTCAACTTGATTTTTTGGGGGGGGGTGTGTGCCATAGTTTATGGGCGCTGTACGCAATATAGGCGTATTTCTGTTAGTATAAGATAATAAGATGCACTTTGTTGATCCAAAATCGGGAAATTGTGTTGTTATGAATTTTTTTCTCTTTTTTTTTCTTCAGTTTTCGGCGCCCCCTATGGGTTGATGCGCCCTTAGCATTCGCCTATACTGCCTATTGATTGATTGATTGAAAAGTTTATTAACAGCTTGTATATTGGGTACAGTACAGTACAGCTCAAAACATACAATTGTTAAGGGGATGCAGACCAGAGAAAGACTTTCGTCTTGTTTACATCAGGGTCCCCCATTTCCAATTCATCATGTCATTTAAGACATATAAGACATATAAGACATATTTGACATACAGATGGCTTATTTACAATTTACATACAGGTGGTTTTTTTTACATACAGATTGCTTGTTTACAATTTTCATTTTAGATTTCGTTCTAATACATCCTAACCGGACGTTTAAGACATACCAAGTCTACAGATATACAGTTAGTAACAGAGTCTACCTGCCGGTGATTACCTGCTAACGGAAACTCTGCTACACCATTCTTATTATTATTATTGAAACATGACCGGTAAGTTTCAAATTTGTCCGGTAAAATAAATTATGTCCCGACATACATTCATAATGTCAGCGGAGGGAGGGGAAGCGGCGCTGTGGAAGAGAGTGGCGAGGGAGAGCTGTCATCTTCCCTTTACAAGCTTCATCAAACATGTATTTATCGTGTGATTTTGGAAATACAAGTTCCATATTCTGAAAGCCAAGACTTTGTTTATTTAAAATCAAACAAAACACTCGAACCCTGAAAAACTAGTTTTTTACGCAAATCCACGTTTATTTTGAAATGAGCCGTTGCGACTTCCGACTGATTTCGATAGAGCGGGTCACATATGGCAAATGTGTGGTTGTGGGGAACCAGGTCAATTAAAGTATTTATTTAACTATTAAATACATTGAGTTTGAGTAAAATACTTGGTTACTGATTAATTTAGGTTATAAGAGCCTATATTAAATTGCAAAGCAAAACATGCTGTAATTGATTTATTTTTTCCTTTGATATTTTTTAAAGGTTTTCAACCTGAAAGAATCCTAATGTGTCCTTGAAAAGTTGAAATAAAGAAAAGGAAAAAGGATTCGAGTTGTCCATGCGTTGCCCCTCAAGCCTCTTAAATGTGGGCAAACACTCAAATAAATGCCCAAAAACCCAGAGAACTTGACAACACTTATCAGAATAAAAGTATGTTAAATAACACTGCTACCGAGTTAATAACTCTACTTTACTCAGTGGAGGCTCGTCCATTGAGGAAAGGGAGGACCATCCTCCCTAACATTTCAGAGAAAAATTTACTTTGAAGAGAACAATAAATACACCTCAATTTAAAAGATAAGTCTGTTAAAATACAGATAATAGCCCTGGCTTTGGGACTGAAATGGGGCTAGAGAGGACGAGCCTCCCTTTGGGCGGGTCTAGCCAGAGGCTCTGGATTGGGCGCCTATATCATCAGTGAACCAATCAGCGGATCTGACTGCGCATCAGAGTGTTGATGGGGAGGGTTATCAGCGATATCAGTTTTTTTTCTGAACCGGGGAATAGGGGCGCTGCGCCCTCTTACCAAAATCAATTCCTTGAACTAGGCTTTGATTATGTTCTGGCCCGCCATCTTGTGGCTCAGCAAAAAATTGGCCCGAGGCCAAACTTACTTGCCTGCCCCTGCCGTAGCGTAGAGTCTAGACCCATGTCTCTGCACCTCGTTTTAACTCGTAGGCCCTGGGCTTTTTATCCGTCTCCTTGGTGACGTCATGGAAAAACATGATATGATGTTTGTCAAAGTGGATTTGCAGCCGACATCACTTTGGTTTTGTCCTTGTAGTTTAAGAACTGAATCAGAAGTGCTCGAGGCGGTGCGTTTTCGGGCAAGCCTATCAGTCGCACATTAGATCTGCGGCTACGATTTACCAGATCTTCCATTTTCGCCTCCAAACTTTCCACCTGTTGTCTCAGATGTTTCGTTGTTTTATTCAGCGCTGAGGCATCGTCTTCCACCGCTCCAAGCCGCTCCTGAGCCTCCGTTAATCGGCCAGAGTATTGTTTTAGTTTGCCTTCGATAGATTGTATTGAGTGTATCACCGTATTACATTTTGATGCAAAGTCTTCCTTCAGGTCTTTCTTTAAATTGTTGATTGCACTCAGAATTGAGGATTTATCCTGCGACAGCTCTTCTCCCGCCTCGTGTTCCATGTCGGGAGTAAGGCCAGGTTGAGACAGCGGTGGCCAATCTTCTTCGGATAAAGTTTCCAAAACGTTGTCCTTTTTAGTTGTTTTCTTGCGTGGAGGCATTATTAACACGTTATGATTGTGTAAATTGCGTTTTCCTTTTACCTCCCGCGTTCAAAATAGTTAATTTACAATATTAGGACAGAGCGACGACTGAACGACGTCTGATCAACACCGCGCCATAACCGGTTACATAACCGTTATTAATCTTGTTGTGCTCTACCACAGCTAATTATAAATTGTGCTCAGCCAGCCTAGAACTTGAAGGCAACAGCTCTCGTTCGACTAAAAACATCTAATTTAGCCAATCCAAAAGAAAACACGCAGGTGTTTTGGAACCACTTATCTAGCCCATATATTTCTCAAATGTTTTGCGAATAATAATTGGCAGTGCACCTTCAGTCTTTCAATATAATACATATATTTGTATGATGCTCAATTTGAAACTCAGATTTATTTTCATTTTTAAGCCATGGTAAATGGGGAAAACAAAAAACCATAGCTGAGTACCCTGAGCAAAATATTCAAAAGAGAAAAAATAAATAAATAATTCTTACTATAATAGATGACTATGAAAAACCAGAAAATAGCTGTACCCGCCATAAAAAGGCAAATGTATCATTCCTAACCATTATTATTGGTTGTTGTGACATAATTTCAGATGCAGGAGTGCATTTCCTTTAATACTGTTAAAGCACATGGCTCCATCTGAAAAATGCATTAGAAATCAGTTTAATGTCTTCAAATGATTCATTTATTCAGAAACAATTATGTCTACTCACAAATTGGTAAGAATTCCATGGTAGAGTTTCTTGCAGTCTTTGAATCTTATTCTATCATTTCAGTAGATATGGTGAATCATTACCTGCTCGTGCTGGTGTAAAATACAGTATGTCAAAGTACTATGATAAATGTCATGTGCCCTCCGAATATAACCTAACCTAATAATTAGAAGATGATAAGCTTTTGCTACTCATGACTAAAGGGCTTCACAAAAAGAGAAAGAGAAAATCAGAGTTAACATTGGCCTGCATTTTTTGAAATGATGGGGGTTGGGAGAAGAGATGGCAAAAGTAACGCATCTTTTACTCAAGTAGAAGTACAGATACTCGTGTTTAAAAATACTCTGGTAAAAGTAATGACTAAACTTCTTTACTCAAGTAAAAGTAAAGAAGTGTGGGCTCCGAAATGTACTTAAGTAAAAAGTACCCATAACTTTGTGTCCTTGGGCAAGACACTTCACCCCAATTTGATGTATTCACTTTTACAGTACATGTCTGGCATGTGTAATATGTAATGTAAAGCACTTTGATGTAAATGTATTAATTACAGTATCACAGTATTTGTACTCCACTACTTTCCACCTCTGGTTGGATGGGGATCGTGTGGCGAGATGAGGGGGGCGGGGGGGGATTTTATAATCAAAGAGTGTATGCGTTTAAACACAGAAAAACATGTTTTTCTTCATGAAGGAGAATGTTATTGACGACAGCAGGCGCATTTGCCTTATCAAAAGAGAGTAGAAAAGAAAGGTGAGTGTGAGGAGAATGTAATGAATAAAGCATATTTCCCACAATGTATTGCACCTTTTCAAAGTGTTGATTGGAGGTAACCATGGTACTTATAACACTTTGGAAAAAAACGCGTATAAAGAAGATAGCTTTTTGGCATGGAAATTAGTGTTCTGTTTGTATTCAGTGTTGTAACAAAACAGATGGTTGCAAAGCAGATAGACAGATGTGAATATGGAAAAGACTGTGAAATTATCTATTCGGAACTGTTCGAGGGACTGTGAAAGTGAAATGTGTACGGCCCAGTAATTACGTTTTGTAGTACCGACATGCTGGAGTTTAGCCTTAGTGTTCTGGAAGTGGATGTTTTTTCATGGCACTCAGTTTGGAGAAAAGTAACATCAAGACAGAGGAAAATTGATTGTAAAGGGAAGAGAAGCAGTGAAATAGAAAATACCCAGGGCAATATTTCTGAAAAACTCTTGCACCTTGTTTCAGATGTATTCTTGTGTGTGTTATTTTTCAAACCTGTGTGTCTGGAAGAACAATTCACCTGTCATATGGATCACACGCATGCATGCATGCACACACACACACACACACACACACACACACACACACACACACACACACACACACACACACACACACACACACACACACACACACACACACACACACACACACACACACACATACACACACACACACACACACACACACACACACACACACACACATACACATACACACACACACACACACACACACACAGGCCCCTTTTGTGTAACGATAAACTCTAATTTATCCATTTTGTACTTGAATAGTCATGCGTATAATACATATTTGTATTCTTCAGCTTTAATTCTTAGTGTCTCTGAAATGTTGCTATTTAAAGAAGCTTTTGATTCTCTAACTTGCCCGCCTTTTGTTCAAATCTACATGACAGCAGAGAAAAGGTGAACACATCACAGAATATATTCAAGGCAGCAGCACCAAATGTGTTCAAACACAAAAGAACAAAAGCTTCACAGACATAGACAGGCAGCAATATGTGATCATTTTATAACAAAGAGGGTACACAGTTGCGACTGTAGGTATTAAACCTCAAATTGATTTGGATGTTCACTGGGCTGTTAATACACTGTGGCAATAGCTCTCTCTGATACATATTTGACATTGTGTTGCTCAATCTTTGCCATCATTTAATCAGTTTTTTATTTACCTCAGAAATTAATGTATTTATTTGTACTGCCCATACCTTTTTTGGATTGGGATTATTTGTTATGCTTTGAAATTGCAGCCTTACTAAATATGCTTGTATATCTTACTTGCAACAACATGTAATTGTATTTCATCCTTTAGCCAAAAAATATTCCAATATGTTGCATGATAAAAAGTGCTAACATAATGGAAGGCTAATTTGTGCTCTGATTGTCTGTGTGCCAATATGGGCGAGCAATGAATTGGTCCTTGACCTGCATGGTGGCAACCTTTTTGTGCTTAATATTTACTGAGTTTTATTGCAAAGTGAGGGCATATTTTCCATTTCTCTTTTCATATAGGGGCTCTTTAGGGTTATTAGTTTAAAAATAAATAGCCAAAGCTAAGTTGTTTTGTGTTTTTTTGCCACACAGAAAATGTCCTCCCCACATTCACTTAATCAAAGCCACAAAATGTGATCCTACTTCAATATATCCTTTCCTTTATTCCTTGGGTACAGATTAAGGATATTTTGCATTGATAACTCCCACGGCCCTAAATGCTCCTGGTTATGTCGCTGATATGTCAGTCGCACTTAAGTTCAGCCATGGATGATTAGGTGCGGCCCATTTTCAACTTTGGGTTATTATGTTCTACTGAGGGTGACCAAGACTTGACTAAAAAGACTGTAAACATGGTAACTCTCAAACTTGCAAAAAAACAGCTCTCGCTCTCTTCTTTCATTTATGATACTTTGTTCCTCTCTATCCAGTATTTATAATTTGGATCATTTTATTTTTTATAGCCCTGCTGTTTTGATTTTTTATTTGAAAGCACTCTGGCGCACAATTGTTTAAGCTTTTAATAATATGATGCCACACGTTCTGTATTCCCCACCTCTGTTCTCAGATTACATTTATCACAATTACTCACATCACCTCAGCATATATTATGACCAAGACTTTAATTATACGTCAACATTTGATGCTATTTATTTGATTGATCTTTTGCAAGATCAGCCAGGTCTTGATTGGCAATATTATTACCTTTTCACTGCGAGGCATTTTCTTTTTTTCTCTCAAATCAAAAAGCACTTATTCTCCCTCTCAAAGTTCTTCAAGGTTCAAGTCAGAAGTGAAGACGGCATGAATCACATTGATGGTTCTTGCGAGTGATTATTTCAAAGGCAAGCAACATGGGATTTAAAGTTCAGGCAAGAAGCACCTCTGCAATTCCTATCTCAAGGACTGCAAACACAAACATCACGTTCTGATGTGTGAGCCTGTGAGGAGAAAACACCTTACACGTTCCAGAAAAAAAACTTTTTGGAATGATGCCTTTATTGGTGATATAGGAGATGATCTGCTGAAAATACCTTCATTGCGAACAAAGGTCAGCATAGTTGCAATAAATCCAATTAAATGACAGAGTTAGAATATATCATGGACAAAATAAAGTGTTTATTTTTATTTATTCATTTATTTAACAGGGACAGTGCACATTAATGAACATTTCTGTAAACGTGCCAGAGTTAGCCAAGAGGCTATTTTTCATCTGTAGTCCCTGGACAGATTTTAAAAGTCAACCTAAAACACATTTAATTTTAAACAAGTAAATACAATACATTTAAAACATGCAACAGTCATTACTGGGATACTTAAATAAAACTATTTAAAATACAGAACATTAAAACAAAACAAATAAAACAAAACAAAAGAACATGTTAAAACACAGGCAGTGTGTTGCTTTGTTTGAATAAATGAAGCCATACATTTGTCCATGAGATTAAAACAAATAAATGTTTTTGATTATGTTTGATGATGATTCTTGAGTCCACAACTGTGCTCCTTTTGAAAAACATATTAGTTTGTCTTGTCTGTTTCTCTCTCTCAGTCTCCTTTTACACCTCTCTGTGCATGTTATAACACCATGCATAAATTCAGAACCAATTTTACACCACATTGCCTTGGCTCCGCTCTCCAAACACTGCCAGTCTCTCGCACTCAAACTCCAACTCGCCTCTCGACCTGCTTAAGTGCACCAGACCAAAAGAATGACTACAGATTTCCATACCCACATTTTACACCGGGTTAATAGAACTTTTAATCATGTCTCAAATCTTTATGGTGCAGGCACATTTTCACGAGCTAAGACTTAATGTTTATAAAGTGAGGAGAGAAGGAAATGATACCTGCATTGCGCCGCAGTTGCACAGGAATTATGAACGTGCAAATTGCTCAGTGAACAATGAAGAGAGAATATGTTGCTCTTTTGTTGGCAATAAAGTGCTTTTAATGAGGGAGGTTTGACTTTTTAAAAACTTAAATAAGAGAAAGCTGAATGTCCCTTATGTAAGCCTTGCTATTTTTAAACTGTAGGCTTAGATATAGCTCCTCAAAATACGTTTCTTGTCTTTTTTTCTTCAGACACCTGGAATATGTAAGTAGGAGTATAGGTATAGCATTTGTACTAATATATTTTACTTCTTACACATTTAAACCTTTCGCAGATGATTGATAAGAACAGGCAATGGTCTGACTTTTCTAAAATAAATTAATATGCAACTCTATGTAATATCCAACCTCTATACTGACTACATTTTTAAGTTCACGTGCCACGAAAGCCACCATTACCAACTGACAGTACTTAGAGGTCTGAGTATGACCTACAGTACAGTATACTAATCCCTGTGGGGATAGAGTCTCTTCCTCTTACAGTAGTAAAGAGTACATATTTATGAGCCATTATCAACTAACTTAACATGATATGGATAAGGATTTGACACCACACCCATTCTATGTTTCCATGCTTGCTTTTAAGTTGCTGTCAACAGAAGAAGCATTTCTCCTCTGAGGCTCCTTTATAGTCAAGAGAACAAAAGATTGATTTTCTCTGCCCATTATCCCCTTTCCACTCTGCGAGATTAGGAAGTGTAATCACTCTGATCCTGGGGATTATACACCAAAACATATGTACAACCATGAGGAAATGAATGGATGCTATTAGCATAGTCATTTAGGGTGTGACCTTTGGCTAAATAAAACAAATACAATAACAAACATATTTAACAGAAACTCTCTGGTGCACCCCTAATATCAGGCTTAGAACGCCGTTCAAAGTCATCCACAAACACTTACAGGTTATTTTAGATTACCTATTTATCCATCAGTGGCTTTACACCTTGCAAATCCCAAGCAATTGGCATTTTGAGGCAGCCCTTTTGCATTTAGCATGGATGTGTGTTTTGATGTGGAAGTGGCAGCACCGTACAAACAAAGCCTCTTAACTCTCATAGCCTCACTCTTACTCTCTGACTTAAAAAACAGACACGCACACACTCTGGGGATGTGACCCAATTTGATAAACAAATTGAGCTCCAAAGACTTGGTAACAATGGACAAATTACCCACACTGGCCAACAGATCAGCCATGAGGGAACAGCATAGTGTGGAGAGCAGTGGTTTTCTCAACACCTCTATAGATGTTGAAAAGCACAGGAGGAGGTAAATTGCTGCCACATTACGGAGGACAAATACATTGTGTTGTTGTTTTGTTTCTGTTTCAGAACCACATATGGACCTTATAAATGAGTCCCCTATAATTACGACAATTACTCCTTTCCCATCCTCCAACTACAGCATTACAATAACCCCAACTCTGGTTTCTAACCCTTATTTATTGTCAGTCATCTGTCAGTCAAGGAAAAAGGGCAAAGCTATTTGAAAGGAGAACATTTTTAAAAAGGATAATAACTCAACAGCATACTGGTATTGTTTCACTGCTTTTTGATTCACAGGAGAAATATGTTGAGTTCTGGAAAACTATACTTGCCCATACTGAATTAGACCAATTTGTCACTGTTATTGCCATCTGGAATGTATACTGTTGTTTAACTAATGCATGTTCATTTGAAAACGCAAAAATGAACTAATGACAACATTTTGCATCCATTAACTGGATTAGGTGGTTAGCATTTTAAATACATTGGCTTTTAATGTAATCTGAAGTCCATCACTCTCATGACTAACCTGTGTTGTTACTTGTATACAGTCTTGTTCTCACATACTAACTAACTTGTGTTTCTTTCTTATGCTGCTTTAATGTGTTATATTGTTTTCCATACTAGTTAACAATGTAACATTCAGACCTGTAAAAAATATTGTATTGATTGACTCTTTCTCCATTTCTCCCATTCTCCTCCTCATATCTCACTACCAGCACCTGGAGGTGTGTTTGGTCCTCAAGGGGAATCAGGCTCTGAGCCCGAAGACGACAGCCAGATGAAGTTTTACACAGAACAGCACAGAGGACGAAGGCGCAGCAAAGGTGAGCCGGAGTACGGATGTACCTCTTTCTGTATTGTAATAAATCTCTTTTTGAACACATTATCTTCCACGTTGGGGAACCATCTTACCCACTGCATACTGCTGAGAAGGCAACAAAGCCAAGAAGTAATACAATACGATAAAACATTTTGAAAACAAATATATTCCACCCGTACTCTGGTTAAATATGAGGCTATAGTTGAGTGAAATGAGGCCAGACACTTCTGGTATCGTCAACGTAGCTGGAAGTAGGAAGGAGTCATGCACGTCCCCTGTGGGGTTTGAAGTGCGGTTTCATGGCACAGCTCAATGGCACTCAAAGCAGATACTGCATATGAGCTGATGTTAATGAAGGCTCAGTAATGATTAAAGCTGAGTCACATTACTTTGATGAGATGCATGATTTGTTTTCTTCGCTACAATATACTGTATAGTCAGTGCTGGAATTGGGCCGGTACTCACCGGTACGCAGTACCGGCACTTCTGGTTCTGACCCATGGAGTACCGGCACTTATTGCTCAGTACCGGCATGCTGGTGGTACTCCGGTACTCATGCACCGTGCCAGTACTCAACACTCTCCCGCCGTTCTTATTATACATCCATATATATATATACAGCCGCCCGGTACTCAGTAGATGCGTCATGAGGTGCCGAACGGACATTCTCATCGCTCTAACCGCTGGAGTTTCACAGCGGCTGTCAGCTGTTTACTCCTGTCATTCAAACAGAACGTGCTGGAGAGGGGGCGGGGCTTATATTCTCCATGTAAATACTGTGGTGGAAACGACTATGTCAAAATTAACCTATTTGACCGTGATTTAATAGTAGTACACGTTTCAAAATAATAATAATAATAATAATGCCGAAGTAACAACATACTGAAAACTGTTAGTAAAACCATGTTTTAATGCTTTACAATTTACATACCTAGATGCACGTGTGTTGTGTTTATGCAGTGCAACTCCCACCCAGTGGGTGGCTATGTAGAGTGATAGAACAGAGCAGGCACGCCCCCGAGAGAAGGAAAGCAAGTCACGTCACAAATTAGCATTTCTAAAATGTGTCTTGGAAGAGATTTTAACGAGGACTTTTTAGGTCAGTGTTTCGTTTCTTTTGCATGTGATGGGGCTTCAGTCATGCTAGGGAAGAGAACAGGCGTTGCTACCCAGTTGTGTAGTAAATTCCCAAGCCTGTTTGTGTGGCACTGCTCCAATCATTGTTTAGAGCTGGCAGTTGGGGATGTGGTCAAGGAGGTCTCAGGGCTCAATCATTTCCAGATCTTTTTTGACAAACTCTATTCCTTGTTCCATGCCTCCCCCAAAAATCAGAGGCAGTTAGCGCAGTGTGCGCAAGCAGTCGGACAGCGTCTCCTGGTGATAGGGCGTGTTTTGTCCATCCGCTGGGTGGCTTCAAGTGAAAGGAGCGTCAGAGCAGTCTGGGAAAACTACCGAGTGCTTCATGATCACTTCACAAATGCTGCAAACGACACGAGCAGGGATTCCAGAGACAGAGCAAAGTACAAGGGCCTGGATGATGTGCTCACATCTGCAACGTTTGTCAGCAATCTGGGACTGATGTACGATGCGCTCACAGAGCTCAGCGACCTCTCTCGGCAACTCCAAAAAAGAGAGATGACACTGCCTACAGCAGATAGGCTCTTAACTCGAGAAATACGAGTTTTTGAATCCATGGTCACCATGCCTGGCCCACACATGACTACAGTTCATACAGCTCTAGCTGAGAAGTCCTTCAAGGGTGTTGCCCTGCGTGAGAATGGCAGGCTTGTACAGATTCATGCAGGTCAGTTTTTCCGCAGTATGGTAGAGAATCTGAGACACAGAATGACTTCCACAACCTCCTCTCATGTCAGCACAAGAGAAATCCCATTACATGGCCGGGAGGCCCGGGACAATCAGCTAATCCAGGACATGAAAGTTATCCATCCTGGAAGTTGGCCTGAAGAGGAGTTAGACGTACAGTATGGGGACGTAGAGGTGCTACGTTTGTGCGAAGTGCTGAAAGTGGACAGAAGAGAGACTGTTCAGGGCTTTCGCGAATACAAGGAAACCAGGGCATCCCGTACACCTGCTGCCATGGAGCCTCTACTGAAAGCAGTCCGAACCATCGCTGTCTCCACTAGTGAGTGTGAGCGGGCATTCAGCTGCATGAACGATATCCTTACTGCAAAAAGGAATGCTCTCTCTGTCAGCCGACTGTCCAGCCTGGTTTTCATTAAATGTAATGGACCATCACTAGGACAGTTCAATCCGGAACAGTATGTGAGGTCCTGGCTGGCAAAGGGAAGGAGAAGTGCTGATGAAAGAGCCTGTCCAGCTCCAGCCCCTGATACTGATGTCCCCAAGGCCTTCTGGAGCCTTTTCTAACAATGTGAAGTATATTGCAAAGCAGCTCACCCAGTGAGAAGACTTTTGGCATAATGTGCCGATTTGTACAGATCCTGGAGATAGAAGGACTTCAGACCAACCAGGGAGTTATCTGATCAGCTTGGTGTTCAATGTAACTCTTTACCATGGCTCAGACTTTGTTACTTGCAGTTACAGTTTCTCATTTTAGATTGTGCAAATTTTGCATTTGTTTTTACATGTTCTTTGTTCATGCTCTTTATCATTTTTCTGAGTTGGAAAGTTAGATTGCATCATAGTTTACTTTATACATATTTGTATTCTTCAGTGGTGAAGTATATTGCAAAGCAGCTCAGCCATGTGAGAAGACTTTTGGCACTTTTTCGTTTTTCGTTTTCTGAGTTGGAAAGTTAGATTGCATTCAAAATGTACAGAAATACTTAATTTTGTTAAAGCTTTTTATAAAAAATGCTTCTGACCAGAGCTTTGTTTCCTTGTCATTAATGTTGAACACCACCAGAGGGGCTCTCACCTGAAAGGTCTCTGCTTCATGTGTCTTCAGCAGAAGATCTAGACTTTGATTGCTATATTTTCAGTTAATATTGACCTTACTGAGCTTTAGCCATATCCGCTGCCTATCATAAAAAATGTTAAGTACAGTGAACCTTTCTAAAACATACAGTAGTAAAGAGACAAACCCACCAGCATTATAGTAGCCAAATTCTTGTTTGTGGGCTGTATATATCAAATTGACTTGAAAAAGTTGCTGATTTTAGAGTACTGGCACCTTTTTCATTCCAATTCAAGCACTGTGTATAGTATACAATTAGTCTCCAACTTGGGTTTCAAAATAGTGTTTATGTTAATCCTCTGCCTGCAGTTCATTAAAGCACTGTATCAGAGGAGGAGGAAAAGTCATGCCTCATATATGTATCTGATTGTTATTAATAAGGATTGCATCTGTCTGTTCCTTTTTGTTACTGTTGTAAAGGAGAGAGACAGTTTGTCGCCCTGTATTATTTTTGCGTCTTTGTTAGCACTTGACTTCTATTTGTTAAATGCAACTGCAGAGGAGGAATTTGAAAGCAAGATAATATTCTTGATTCCCGTGTTTTTAAATTACAGTTTGATGTCAAAATTAGTCTAGACTATTAAAAAAACATTATTTTCAATGTGTGTTGTGGTAACCCCAAAGATAAAACAAGTGATAACTTCTTGGCAAAGTGAAATTAATTTGTGTTGTATAGTTATTAAGAGATGTGCCGAGGTAGAAGAAATAAATAAATACAATAAAGTGTTTTTCTGTGTAATCGTGTTTGCTTAATTATAAAGCCTCAATAACACACACATGTTGCTGCTGTTCTTTAAAAGACTGGTTATGTTTTGCCAATGATTAACATTCAACACTGAAATCTACATTCGTAGTTCTCTCCTGGAAGAAAATGCTTCAGGGCATCCAGTAACCACAATTATAACTAGATTTCCAAGGTTGAAATGTTCCTAATTTCAATGAATTAAGTTCAGAATGACTTGCAAACAGAGTACCAATGAATTATGTATCGGCTGTGGAATTTTGGAAATGCAATTAATCACAGATAAAGCTTAATTGTTCTCAGAAAAATAAATAAAAGGTCTTTGTCCAAAGAACTAGCACTTTCTAAATAGACTCTATATGTATTTGTATTAGAAAAAAGCTCATGAATGGGAAAGAGATTAAACCTATGACCGTGAACTGTGTTAAATGTATCGCCTGTGTAAAAAGGCTGTGCTTTCTCTGGAAGATGGGAAGGGGGAAATAAATGGAAGGTTTACGTTAAACATAAGCATTTATCTTCAGAGTGGCCCTGTGTTGTATATGCATACATTCACTAGTGTATTGTTTTATGTGTGTTTCTGTGAGTGTATGAGTGAATTGCTATAAAGTAAGTGTTTGCCATCGTGAGCGTACATCCTTTTGTCTACTCAGTAGGCTTTTATAGTAATTGAGGGACCCCGTCATAAGCCCAGTAACACCCCCACACCCCAATGGGATTAGCAGCGCTGCCACTTTTGTTGGGGACAGCTGTTGTTCCTGTCCTTTCAAAACATTGTGATTGTACAAGACGTCACTCAGATCGGGAGGATACATTATCCAAGCATTCTCTTCCTGATTTTGACCTTGAGCTGCATTTTGTTTCTTCCAAACTTTGAATTTAACTTGCAGAACTCTTCTTTTGCAAGTCATAAACAAAAAGAAAATAATTAAATGTTTGCAATTCAATCAGTTTGATCATTTGTATATTTTGGTAAAATATATGTGGTTGGAAAACGTTAAACATCTGGATGTGTGTGTTCCTCCACTGATCCAAACTTTAATCTGCAAATAAGCAATATTTTGAATTACACTTACACTAATAATTTTCAAATAGCTGAGTTTTTGGCTTAGTAAAGAGAAACAAGTCTAGGCCTATAATGCTACTGACTTGTAAACCAAACCTGCGTAGTGCAGGATAAACACCAGGCAGAAGCTGTTCACACATTTTCTGAAGGCGGCAGCTTTGTGTGATATTTGTACCCAGTTTATATCTAGTAAGAACAGTGTTCCAAACCGGCGCTATCACATCCACAGCCTCCTTTCAACATGTTGAGTCCTCCCATGATAAATATCCATAGACAGAGGTTAAACGGCTAATTTAATTCCCTGTATCTAGCTTGGAAATGGGAGTCCTGGCGGAGCCAAAGGGCAACCACAACAACCAATCTATAACCCTGTCAGTGGCAATAAGATCATATATCACGCCTGCAAATGATTCTGGGCTGTTATGCAGAAGCTCGGGTAAAGTTATCCTTTATTTACTCAGGGCAAACCTGAACCAGCATTAGATTAATGTATCAGGTGTACAATTAACTGCATTTACAATGATTGAGGGTGATTCAGTGTCTGTTTTCAACAAAGAGCAGTGCTTTAGTAGGGGGTTTAGCTTTAGTTTGTTTTATCTGCTGTATGCAAAAGTATTTTCAATGTAGAATGTTCAGACACAGTAATCTGTTTGAAAACAACAGGGCTTCTGTAAAAACTGTTTTTCTCTTTTTCTGCCTCCAGGCCTCCCGCACAGTCCTCTAAATAAGGTCACCCTGACGTTGATAACCATCAGCACATGTGTCATTGCCATTGTCTACGCCACGCAGGAGCCCTGCCCCCTGACTGTCAAGGTTACCCTCCATGTGCCTGAGCATTTTGTTGCAGATGGTAAGTTCAAAATGTTAAACCGTGGCGGAATATTCAACTAATGGAAACTGAAGTTGAAGTCCATTAGCCTTCTTGTTTTTCTACTGTACTATTATTGCTATACTTTTTTGGGGCACACTTATTTAAAAAACATTAATAATAATAAACTACAGAAAAAAAAAAGGAAGGGAACAAATCGTGGAATCTACAAATATGAATCACAATGAAACTTGGTGAGGAAGACTGTGGAATTACTTTTGTACTTTTTGAGCCTAAGGCAATGTTGAATTGTGTGTTAAATGCTAGAAAAGGATACATATTTGTATGGCTTGTTATCGTAATGTCATGATCCGTCAACAACTATTTTTGTATTTTTTTGCCATTTTCATTGAACCATAAGCAGATACAGTCTTCCTTCAAGCAGCATAGCAGAGGTGGAAGAAGTACTTTCATCTTGTCCTTGAATACAATTAGAAGTACCAGAGTGTAGGAATACTCTGTTACAAGTACAAATCCTGCATTCAAAATGTGACTCAAGTAAAAGTACAAAAGTATTTTCATCAAAATATACTTAAAGTACCAAACGAATAATATATAATATTGTATGTTTTTATTATAATTACTAATGCATTAAAGTGTTATCAAATCTGGTAAAGCTGCAGCTAGTTTTAATTACTGTGTATACTGCAGGGTAGATTGCGAATTGTGACTAAAGTCTGATTTAAGTGTTGATTATATTTTTACATTATAATCCAGATCTGCAAAGTAACAAAAGCTACCAAATAAATGTAAAAGTACACCATTTACCTCTGCATTATAGTGGGGTAGAAGTACAAAGTAGCATAAAATGGAAACACTCAATTAAAATAAGTAACTCAAGTAAATATATCTAAATCTAGTTAGTTACTTCCCACCTCTGCATACTGCAATAATCATTTGTCTATTACACACTGTTATTGAGTGGTGAATGATATTTTGTGTTGTTTTGTTTCTAGAAGTAACATGTAATGCACCAGGTAAAGCTTTGCATGCTTCCCCTGTTTCTATTTACAAATGGCTTGCTGTAAAATCTCCACCCTCTCAGCCATGATTTGTGGTTTTCAATCTCGATGCTTTTCAATGTCACTGCCCCTTCTGCACGACTGATAAACTACAAAATACATCCATCCAACAAAAAGTTAATCATGTGCTGGAACCAAAAGAATGATCAACAATCAGAACAATAACACCCACACACTGAAAGCCCCCAATGGAAAAACAATGATTTATTGTCACCACAAACAACTAGATGGCTTTTTGAGCTATCAGACTGATGAAGAGCAGTGCGCGCAACACATGATTGCCTTTTTCTTTGTTTTTGCACAGAGAGCATTCAGTGAAGATATTTAAAAAACATGTGACCACATACATTGGATGGAGACAGGAGATGATTTGTCAAATACATATAAATTCAGGATAATCAATTATATAGGTGTCCAGGCAACTGCCTAGAGAGTGTCTTACTGAGTGTTTGAAATTCTTCTTTGGCCTTGGGATGATTGTAAATTGGTTCCGTGTATTGGCAAGATACCACAGTATAAACCTTGCTGGGAGGTAAGAGAAGCCAATATGGAAAACCTGCGAGGAGTTAAGTGAAGTAAGAGGGGGTGAGGAGCTGAGGCAATTTGACTAATGATTGCCATATCTCTGAGAGCATTCACGTATCAGTCGATTAGGTGCTCTTGCCGCCAGGGCCTCATTTTTAGTCCGCCCACACACCAGCAATTTGTATGACACACACACAAGAAAAGCACAACAGTACACATAACTTCAACTTATGCAGTACTTTTTTATAACATGTACAATTAATAGCTATAAATATAATACGTTCCAATATGGTGAAAAAGTCTTAATGTTTAGTAGTGTGGATTTATTTCCAGAGCTCTATTGTTAAGTGTTTGTTTTATGATTAACTCCCACATCTCTATTCCATGCAGAGCATTATTGGATTCTTTAAAATCATAATACAATGTTTGCAAGTCCCTCTCTTAGAAACAAAGTTATTAAAGAGAATTTCTGGCACTCACATTTTCTAATAAAATATGTTCTTAGGTTATAAATTCATGGGTTATCCGGGCCTGTTTCGTGACTCCGGTACAGACATTCTTTAAATACAGTTATAGTGTCTTAATCTGAAATTATTCTGAGCTGTAATAAAAAAACATTTGTGGCGTTTGGATTCTTGGACCCCAAAGCAGAGACGGACAGAAGTAAAGTTCAAGGTGTTTGATTAATAATACTAGGCCAAGGCAGGTACTGTCGACAGGGAGCTGGCTGGTAGCAGAAAGGTCCAAAAACAAACAGAAGGAAAACGTTCCTGGCCAAAAACTATAGGTTACTTACGTAACCCCAGTTCTCAGAGTAACATGAAGTGAGATGTCTCACTATGGGATGCGCCTCATCGCGGAGCAACAGAAGCATCAATCTCATTACGCCAATCCTGATTGGCTGGTGATCTTGACGTCAGCGTCAGGGAATTCACCCCCTATAAGTAGCTTGCGCCACGACGCATGCGTCATTCAAAATAAGCACCTCTTCTCGCTTCACCATAGCAAGGAGGGCCGTCTGGTGAGACATCTCACTTCATGTCACTCTGAGAACTGGGGTTACGTAAGTAACAGTGGCGTTTTCTCCCGGAGGCCAAGGGAAGCCAGGCTTCCCCTGTTTTTTCCGATTGTAGTTATAATTTAAATAAATAAATACAAACACTTTGTTTTGTTTCGATAATTCTCCTTTGCTGTGTGTTGCTGCCGGCCCGTCTCTCCCCCATTCTCATTGAGTATTTTACAAAGAGTGAAACAAACAGCGCCCCTCTAGATGTTATGGTGAAACAGTAGATTGCACTCACTGTTGCGAGAGGAGGCCAGCCGAATCTAGCTTCCCTTGGTGAAAAAAAATGGAGGGATTGACCAATCAGATGAGGCCCACGTGATGCCCCTGCCAACCTGTGATTGGTCAGGGCCATGCCAAGGGAAGCTAGCCGCCTCTTGCTTCCCTTCAGAGGCGGCTGGCGATTTGATTGGACACTGCCATCCAATCAAATCACATCAACATCAGTTTTAATACTGTAACTGTCATCACCGCCGTTAGAAATTATCAAGCAAATGAAGTATTATGGAGGGTGGAGATTTGGCGTACTTAATCAAACATAACTTTACTAAACTTCCGCTACAGCAGCAACTACAAATTAAATCAGATGACAGGCCAATGCCCGCACTCGAGCTGTGTACGCAGAGGAAAAAGGGAGAGAATCGGACGTTCAATGAGGACAATTATGTCCGCACGGAGTGGCTAACTGGAAGCGCTAAACTTCAGCGTCTATTTGGCTGGCCATGTCTTCTTTTTGACAAGGATTCGTGCTCCCTGAACAATCCTTGGGCAACTTCAGGATTCATCGACCTTGCCAACCTGTCACGGGCAATTGAGAGGCACGGTAAATCCAAAAATCACATAGATTGTGTGATTGTCTGCATACATTAATAAGTAAAATGCTTAAATTAATAAGGAGAGAGTTTCAGCTGGAGAGTGCGTGCGGACCTGTCGGTTAGATAACAGGCGTGTGCAAGTCCTGCATCTGTGTGATACAAATGTGTGTCAAATGATACCGGGCGCTGTAATCACTCATCTGGTTACGTTATTGACCACCCCCCGACCCAAAAAATGGGCTTCCCCTACATTTTTCCCCACGCCACGCTACTGGTAAGTAACCTATAGTTCTCATTCATAACACTCCGTTCGATGTCTCACTATGGGAAATTGTAGCTCCCGTATTGTCAGACGAGCTTATCTCGAAAATCACCAAACCAACGACTCAACAAGGTGCCCAGCACTGCTTGAGTCACACTGGGAGCAGAACGTCCAGCCTGTTAAGAGGCGGACAAAAGTGAGCAGCGAGGACCAGCTCGCCGCTGCACCAATGTCTTGGATGGGAGACATCCTGGACAGAGCCCAGGATGCAGCCAGACCCTGAGTCGAAAGAGCTCGCGGACCCGAGGGTGCCAGCGAACTCTGACTCGTATGAGCCCCAAAGCAATTGCTTCCACAAACCAGTGGGAGAGCCATTTCTTAGTAACAGGCTTGCCCTTATAAGGGTTAGCCCAGGACACAAGGGGTTGGTCATTATGATAAAGCACCCTTGATCTGTCCCTGTATGTGCGTAAAGCACGGGCTGGACACGGCAAATCCGGCCGCTGTTCCCCGGAGGAATACAGTGGCGGGGAGGATGCCTCAATGTCAAATGTGGTACCTGAACCAACCGCCTTAAGATAAAAGTAGGGTTGGGCTTCAACCACACTCTGTTTGCCCTGGAGCGAACTGAGTGCATGAAGACTGTACAGATAGCGCATGAGTGCCACTGGCTCGCTTGGCAGCTGCCAGGGTCAGCTTCATGTCACACTGTATTCAGATTGTACCACTCACGGGCCAGGCCCATAGAGCCAAGCGCTCTGGGTGTGGGTGAAAGATCGCCCCCCCCGCTTGGGACAGTATGTCCCTGCGTAGTGGGAGCTGCCATGGCTGCCCGCACAGCAGCTGATATATCTCCGCTAGCCAGTACATAGCTGGCCAGTGCGGAGCTATCAGGATAAGTGTGTGGCGTTGCTCTCTCACTCTGGCCAGAGTTGGGGGTATCAGAGCCAGGGGTGGGAACGCGTACAGAAGGCCCGGGGGCCAATCGTGCGCGAGTGCATCCACGCCTAACGGAGCATTTAGATCGCACATCGAAAAGAACAGCTGACACTGAGCGTTGTCTTTCGATGCGAACAGATCCACCCATGCCCGGCGCCGTGGGAGGGCCAGGGAGGGCCAGGCCCTCCCATTTGACATTCCTGCCCTCCCCCAATAAACACGTTTTTTATTATTTATAAAAATAAAAAAATATTTTTTTTAATTTTTTTTTATTATAAATAAACTGTGAACTTTTATGCTACGATGTATGTGATGTCAGAACAAAACGAAAAAATCGCAGGCTACGTCAAATAAATGCATGTGTCTGTTGTGATTTGTGATTCGTCCCCATTTAGACCAATCACAGCGTCACAGTCTGCCGCCTATTCTGGATTTGTTTATTGTGCATTCTGTAGACTCCCATTTCTGTTTGCATTACAAAATGGACATCAGAAATTGGCTCCAAATGTCTAAGGATTTATTCAAACGAAATAGCGATGAAAGAACTGCAGCCGATGGTGCTGCTGGCGACCCTGCACCTGCCGTTGCAGCAGCACGCCTTAATGTCACAAGCTTGACCTCGGCAAATCCCGGGGCTGAGTTAGCGGTGATCTTGGGGTTAATAAACCCAAGCAGGTGAAGCTGGATCGTTATCCAGGGAGATTGTTTTCAGGAAAGAAGCGCACTTTTGCCGCTGCATGGTACAACAACAGAGCATGGCTTGAATATTCGTTAAAAGCAGACGCAGCCTTTTGGTTCCCCTGTAGACAGTTTAAAGTGAATACGTCTTCATCTGATGCGGCTTTTACTGTCAAAGGTTTTTGCGACTGGAAACACGCATTACAGACTGATAAAGGACTGCTAAGGCATGCCGCATCAAAAGAACACATTTCATGTGAGAGTTTGTGGAGAGAGAGAGAGACAGATCGCGAGGAAACAAATAAGGAAATGAGTACTTTGGTGCAGATCAGCTGGCACGGAGCCGTTATTAGGTGTCAGCTGTCGTTTATATTATAGCCTTTTTAGCTGTCAACCTTGCTCGTGATTTACCAGTGTTTGTGCTGCCACGCACACAATGTTTCAAAGTGCTTGCTATGTTGCCCTTTAATTGTGTATGTTTGCGATAAGTGTGCGTCTTTACGCAATGCTGTTGGCCTTGCTGTTTGATATATATTGTGCCGCAGGCCCGCAGCAAGTGACGGTTTTGTGTGCCCTCCCATAAAAATCATATGCCCTCCCTTTAGATTTGTTCTGGCGACGGGTCTGGATCCACCGCGGCTCTGCCGTAACGCACCCACAGCTGGCTCACAATCCTTGGATGTAGAGTCCAGTCTGCATAAAGTGGTATACCTCTGGACAGTAGATCTGCCCCGAGGTTCATCACTCCCGGTACGTGCGTCGCTCTCAGAGAGAGGAGACGTACCGCTCCATAGGATCAGTTTGCGCGCCAGTGTGTGTAACTGGAGAGAACGCAAACCCCCTTGGCGGTTAATATACGATATTGTGGTCGTATTGTCTGTCCTCACAAGGACGTGATGTCCCCTGAGGAAAGGCAGAAAGCGTTTTAGGGTGAGAAACACCGCTAAAAGCTCCAGGTAATTTATGTGCGCCCGCTGGAGGTCTCTGCTCCAGAGACCCCTCACCGGGCGACCTTCATAAATACCTCCCCAACCTGTCAGACATGCGTCCGTGGTGACCACTTTCCGTGAAAGGACAGCACCCTTAGGCACACCTCGTACTAGAAAAGTCAGGTGCAGCCAGTGGCGCAGTGCCATTACGCATTTCACAGTAACCATCACTCTCCGCCATGGCGCGCAGGGTTTAGTTTTAGGGCGGCCACCCAGCGCTCCCTCATGTCAGTCGTACGACCAGGATGGCTGACGCCATGAGCCCCAGCAATCGCAGGCATGATCTGAAGAGAACATGTTTGCGCAGCTGGAAAAGAGCGAGACAAGCTCTGAAAGCTTTCACTCTTTCCGCTGACAAGCGAGCTGAAAAGGGCACCGAGTTCAGGCGTAAACCCAGGAAGAGTATAGTCTGCGCGGGACACAACATGCTCTTCTCTGTGTTTATTATGAAACCCAGGTTGAGCAGGTGCTTTACGAGGACATTTGTCTGCGTAACAGCCTCCTGCTCCGACTGTGCGAGAAGCAGCCAGTCGTCCAGGTAGGTCGCCAGGCGAATACCCTGTTGTCCTAACTGGGCTATCGCGGCTTCCGTACATCGTACAAACACCCTTGGACTGAGAGACAGACCTGGGATGTGAAAATAATACGCATCTTTCAGGTCGACTGATGTAAACCAGTCGTCTTGTCGCACGAGCCGCAGCAGAGATGTGTGAGTGAGCATTCTGAACTTATATCTTTTTAGATATTTGTTCAGAGCCCTCAAATCAAGTATTGGCCGAATTCTGTTCCCTCCCCGTTTGGGAACGAGGAAGTAATTGGAATAGAAGCCGCCCTGATTCTGCTTGGCGGGTACAATAGATATAGCCCTCTTTTCTAGGAGAGAGAAAATCTCTTTCTCCAGAATATGGGCTGACTCTCCTCGGGCCTGCGAATGCAGAATGCCCGAGAAGCGAGGGGGGGTGACAGCTAATTGGAGTCTGTAGCCCAGTGTTACTGTATTGAAAACCCAAGCAGAAGATGTGAGCATCTTCCACTGCATGCTCCTTAGAGCCAGTGGAGATGTCACGTCTCTTCCCCTCTGAGTCTCTATTTGTTGTGTTATGGGGCCCTCTAGTGTCTGAACACAGTGGTGCCCCTTTTCGACAATCCCCACCGACACTGCGCATGCGCATGACGGTGGTGCCTTCACAACCCCAGCCGGCATTGCGCATGCGCGTGACGGTGGTGCCTTCACAGACCCGCCTGTAATCCGCCTTTTGAGAGAGGCCGTAGCTGCTCTCAGAAGGGGAACAGTTGACGGGCTGTTTATTGGTTTTATTGTTTTTCTTTTCATTTTTTTGAGCTGCGCCCTTGGCTCGAAGCCTGGATGCGTCAGCGGCAAATGTTTTATGACAGAAAAATCAACAACTGTGTGACATGTGTTTGTGCGGACTTGAGGATGGTGTTGCGGCATCTCTCGAGGCGGTGGGAACACATTTAGAGCTGGGGAACCGTGGACTTCCAGCTCTGTCACAGAGGGAAGAAGGAGGGGCTGTCACGCCGCTCGCTTCTTCTTCCTCGACTGCTGGCCGAAATTCTGGGTTGGCTGCGCCTGAGCTGCAGCCGGAACCGGAGATTTTCTAGGCCAGCTCGCCCTCGTCTCCAGCCTGGGCTGGGGACTCGGGGCGGGCTGCGACCTCTGCGTCTTCGGTGTTTTAAACCGAGCAGGGTTCGAGGCAGCTTGGGCGAAGGACTGCTGCTGCGAAGGACTGCTGCTGCGAAGGCAGCGGCTGGACCCTTCGAGGGAGGCAGAGGTGGAGTGCCTCGTCCTCCTTCTTTTTCGACTCACACCTCCTTTGCATGGAGGCGAGAGCGGACCCGAAAATTCCCTCGGAAACGATGGGCATATCCAGCACATCCTCCTTTTCCCGGTCTGGGAGGTTGGTGAGGTTGAGCCATCTCGCTCTTTTCTGCACCACCATGATCCCCATTGCCTTGCCCGTGGCCTGGACGGCGCAGCGCTGCCATCTCGTCCAGAGTGGCTGCCCCCGGGTTACCCGACAGGTCCTCGCAGAGCTCCGCTTGGTAAGCGGTTAGCAGCGAGGCCACATTCAGGGCCCTGGCGGACAACGCTGCGGCTTTGTAGGACCGTTCAGTCATTGTCGACTGAAATCGGTCCGACTTTGCTGGCAGCGTGGGGTTCCTGCTTGGTGACGGGCCCATCCTCGGTAGGAGGTGGGCCGCTATCAGCGGTTCCATGGGCGGCATGCGGAGCAGGCCGAGCTTCCCCATTCCGTCACAGTCTAGGGAGGAGGCACCCTGGATTGGGACCTTGTTGCTGAAGCGCCGGTCTCTCCACGAGACCGACACCTCATCCAACATCTCCGGGAAGACCGGAAAGAGTTGCCTCTTCGTCCGTGCTGCTTGGGGAAAATGTTTCCCTTCGTAGCGGGACCTGGAGGTCTCCTTGGCCATTTCAGGCCACGGGATGTCGAGTCTGGCCGCGGCGCGTTTACACACGGCCTGCAGGTCCATGCTCAGACAGGGCAAAGCTGGTGTGCTATCGCCCGGGAGAGCAGCCCTCGCCCCAGGCTTTGCAGCCCTCGCCGATGACATGAAGATGTCCTCTTCATGTTCATCCGACTCGGACAGGAGGAACACCGAGGCGTCCTCTTCGTCCTCATCGTAGTCCAGCTCGAGGACATCCTCCGCGGGTGAGACCATGGTGAGGTCTAACCGGGAGCCCCAGCTCGGTAAAGCGTGGGGTCCCGTTCCCGCGTGTCTTGCCGTCACCGGGTCCCGGCCAGCCAGGGCGCAGGATTCCGGTTCTGTAGCCATCGCAGATAATGAGCCCCAGACCGACACGGAGAGGGGTTCACTCTCTGCGGCGGACGCCCCCGCGTCTTGACTGCCGGCCGGCAGGTCAGTGGACATGGGGGGGTCCTGTTCCGACAGGCTAGCTTGGCGTGCTAGCCGTCGGCGGAGGCTCTTCACGGTGAAGCGGACACAATGTCCGCACGAGCCGGGGTTGTCGATAGCGCCTCGGGCATGTTCCAGCCCGAGGCAGGACGAGCAGACCTGGTGTGTGTCTGTGCTCGAGATCTTCAACCTGCAGCCGCAGAGTCGAGCCACCGAGTCCCTGACTCCTCTGGTGTGAGGGAGAGAGGCGTCCATCTTGTTCGCCTCGTGGCGTGGAGAGGACCCGCTCTCAACAGGTAAGTTGGGAGAAAAAAGGTGTTACCACCCTGTCCTTAATCCGGAGAAAAGGACGGTGTGGGTCTTTTATTCCCGGAGAATACTGACTGGTGTGACAGTATGCTCCTTTAATCCTTTCCTCCTCCGTGGGGAAGAGAAAAGAAAAAGCTTCCTCGCTACCGTGGTGTCGATAGCGAGGGAGCGAGCTAGCAACAGGTGTGTTGCTAGCTTGAAAAAATCAGACCTACCTTACTTTCCGGGGAAAGAGAACGGCGAGGTCGATTTCAATACTAACTGGCGTTAGTATTACCGTCTTCCTGCAAAGCAGAAGGAGTAGCCAGCGAGCGCCCGTCGACCGAAATGGTTATATTTGGGTTCAGTCTGTGGACCGTTAAGCTTGTCCGGCTACTATAGAGATGTGCTCTGAAGCGAGAAGAGGTGTTTGAATGTTTTGAATGTTTGAATGACGCGTGGCGCAAGCTACTTATAGGGGGTGAATTCCCTGACGCTGACGTCAAGATCACCAGCCAATCAGGATTGGCGTAATGAGATTGATGCTTCTGTTTGCTCCTCGATGAGGCGCATCCCATAGTGAGACATCGAACGGAGTGTTATGAATGAGAACTCAAAAAGTTGCACAAAAACTGCAAAGAGAAACAAAAATTCGGCTTGGGCTGCAGAGAGGCACTCTGGATCGACGAACAGCATTTAATTATCTGGCAGAGAAGTGATGTGAGGGCCAGGCTCTTAAAGAGAGGGTTGATTAGGGAAGTGAGAACAGGTGTGCCTCATCTGCAGCCAGGAGAATACCAGCCACGCCCCCTGTCACACACCAGCCTGCAGAGGAGAGACAGAGTAGTGAGGGGGAAAAGGAGCAAACAGCAGAAAACAAGAACAACACAACAACCTAAAACCCCATGCATAAACATAACAATTTAAATGGACTAAATGAAGACAAGCTTAAGTCAAAATGGAATCTGTTCACAGGGACGTCATCATATTTGAGATTTATTTGAGTTTTCATGATTTTTAATGGCAAATGTACATTTCAGTGATGTTCTCTCACTCTGTACTCAGCTCCCTCTGGGTATTTTATCAGGTATATGTCAGGATCACCTTCTGTCATAACACCTGACAGTGTGACATCACCTACTGCAGGCTACTGTATACTCTCGTCTAATATCTCCGTAACTTCAAGTCCCCTTGACCACTTGTTATCCTTTTATCTGCTGAATTCTGACAGCATGACATAAAGCTCTGCAGACTGAAACACTCTCTGTGAAACCTGGCAACAATTTTGGCAATTTAACAGGCATCAATTTTGCTCAAGTATTAGCCTCAGTGTCAAAACAACTGTCTATTGATGTGTTGTCCATTGCAAGCTATGTATTCAACTGTCAGTCAGTTTGCTGTGAGAAGTATTATGGATATTTTTAATTCCTGTATAATTATTATTGATTGCTTGTTTTCTGACCTCCTCACCTTTGCTTTACCGTATCTAACTGGGGAGGATTTTGAGACATGGAGAAAACTTTTCTCGAACATTCAGATGCTCTTTGAGGTGACTTCTGACTAGATGCTCAGTTCTTAACCATTGACGTAAGATGTAAAAAATGAAAGGTAGGAGTTTAATGATATTCATGATCACCAGGAATTTCATTATTTAAATTTGAATTACTCTATGGCCTTTATTTTAGTGCCACCTTCAGGATACACTTTACATTTTAGAAACACTAAAGCTAAGACACAGAACGCCATCTATATGTTGTGTGTTTCAATATAGCATTTCCTAAGTTAAGTAAGCAGGGGTGTTTTACTTTTGTTGTTCCTCTGCAAACTTGTGTATACTGGAATTGGACTCAGAAAACCAGAAACCTGACACAGAGCAGATGTGATAAAAGGCAGCTTAACCCATTACTCTGCCAGGCATACACTTGGCAGCAGTCAGGCACACACAGCAAACACACAAATCCGACAAACACACAAACAAGGCAATCCAAACTAGCAAGCCACATATAAATATGAGTTAGGTCAGGACAGCAATAGCCAGGCATATAAACTAAAATGCTATGGTACGATAAATCATGAGTGACGGCAGGCCGAGGAAGAGTGAGTATATTGTTGCTAAAATGTTATCTAAATGTGCCAGCAAACCTTCCTGTATGCAGAACAAGGTTTTTTTGTCGTACTTTCCTGTAAAGAAACTTCTCTTGTCATCGTTGATACAGTGTCATTTTGATTATAGGTGTTCTAGTAAACCACTAGCGAAACTTAAAAACAGCATGTGAAGCAAAATAATAATAAAAGGTATTTTATTCACCGGAACTTAGGTTGATGAGTGAATTCAGAATGGCAGGACTGTACAACAGCAGCTGTATCATGTGTCCAATGTTATTGATGGAAATGCCGCTCAAAATGTGTGTTCTCAGATAGCAGGGATATACACACAAAATAGATACAATGCCAGGGCCAGTTTGATTTCATGTAAAGTCCCTGACAAGAACAAGGTAGTCAAGGGTAACACATTAGTAATAGTGTCAGAGTAATAATCTTCGTCATGTAGTTATGTGTCTATCCTGTTACTCAAACGCCATGCCATGCAACGCAAATATAAAAAACAATAATCCAGCAACAACAAAAGCACAAAATAAGAAAAAAATAATGACAGTCAGTGTAAAAGACTTATTTTGGTGGTAAATATTTTCAACTTGTTGGATAGATAACCAACTGCCAGATGTGCCGTTTCTTTAATTATCTCCGTTGGCATAAAACAGGTGTGAGATGCTTTCTATTTCAAATGTGTTCCCAAAACAATCAAAACAAGGGGTTTCATCTAACAAAATAATATTCCCCCAGTCTTCTTCACTCCATTCACAATATGCACAGTGAAATTGTTGGCAATCAGCGAACAAACTGCTCAGGAGGGGTTTCCTTACAGGTCCCAGATAAACCAACCCATGATCTAACAATTGCCTCCTCACTGCGAGAGCTGAGACCGTTACATTTCTCCTCTCCTCAGCAAATGAGAGCTCCTGGCAATTCTGTTCCCTAACTGCTGTATTGCAGGAAAAGGCCTTATTATGCTCACCTTTGGTCAGCCTGTCCTGGAACATGCTTTTAGAAATGCCATTTAAGAAGAGTTGTGTGTATTTTGACCTTGTTGGCATTATGGTGGATAGTGGAAACTTAAAGAATAGCAACACAATCCATTGTTTATAAGGGAGTTTTGGTCTGTGATTATTCAATATTTACAATATTTCCCGATCAAGTTTAGATCATGACTTCTGTGAGTGTGTGGAACAAGAAAACTATATTTTACAGCATAACATCTAAAAAAAACAAGAAGTATTTTCTAAGTTGTATTTCATATCAGGAACAAAGAAAGCTTACAGTGTGTTTCTTAAGTATTGAAACATCTTCATTGATCAATCTTTTTTTACTTAATAATCGGACGGACACTCTTGAACTTACTTTAATCCACTGTGCAGTTAAATAACGGCTAAAACAATGCAATACTGTATGTACTTAAAAGCAACACTACAGGCGTGTTTGTGGTCTAGATGAATGTCTCTATTCGTGTTTGCCAGGTTGTCAGAAAATAAAACGCTCAAATATCGCTGTATTTTTGGAAGGCTCTTTGGGTCAGACTGTCCCTGTGCGACTGTTGAATGTCAAACAAAAATAAGCAGCCGGTGATTTCAAATGCGTAGGAGGAGGCAAATGGTTATGTATTCTATCAGGAATTTGGAACAACTCAAATGTTAAGAAAAATACATAAATGAGCCTTGGGATTTCATTGCTTTTTCTGCATTGGTTGTTTGATATCTCTCCTCTGTATAACACTGCAGGGCATTGGACTTTTCCTGTGACTCAGATTTGATTACCGGCTACTGTCTAAGCTTTTCCATCCGCACTAATCCTCTCTTTAAAATAAAGCCAGGAGACCACCCTCAAAGGAGTTCCCTTCATAACTCAGATTACATTTGTGGATCCCATCTTCATGTCCTTTTCTGTTATTTTAAGTACATTTCTACTTTGACACAGAAATGTTTACTTGATGCACATACCTTCTGCAGTTGCTCGCATAATATAGCTGAATCTCTGTGTTCAGTAGATGGCTGAAACACAATCTCTTCTGCTCTATTTGCAACTAAAAGTCTTTGGCATCAATTAGGGATAATCTTGTTCAGTGATCAGAGTTTAACGATTGGTCGGGGAGCAGTAAGAAAGAAAGGTAA
Organism: Gymnodraco acuticeps; assembly: GCF_902827175.1. Lineage (NCBI taxonomy): Eukaryota > Metazoa > Chordata > Actinopteri > Perciformes > Bathydraconidae > Gymnodraco > Gymnodraco acuticeps. The sequence goes on from NW_022989894.1 coordinate 2,072,854, forward strand.
GGCAGCGTCAATGAGCATAGCATTTACTGATTGACTCGTGGAACTCTTTTACCCCTCTACTGCAATTACCAAGGAAATCACATCAATACACACATTATAGGTCTTAATTTTCACATTTAAATTCAGCCCGGTCAGGAGGGGGATTGAAATTACAGTGAAAACAAAAGAGTAAACCACTCTCCAATTGATTTTGCAATAGAATCAGGTAAAGAGCCTTTCAAAATGCCAAACAATTGAGACTGTTTTAACCATTTTATTGTTTTTTACAAGCTAAATAATTCCATGTTGTGTTTTCTTTTTCAGGAAGTAGTTTTGTGGTAAGCATGGGCAGCTTCCTGGATGTTTCTAATTGGCTAAACCCAGCCAAGCTAACTCTCTACTATCAGACCAATTCGTCCACACAGTGGGTGCTTGACTACTGCGGCCAGAGGACTACCGAACCGTGCGAGCAGATTTGTGATAAGGACACAGGTGAGTCCATTAAAACATGCATGGCATTGAATCACTTGAAATGATATTCACTGATATGAAGTGTATTTCAAAGCTATGCTCAAGCCGTATTCATTATGTTGAGATATGAAGGAAATACTGGCATTGAATACCTTTTTTGTTTTGATAATTGCATTGTGCCAATCCCCAGAATGAGGAGAAAAGAAGCCAGCTCTTCTTGATTAAGGGTAACCTTCATAAATGTATTTCATTGTCTGAGATATCGGAAAAAGTCCTTGGATGAGCCTGATGGGACTGCTGTTTGCACAGTAGTAACATCATTAATAGTTGGATTCAGATGTGTTTAGTTATTACCACCAGCCACAAGCATATCTCTATTTACCTTTTACATTCTTAAGTATTTGTATATTACTTCAATTGAAATTGTACAGTATGGTATACGTTATTAGATTGTTTATTCACAGTATGTCTCAATGATTACTCTAATTTTGTTATAGAAATGCAGTTTTAGCTGGTTGAATGATGGGGATTTTTTTTAAGAACCTAATTTATTAACCCTCTTTTAACATGATGTAACACAAAAATGCACTTCACACATGTTAGTAATAATGTGCGGCCTTAATCAGGAAGGTACACCAAATACACCCAATCAACACGAGTTAATGGAGCAGATGTCGGCACCCAGAAACAAATTGAAACGATGAAGACGCGATTGGCTGAGTTGCCAGTTAAGGGCCCACACAAGGGCTGCACTTCATGTATATGTTCAGGCTATTAGTAATTGTGACAGTGTGTTGAGTGAACGTTACACACTCCCATCGCTGTAGTCAAAGCATAGTACAACAATCCAGGCAATATCATAATTAGCGTGTGTGTGAAGTCCTCAGTGCACATACCCGTCCAGGTAAATAATCACCAGGCTCCACTGCAGTATGCACACATCCAGGTTGTACAATGTTGGCCCTATTTGTGCTGACATTAAAACTATTCCTCCAAAAGCTTTATGATCTTTATCTTCCCTTGAGTGCCGTAACTCCCCTGTGTGTTTCGGCCCATCCAGATCAAGTCTAAGCTCATTAGAATGGATTACATCTGTAATGTATGTGAAATGTATGTCACCCTGGTCAAGGGCATGTTAAGGGCTAATGCATAATGTATTAGCGCTCCAGACACACAACTAAGTCAGCACACATGAAGATGCCAAAGATGGAGTTGGCACTTATCGGTTTTTGGATGCTGAGTGTGCGCATACACGTGTGAATATACTTCCATCATTCCCTGCACATGTATTAACTGAGAGATCTGTAATGGTTGTAATTCTATCTGAGTCATTAACTCATCCGGTCACCAGTATATTCGCTATTTTTACTTTATTAGTACTACGGTCAGCAGGAGTCTCCTTGTCTCTCTCTATTAATTTTTCATTTGTCCTTTTCAGCAGCAAGATCATTTGATCAGTAATTGTCCTCAAGTATGTTGTATCTCCTCAAGGCAACCAGATCCACTCTGCAGTACAAATAAAGGTGTTCTTTGACATATATTTCTATTTCCGTCGCTGTCCTCTACCCTCCATTATATCACCTGAACAATAACACACACACACTCACACACCCTCCCTGAAACAAACTATTGATGTTCTAACAATAGGGTGGAGTATTGGCTGTGAAATGTCAAAGGGTAAATCACACAGAGTGCTCTCTGTTCACTGCAACTTTCAAGCATACTGCAATCCTGGCCACAACAAAAAGCAATGTCAAAGTGTGTGTTTTACCTTTCAACAAGTGACAGGAAAACACCTGCTTGGGTAAATCTTGTTCACACACAAAAAATGTCCAACGACAGACACACTCATGTGGTTTTGACATTTAACTGGCAGGAGAAATATCAGAAATCATTTGACAACTAACTATTTTGTTGAATTGCCACAACATTGCTGTCTCGTTTACCCTTTGTAAGATAGTCAAAACAAATATATGACACGTCCCTAGTGGTTCCACAAAAATACTTGTACCATGTGTTTTGTGCATCCATACTGCACATACATTGTTAAGTTTGGAAGTTTAAAAGGAAATCGCAAAATAAATTAAGACTTATGGATACTGATGGACATTTTAAGTTATTTTCCAAAAAACTAAACATATATATTGCAGGTGATAGTGAAGTAGAACACAACAACACTATCTTACAAATATAGCCTCATCCACCGAGGTACGGAAGTGTTGCAGCAATGTCAGCACTCTTACTTCCCGTGGGCATGATGTTTTCATCATTCTAAAAATGAAAAAGGACATGGTGACATGTCCTAGTGTTGCTTGTAGGTTGTTTTACACAAACTACAAAAACATGCAAGTGATTAAGTGCAGACAATTTTAATTTGTCAATTATTATGTAGCCTACTATGTGGGCAGTGTGTATCCCTGTTTTCAACTGTGTCATTTATTTTAAAACTAACATTTAGGTTTACATTTAGTAGCATTAAATCCACGTATTTAGACATATCAGTATTGCCCAAACATACTCGTATATAACGTTCTTGCTCTGTATCATTTCCGCAAGTTATCTCACGCCGTCGCAATCATCCTGCTTCAATTTAATGAGGGTTGACTGTCACTGTTGACTAGTAGTCACAGTATCCCTGTGATTGGAAAATAAATCCTCCCTGCCTCCCCCCCTCACCCCCTCACTCGCTGCTACCATGTAGGTTAGTAGATAACTGGCAGACTGCAACTGTTTCTATTGCCTGATAGCTGCATGGCATCTGGCTGACTAGAATTTGACCACGGGACATCTTTGTAACACCTGATATTGTCATTACAGCCACATACTGACTGAACATGTCATGAAGTGTCCCTGTGTACTGGTTGGAAATATAATGCAACCATAAATAAAAAACAAAACTATACTACTGGTCATATAGGGATATATTTGTTTTAAATCCTCTGGAGCAGAGAGAGGAGCTGTGGATTATTGTTATTGATTAATGCATCAGTGTTTCTTAGGGTGAAAAACACTAAACTCACAACTTAAAATTAAAGTGTTTAGTTTATTTAATAAAAGAGCACATGTACAATGTGAAAAGTGACAGTAGATATAGATTAGTTGCAGTTTGGTGCTATATACAGTATATATATATATAAAATAATAATAGTACAAACAAACACCTTGAATTTCAGGGGGGGTGCGGGGCTCCGTTGGCGGGGCACAGCACCCCTCCAAGACAATGGTAGGGGAAACACTGCGTTCTATCTATCATGATAACTAACCTCATAAAGATACCGGGACCGCCTTAGCTGTCTTTGTTTTCCTCATTTGAAATTACGTATTTCTGGCTCCTCCAACCTCACCTAATTAGAAATTAAACTGCTGGTGTGTTAACATACCTGCTTGATAATTTAATTAAATGAAAGTATTTTGATGCGCACACGCTCTATAAAAAGCACAATCCAGCCAATGTCTTAAAATCACAATGGTTTATCCTGGATAATAAATAACACTTTTTTGTTCATGTACTATGGAACATGAAATGCAAAGATCCTCCTCGTGGCCACAGTGAGACACTTGAAATTATTATAAAGAAACATGTCATTTGTACCATGAGGTAAGTTATACAATTGACGATAAATGATGTGTTGTTCTCAAGTGATTGCCATTTGAACTGTTTTACATGTGTGGCTCTTTATTCAGACCAGAAGGATGGTTAAAGTGAGCGAGCAAAGTAAAGAGCTGGAGAATGAGGACACAACGGTGTGATTATGGTTACAAATGTTATTGGCAATTTAATATTGGTGGTTATACTGGGGGGTACTATCCCCATAAGCAGTGTGAGGTTGTGAAAATTGCCTGGGTGAGCACAGTTGGATAATTGTTGTCATCAAATCGCTATTTCCAATCATAGGAGATTAGCTGTAAATTAGGCCGACAACATGGTCTAATTAGTCAGCCCTAACTTTTGGCATCACTGTAAAGGCTCCCTGCATGCCACAGTATAGTATTTATTTTCGGGAATTTTATGAAAAAAAAACAGATTCCAGACATTTTCCAAAGGCAACAAACTGCAGAAGAGGTGTATACAGTAGGTAACACACACAGAGAGAACTTTACAATAACTAATCACACAGGAGTCTGGGGCAAGCATGTGGAAAAGAGTTCTCATTCATAACACTCCGTTCGATGTCTCACTATGGGATGCGCCTCATCGCGGAGCAAACAGAAGCATCAATCTCATTACGCCAATCCTGATTGGCTGGTGATCTTGACGTCAGCGTCAGGGAATTCACCCCCTATAAGTAGCTTGCGCCACGACGCATGCGTCATTCAAACATTTCTTCTCGCTTCAGAGCACATCTCTATAGTAGCCGGACAAGCTTAACGGTCCACAGACTGAACCCAAATATAACCATTTCGGTCGACGGGCGCTCGCCGGCTACTCCTTCTGCTTCGCAAGAAGACGGTAATACTAACGCCAGTTAGTATTAAAATCGACCTCGCCGTTTCTTTCCCCGGAAAGTAAGGTAAGGTTTTGATTTTTCTCAAGCTAGCTACGCACCTGTTGCTAGCTAGCTTCCCCTTACTACCGACACCACGGTAGCGAGGACGCTTTTATTTTTCTCTCTCACGGAGGAGAAAAGGATTAGAAGTATATTGACACACCAGTCAATATTCTTTGAGAACAAAGGACCCACACCGTCCCTTTTTCTCCGGATTAAGGACGGGTTGGTAACACTTTTCTCTCAACGACATACCTGTTACGAGCGGGTCCTCTCCACGCCACGAGGCGAACAAGATGGACGCCTCTCCCCCTCACACCAGAGGAGTCAGGGACTCGGAGGCTCGGTCATGCGGCTGCGGGTTGAAGATAGCAGGCACAGACTCACACCAGGTCTGCTCGTCCTGCCTCGGGCTGGAACACGCCCAGGAGGCTATCGACAACCCCGGCTCGTGCGGGCATTGTGCCCGTTTCACCCGAAAGAGCCTCCACCGACGGCTAGCGCACCAAGCTAGCTTGTTGGAACAGGACTCCCTCATGTCCACTGATTCGCCGTTTGGCAATCAAGACACGGGGGCGTCCGCCGCAGAGACTGAGCCCCTCACTGTGTCGGTCTGGGGCTCAATTAACAGCGGCAGCTGCGGAACCGGGATCCCACGCCGTGTCAGGCCGGGACCCGGTGGCAGCAAGAGATGCGGGAACGGAGCCCCACGCCTCACCAGGCGGGAGCTCCCGGCGAGACCTCACCATGGTCTCGCCGGCGGAGGATGTCCTGGAATTAGACTACATGGAGGACGAAGAGGACACCTCTGAGTTCCTCCTGTCTGATTCGGATGAGCAAGAAGAAGATATCTTCATGTCATCGGCTCAAACGGCAAAGCCGGGAGCGATGGCTGCTCTTCCGGGCGATAGCACACCAGCTTCGCCCTGTCGCTAGGAGAGTCAGAGTCAGTAATCTGGATCAGACAGTCGCATTTTTTACAGGTTCCCACTACCTGTTAGCATCTAGCTCTCCTGCTTACAAACATTTAGCCACCCCTGCTTATATGTATACAATGCCCTAACCTTTTACACTCAAGAATGCCATCAAAACACCCTAAGGATTATGTGCTACTTCAAAGAGCTAATAATCATATAACAGACCTTAAGAAGGACATCCCGACGACTTTCTGACGAGCTGAAAGAAAAAGACTCTCTCTTGTCCAGTCTCATGGAGGTGGCATCGGTGCAGTCTAAACAGCTTGCCTCGTTCAGTACAACTATCCATGACACTGTTCTGTGGGATCCTTCCACCTGTCCACGGCCTTCCGACTCCTCGACACCTGGCCATCAGCAGTCGTGGTCTGAGGTGGTGCGCAGGAGCTTATTGAATGGGGAGACTTCACCGCCTCGCCTTCAGAACCGCTTCACGGCCCTGTCTGACGATCCGGTCCATCCAGCTGATGCTCCCGCGGCACTGACCCGTCCAGATGATCCGGTCCATCCAGCTGATGCTCCCGCGGCACTGACCAGTCCAGATCTGCACCCTGCCGACACTGCAACTTCTGCGCCAGCAGCCGACAGTGTTTGTGCTTCTTCCCAGACCACTGTGAAGTCAACTCGGCGTCCCTCATCCCGTCCGGCGACCTCTTCACGTCGTAGACTCCTCAAAGAGGCCGTGCTGAGACACTCGGGAATTTTTCCGGGCCCTGAGCCGGCGGGGAAATCCTCTCCCAGCCCAGCTGTTGCTGTCTCACCACAACACTCTCCTGCTCGGTCTCCACGTCCTCGATCTCCGGCACCACCTCGTCCCCTTTTCGCCCCAACAACATTGATAATCGGGGATTCCATAATTAGAAACATCAGATTCTTCAACGCGGCCACGCGCTGCTTCCATGGAGCCTCAGTCCTGGTTATCCTGGAGAAACTCCCGGGGCTGCTGCACTCACTCCCGCCCTCTGTCAATCGACTAATTGTCCACGTTGGGTCAAATAACACAGCCCGCCAGCAGTCGGAGCTGACAAAAAAATATTTTAAGAAACTTTTTATTCTTTTACGGCGCTGTGAAAAGTCGGTTTTTATCTCAGGTCCGATCCCAACACTGGCCCGCGGAGCAGGGCGGTTCAGTAGGATCCTCAGCCTCCACACTTGGCTCCAATCCGCCTGCAGAGCTCACAATTGAGGTTTTATTGACAATTTTAATCTATTCTGGGACCGACCCGCACTCTTCAGCACTGATGGAATCCAACCCAGCAGGCTGGGTGGCCGCATGCTAGCGGCTAACATGCAGCACGCTGTTCAGACGCATAGCCGCGGGAAGTAGGGGTGCTGGGGGTGCTGCAGCACCCCCTGTTGGCAAGTGGTGTACATTTGAAAAACTGAGTGACCACCTAAATAAAAATGATTAAACTACATAAAATAGTTATGATTTTACTTAAAATAAAATTAGCTGTATACAGTAGCATATAATAGTCATAGTATATATTTGTATATATCAGGTGGCTTGAATTTATTTTCCAAATAAGTAAAATCCGAGTCATCTAGGTCGTAGGTCTTGGGAGAGTGACGTAATTGACGTGACACACACACTGCAGAGTGACAACTTTCTAGAATGGCGCAAAAAAGGATTTTGGATTTTTTTCTCCAACAAACAACCCAATAAAAAGAGTGGACCACCAGCTACTCCTCAGCCCACCACCTCTACAACTAGAGTAATATGACACATCTGACTTTGATGCATGTCCATAGTAACATTTTGGACAATGTGGATGTATCTGCTCTAATGAGGGTGTTCATTAGTGCCACCCCAGGCTACATTTGGAGTTTTGTGAAGCCCCAACACAAGGTAAGACGATTTTGTTCCTTTAATGCTGCTGCCGCTGTGCAGTGTTTTGCCTTGTCAATCAGTTCAAATTGAATTCATAGTTTTATTAATATTGTAAATAATATTTTCTGACTATTTGTAATGTTATGTAGGTTTGTAAGACCCATAGTTAGCATGTGCAGCTGTTGCTAAGTGATGTAGGTATAATGGTTTATTAAGCCTAGTTAAGGCGAGACACCCCAGGTGAATAGGGTAATTTCTCCAGTTAATTACCTACAATAAGGCAATTGTTTCTTATATTACAAGTTTTCTGAATATGCAAATTATCCATTATCTCATTACATTTGCGCATATTTTAACACATTTCAGGAACCGAAATCTGAACTTTGGATAAAGCCAGGTTCAAAATTCTCGTTTCATTTTGTAGTCATATTAGCATCTAAGGCTTTCACATTAGGGATTTTGGATATCTCTCTTTATCACTCCATAAATCAGAAAATGTTGTCAACAGCCCTAAAATATCAATTTTCGCCATGTTGCTAGGTATAAAATCTTATATAATTCAGGCTATGAATGATATATGAACAAACCCTTCTGTAAAAGCCTTCATAATATTGATAGGAATATAACTGGAAGGTTTGGTGTATGTAAGTGCAACTGAAGTGGACATTTCGGACTCAAGTAGGAGTAGGAGAAAAAACTAATTTTGAGAAAACGAACTTTTGCAGTGAGGCGCTAGCTAAACCCTCTGTTCTTTGGATGATAGCTTGCGCATCGACGCACTCCGTGAAGGTATTTCATGTTCGAGGTCATTTGTGTTTTGTATAACCTTGCTTCGTGCAAGTGACAATTGTTGTTGTCTTCTCTGTGAACGTTTTTTTCGCCGTTCTTTTGCCATTTTGAGATTTAAATTTCTAGCGGAAAGCTAACCAGGAAGTGTTTTAGCACACCACGTGATGCATCTGAACGAATCACGTTGTCAGAAATTGACACCAGCCAATGAGATTTCGTTTCTTGGTTTAAGACCCTTTTGTGCTTTCACGATTGGTTGCTGATACAAAGGAAATGACCATATTTGGATCCGATGAGATCATTGTGCAGGAGAGACGGAGCTTTTCCAACGATGACATTGTGCAAACAGCAATCGCGGTACTTTATGTTACGTTAGAAATGCTATCTTTTGGTGAATTTAGGAGAAATATACAGATGCAAATAGACAAACTATAGTAAAATGAACACTTAAATGTGTATTTTGTACGTTTTCCTTCCAAAAGCCTGAAATAAAACATGTTATGGAATCAAAATAGCACAACATCTCAAAATTGACCAGTGCATGAAAAACGATGTTTTTGCCTGCCGTGTCTCGCCTTTAACAAACAATTTATGCGGCTCGTATCGCTGACAGCCGGGCCCGGCCCGGCACCGCCTTTTAAAAAAAAATTTTAAACGGCTCCATCCCCACTTTTGGCAGCACCCCCTGAGCAAAATGACTATGTTCAGACCTGTCACTACCCGATCTGCAGCTCTGCCCGATCTGCAGTGCGCATGTGCGAGATGGTCCGCCATATTGGACAACTCCGGACGGCAACCCAAGATGGACATTTGACACAGTGGCTTTTAGCAAAGCTCAAAAATAAAACGAGAGAGAGATGAGTTATTGTTATTACAACGTGACTTCACTATTATTTAACAACTCTTTTTATGGGGTTCTTTTATTTGGGGTTAATTACATTGTCAGAATAAGTGAGAAATGAATTTAACTTATGTTAGACAGCTATCATACTGAATACATATTTACTGTGAATGTGTGCAAAAATGTATGGCATATAGCTGTCTAACAGAAGTTAAATCCATTTCTCACTTATTCTGACAATGTACTTAACTCCAAATAAAAGAACCCAATAAAAAGGGTTGTTAAATAATAGTGAAGTCACGTTGTAATAACAATAACTCATCTCTCTCGAGTTTTCCTTTTGAGCTTTGCCAAAAGCCACTGTGTCAATGTTGTCCTACTTGGGTTGCCGTCCGGCGTTGTCCAATATGGCGGACCATCTCGCACATGCGCACTGCAGATCGGGCAGAGCTGCAGATCGGGTAGTGACACAGACGTCTCCTTGGCTGCTTCTCAGGTCGATTAAATGAAATCCTTGCTTCCCTCACTTGCGTCGTTTCCCTGCGTTTAGTCCCTCCCACCAGGGAAGCATGGAGGGACGCAAGGAAACCACGAGAAGCAGGGAAATGAGTTTTAAGAGCAATGGGACGTCCTTTCCTCCGGAGCGTCACGTGAAGCTACGTCCGTTTGTGATGACGCTGCACAGCTGATCGTCTGACAGCAGCTCTGTCCCCATTATTTCCACACACCCCCCCGCCTCTGTTAGTACACATTTACTGACACAAACATTTGTATCATCTGTTGTAGACCCCAATAAATAAAATAAGAACTAATTCTCAAAAAAGATAAACGCCATTCTTAAAATGTATAAACGAACAATAGTTTGATTAATATTGATTAGAGTGCACAATAGAAATAAAATAATTGAGAGAAGAAAAAGAGATATGTTATCTATCAAAACCCAGTTAGATTAACATTCATTGGATTGCACACTTTGTTTGTTTGTTTGGATATGTAGTAAATTAACATTTCAATAGCACTTAATGACTGACTGAATGGAAATGACAATAAATGAAAATGTAAAACGAAAAAAGCGATCATGAAAATGTTTCCAAAAAATGAATTAAATGATTTTTGACCACTTTGTTGTTCAGATATATCACATATTTGTAACTAAATGATACATGAATTGAAACAAAACACGGTATAAACTGAGGAGTGACTCCCGTGAGGTTCATGTATTTTCTTCACTCTGCTCTCATGTCAAGAAGCATCAGATCAGTGCATGCACTGCCTCGTCCAATCAGTGAGCGATACACAGTATGGGAGCGGGGTGAGTATCTGAGGATTTCATCGGAGGATGGTCTGGTGGTTCCTCGGTTATCGCTCCTCCATGATCGCTCCTCGCTCCTCGATCCTCGGTCCTCCGGCAGAAATAAGAGCCATGGGACGGTACTCAAGATGGCGCAGGCAAATCAACTTCCGGTGAGACCGAGGAAATGAAAATAGTCGACCTGAGAAGCAGCCCCTGATTTTTCGCGCTCCACGTTCACACACCCCCCTTTCCGGTGTCAGTACCAGATATGTTCGGGCTACCACATATGTTCGGGTGTATTTCCGTCGCATCCGTCTTCCGTCATATGACGGATTGTACGGCAACTCAAGAGGGCCAACATACACGGTCAAATTCCGAACATTTACAGCAGTGGCTGTGAAGCTAGCTTTGCGGTTAGTTGTTATTGTTTGAAGTTGTTGCTATGGAAACAACATGACGGAGGAAAAATTAATATCTTCTACATATAATAACGGACAAAGTAAATAATGAAGTGTAGGCTATGCCTGTTTGAAGTTGTTGATAAGGAAACAACATGACGGAGAAAAAGTATAATCTTCTACATATAATAACGGACAAAGTAAAGAATGAAGTGTCGGCTATGTTTAAATGTTCGGAATTTGACCGTGATGGCCCTCTTGAGTTGCCGTAAAATATGACGAATATGACGGATGCGACGGAAATACACCCGAACATATCTGGTAGCCCGAACATATCTGGGCTGCTTCTCAGGTCGACTATTTTCATTTCCTCGCTCCTCGGTCCTCGGTCTCACCGGAAGTTGATTTGCCTGCGCCATCTTGAGTACCGTCCCATGGCTCTTATTTCTGCCGGAGGACTGAGGAGCGAGGAGCGATAATGGAGGAGCGATAACCGAGGAACCACCAGACCATCCTCCGATGAAATCCTCAGATACTCACCCCGCCCCCTTACTGTGTATCGCTCACTGATTGGACGAGGCAGTGCATGCACTGATCTGATGCTTCTTGACATGAGAGCAGAGTGAAGAAAATACATGAACCTCACGGGAGTCACTCCTCAGTTTATACCGTGTTTTGTTTCAATTCATGTATCATTTAGTTACAAATATGTGATATAGCCTATCTGAACAACAAAGTGGTCAAAAATCATTTAATTCATTTTTTGGAAACATTTTCATGATCGCTTTTTTCGTTTTACATTTTCATTTATTGTCATTTCCATTCAGTCAGTCATTAAGTGCTATTAAAATGTTAATGTGCTACATATCCAAACAAACAAAGTGTGCAATCCAATGAATGTTAATCTAACTGGGTTTTGATAGATAACATATCTCTTTTTCTTCTCTCAATTATTTTATTTCTATTGTGCACTCTAATCAATATTAATCAAACTATTGTTCGTTTATACATTTTAAGAATGGCGTTTATCTTTTTTGACAATGAGTTCTTATTTTATTTTATTTATTGGGGTCTGCAACAGATGATACAAATGTTTGTATCAGTAAATGTGTACTAACAGAGGCGGGGGTGTGTGTGGAAATAACGGGGACAGAGCTGCTGTCAGACGATCAGCTGTGCAGCGTCATCACAAACGGACGTCGCTTCACGTGACGCTCCGGAGGAAAGGACGTCCCATTGCTCTTAAAACTCATTTCCCTGCTTCTCGTGGTTTCCTTGCGTCCCTCCATGCTTCCCTGGTGGGAGGGACTAAACGCAGGGAAACGACGCAAGTGAGGGAAGCAAGGATTTCATTTAATCGACCTGAGAAGCAGCCCTGGTACTGACAGCGGCCGCTGTCAGTACCAGATATGTTCAGGTGTATTTCCGTCGCATCCGTCATCCGTCATATTCGTCATATTTTACGGCAACTCAAGAGGGCCATCACGGTCAAATTCCGAACATTTAAACATAGCCGACACTTCATTCTTTACTTTGTCCGTTATTATATGTAGAAGATTATACTTTTTCTCCGTCATGTTGTTTCCTGAGCAACAACTTCAAACAGGCATAGCCTACACTTCATTCTTTACTTTGTCCGTTATTATATGTAGAAGATATTAATTTTTTCTCCGTCATGTTGTTTCCATAGCAACAACTTCAAACAATAACAACTAACCGCTAGCCGCAAAGCTAGCATCACAGTCACTGCTCCGTTTTCAGAGACTTTGCACACGTTTTTCACAAACATGTTCACACGCTAGGAGTACTTCCATTCGCTTCGTCTTGATCTGTAGATGTGATTTGATGTGTCGTGTGTCCCCCAACTCCTCTCCAAAGTTCAGATATTTAATAAAATACTCAGGGGAGTTTCCTGAATGTTCATGCCAAAAGCCAAGCACTAGGCCCTGGGTAAATTAAGAGGCTGATCTCGGGCACTTTTGTCCACTTTCCCTGGTGGTAGAAACTCAAGCCAGACATCCCTGGAATCGTCTCAGAGAGTAGATGATCAGTGGGGCCTTGTTTTTACTGAATGATGTGTTTTTTTATGGGGAATTCAAATATGAGCTTATTTTTAGGATTTTCGGAGACGTTGCACACGTTTTCACAAACATGTTCACGCTAGGAGTATGGGAGTACTTCCATTCGCTTCGTCTTGATCTGTAGATGTGATTTGATGTGTCGTGTGTCTCCCAACTGCTCTCCAAAGTTCAGATACTATATACAAATACTAAAAGGTAAATAAAACATTAAACATAATAACAAAATAACAACCTGAAAGATATGTATTCTATCTACACATTTCGTAATTATCTAATCTAGTGGCCTTATAAAAGTGTTGGCTAAAGTAATGCAGAATATATATATTTTTGAATTGTAAATAATTAGAAACATTTTTTATGTGCACAAGTACATGGGACCCCACCATAGCACCCCACACATAACAAGCTGTCCCGAGTTCCTCCGGCTGCAGTTCCGCAGACGGCCAGTGTGTGGCAGCAGAGCGCTGGGAGCAGAGGGAGGTGAGTATATGACGGTTATGACGGATGCGACGGAAATACACCCGAACATATCTGGTAGCCCGAACATATCTGGCCGCGGCCGCAGCTAGACCCTTCTCAACATATCTGGTAGCCGAACATATCTGGTACTGACACCGGCGGTGTCATCTCAAGCCACTGTTTCCCCTACAAACCACACTAGCTCCCCCTTGTGGCTTGGTGGGTCCCCTACAACTATACCCCAACCTGTGCGTATTTCAGCTCCCACTTTAATGCCGAGCGACATCCCGGTCAGAATCACTGACCGGCGGTCACGCCCTTGCTGTAATAACAACTGTCGTGGTGCGAGAGTGATCAGTCCAGTTGTACAAATAGTCAAAGCTCCCTGTACTGATGTTCGATACAGTGGCTTCCTCAGCTAAAAATAGAGAGAATACAATTAATTTGGCCTTACTTAAAGGAATGCTCCACTCATTAGATAATTAATCAAAACTTCAGTATTTAGTGAAACATTACAGTTTAAACCATACCCTGAAGAAATCAGCGATATTCCCCGGTAAATAATGATTTTATAGCTCTTTTTTTATCAAAACCTGTATATTCCGTCAGGCCGCTGCCATTTTGCCCATTTTCAGTAGTCACGTGATGGTCGTGACGTCATCCATGCGTTCACTTTGTAAACACGCGGAGTATTTGAGTTCGGACTCGTCAGCCGAGGAAGAAGTTTTGAGCAATATGAAGAGATTGGATGGGGGAATTCAGCCATACAGGTTCGAGCCTACTTAGTACTACTTAGTAGATACAATGATTTTGATTACGAGATATGTATGCATGTAGTACCACCCTTGCTAGCGATTCCCTCTCTAGTTTAGCATACTCAGCCTCGTTGTCCCTGGCTCTAGAACCACGATTTTATGGGGCCGGAAAAACTGGGGGAAAATACCCACTAGCCGGTACTACGCTATATGGAAAGGCCACCAAAAACTGGCCTGGCCTGGACGATAAAGGACGTTTAAACGGGGCTACCCGCTGCAATGGAAATGCGCTATAACATACCTTATTCTTACTCCGAGCACTACTTCTGTTCCTCCGTAGCTTCACACTTGCAGAGAGCGATTTCTCAACTGGCCGAACTGGTGTCCTGGTCGGTGATGACACCAGAAAGACCGATGGTACTGCATCTCCATTAAGTAATGGTTGTTCAATAAATCCCATGTTATGTTTTATCATACTCTCAGAGTAGTCGTCCGGAAACTTGAAATGTTTGCTGCATACATGCGCCTGTGGATCTTTCGGTTCGGGCCGGCCACATTTCGCTAGCCACTGCCTCCGAACGTACTTCCTACGCTTACCTTTTGGCAACAGATGGAACCGAGCATTCCGTGGATTGTTCCTATCAGAATTGTGGCAATGTTTCGCGATACAATGAGGCATATTTGAAGAGAGTAACTACAGTAAATAACATGAACATCAACGTGTCCTCGAAACCAAACGCATGGTTTACGTCACGTCTGGTAAAATGGCGCCGCCCACAGTATTGATGTTATTTCAGTAATTAATCAGTTTAAAATCACTGATAATGTCATCGGATTAAAAAAAAAAAAAAAGACTGTCAGAGACTGGTCTGTTTTATCGGATGATAATTATTTAAAAATGAGTGTCATGAGCATACCATTCCTTTAATGTTAGGTCCTTAGCGGGTAAGTCATTTTTAATCAATGATCTTATCATAGAACAGCAAGTAGATTTTATGTTTCTTACTGAAACTTGGCTAGATAAAAACAATAGTGCTGCAGTTCTTATTGAAACAGCACCACCTAATTACAGCTTTATGAGTGAGGTCAGAGCCGAGAAGAAAGGTGGTGGAGTGGCTTCCTTGTACAATGATGTTCTAAATTGCAAGCAAATATCGTTTGGAACATTCACCACTTTCGAATATCTTGCAATAATACTGAAATCTTCATCACGTGTTTTATTAATAACCATATACAGGCCCCCCCGATACTCAGCAAACTTTCTAGATGAGTTCACACAGCTGCTTTCTGTCATATGTATTGATTTTAACTCATTAATTATTGCTGGAGATTTTAACATTCATGTGGATAACACCAATGATAAAAATGCTAGAGAATTGCTCCATAATGTGGAGAATTTTGGTCTGACTCAGCATGTCTCAGGGCCCACTCATTCTAAAGGCCATACACTGGATTTACTTATGTCCAAAGGTCTCGATATCTGTAAAGTGTTTATTTCTGATGTCGCTCTCTCTGACCATTACTGTATCTCCTTTGAGATGTCTGTCACTGATGTGATCCACACTAGGTCTGATGTAACTTTGAGAAGGTATATAAATGAAAATACCTGTACATCATTAATCCAAGCCTTTTTAGCCGCGCCGGCTCTCACACCAAACCCTGTTAGTAATCTGGTGGATACATTTAACGCAAAACTGATGAATATCATTGACGCCATTGCGCCCGTGAAAGTTAAAAAAATCTTTGGAAAAGAGAAAGCACCATGGAGAAATTCGCCATCAGTGAAACTTCAAAAAACAGAATGCCGGAAAGCTGAACGCAGATGGCGGAAAACAAAACTCAAGATACATCATGATATTTACAAAGAAAAACTATTCACCTACGGTCTTGAAAGCTGGACAATCATTTTTCTCTGATCTTATCAACAAAAATATTAATAACTCGTTTATTATTTTCCACTATTGATAGGTTAACTAACCCCAGAATGGAAATAGCCCCTGAACTAATCTCCACTCAGAAATGCAATGAGTTTGCTTTATTCTTCACAGAAAAGATCTTAAAGATCAGGCAAGATATCAATTCCTCAATTCTGAGTCTTGACCCTATGTTCCCATTGCAAGGACAAATAATTAATGAAGCAAACATGTCAGAGTTTGTTCCAGTCAGCCATAAAACACTTGAAGACGTTATATTCCATCTAAAAACAACTACATGTAGTCTTGATAGTCTTCTGACAAAGTTCTTTAAAATTGTCTATTGCTATATTGCCTCAGATGTACTGCAGATTGTGAACATGTCGCTCCATTCAGGTGACTTCCCTAAGGGCTTGAAAACTGCAGTTATTAAGCCACTGCTAAAAAAGAACACACTCGATACACTGATAATCAGTAATTACAGGCCAATTTCAAATTTACCATTTTTAAGCAAAATAATTGAAAAGGTTGTCTTCCTTCAACTTAACAGTTTTTTGACCTCCAATAACATTTTAGACACCTTCCAATCTGGTTTTAGGTCTCGTCATAGCACAGAGACGGTTTTATTAAAGATTTTAAATGACATTCATTGTAATACCGACTGTGGGAAATCCACAGTTTTAGTTATATTAGACCTCAGTGCGGCGTTTGATACCGTAGATCACAACATTTTAATAGAAAGACTAGAGAAATGGGTGGGTCTGTCTGGCACTGTCCTAAAATGGTTTACATCCTATGTTGAAAACCGAGAGTATTTTGTTTCAATTGGTAGCTGTACATCGGACAGAACCAAAATGACTTGTGGAGTTCCCCAGGGGTCGATCCTCGGGCCCCTTCTATTCAATTTGTACATGCTGCAAGTTTGCTCAAATAATTAGAAATAACAACATTTCTTATCATAATTACGCGGATGACACCCAAATCTACATATCACTTTCCATAGATGAATACGGTCCTACTGATTTATTGATCACATGTCTAAAACAAATACATGACTGGATGTGCCGTAATTTCTTACAGCTCAACACAAAAAAAAACGAAGTAATTGTTTTTGGAACCAAAGAAGAAAGAATTAAAGTCTCTGCACACCTGGAATCACTATTACTCGAACCAAAAAGTCAAGCAAGAAACTTAGGTATCATTTTAGACTCTGACCTCAATTTTAACAGCCACATCAGGGCAATCAACAGATCAGCCTACTACCATCTAAGAAATATCTCGCGTATTAAAGACCTTATGTCCAAGCAAGACCTTGAAAAACTTGTCCATGCATTTGTTTTTAGCAAGCTTGACTACTGCAACAGCATCTTCACAGGCCTCACAAAAAAATCACTCCGTAAACTCCAACTAATTCAAAATGCTGCTGCCAGAATCTTAACCCGGACAAAGAAAACAGATCACATCACTACAGTGCTGAGATCGCTGCATTGGCTTCCAGTTGGTGAGAGAATTGATTTTAGGATTTTAATGCACACATATAAAGCTCTAAACGGGCTAGGACCCAAATATATCAAGGACCTCCTTCAGTGGTACGAACCCAGCAGACCCCTTAGGTCTTCAGGCGCAGGCCAGCTCACTGTTCCATTTGTGAGATCAAAGCGTGGGAAAGCAGCCTTCTGCATCTATGCTCCTAATGCATGGAAGAAACTCCCAGAACATCTGAGAATGGCTAGCACTTTAGAATAATTTAAATCAGGTCTAAAAACATTTATTTTTAATATGGCTTTTCAAATTTAAATGTTCTAATTTTCGAACTGTTAAACATGGTTTTCTTTCTTTTAATTAATTATTTTGTGTGTTTTGTATTTCTTCTCAATGTATTGTGTTTGCTCTGTTTGATCCTGTAAAGCACTTTGAATTGTATTACTGTATGAATTGTGCTATACAAATAAATTGCCTTGCCTTGCCTTGTCTGAGCATGGACCTGCAGGCCGCGTGTCAGCGCACTGCATCCAGGCTAGACATCCCGTGGCCCGAAATGGCCAAGGAGACCGCCAGGTCCCGTTACGAGGGGAAACATTCTCCCCAAGCAACGAGGACAAGGAGGCAACTCCTCCCGGTCTTCCCGGAGATGTTGGATGAGGTGTCGGTCTCGTGGAGGGACCGACCCTTTAGCAACAAGGCCCCAATCCAGGGTGCCTCCTCCCTAGACTGCGATGGTATGGAGAGGCTCGGCCTGCTCCGCATACCGCCGATGGAACTGCTGGTGGCAGCCCACCTCCTACCGAGGATGGGCCCGTCACCAAGCAGGAACCCCACGCTGCCAGCGAAGGTGGACCGTTTCCAGTCGACCATGACTGAACGGTCCTACAGAGCCTCAGCGTTGTCCGCCAGGGCTCTGAACGTTTCCTCACTGCTAACCGCATACCAAGCGGAGCTCTGTGAGGATATGTCGAGTAATCCTGGACCGGCCGTTCTGGACGAGTTGGCCGCGGTCACAGACATTTGTCTCCGTGTCCAACGCTGCGCCGTCCAGGCCACGGGCAAAACAATGGGGATCATGGTGGTGCAGGAAAGAGCTAGATGGCTCAACCTCACCAACCTCCCAGACCGGGAAAAGGAGAATGTGCTTGACATGCCCATCGTTCCCGAGGGGATTTTCGGCTCCGCTCTTGCCTCCATGCAGAGGAGATGCGAGTCAAAACAGAAGGAGGACGAGGCCCTCCACCTCTGCCTCCCTCGAAGGGCCCAGCCGCTGCCTTCGCAGCGGCAGCCCTTCGTCCAAGCTGCCCCGAACCCTGCTCGGTTCAAAATACCGAAAACGCAGAGGTCGCAGTCCGCCCCTCGTCCCCAGCCCAGGCAGGGGACGAGGGCGAGCTGGCCTAGAAAATCTCCGGTTCCAGCTGCAGCCCAGGCGCAGCCAACCCAGAATTTCGGCCAGCAGTCGAGGAAGAAGAAGCGAGCGGCGTGACAGCCCCTCCTTCTCCCCTCTGTGACAGAGCTGGAAGTCTACGGTTCCCCAGCTCTAAATGTGTACCCGCCGCCTCGAGAGATGCCTCAACACCATCCTCAAGTCCGCGTAAACACATGTCACACACTTATTGATTTTTCTGTCATAAAACATTTTCCGCTGACGCATCCAGGCTTCGAGCCAAGGGCGCAGCTCGAAAAAATGAAAAGAAAAACAATAACAACAATAAACAGTCCGTCAACTGTTCCCCTTCTGAGAGCAGCTACGGCCTCTCTCAAAGGGCGGACAATTGACGGGTCTGTGAAGGCACCACCGTCACGCGCATGCGCAGTGCCGACTGGGGCTGTAAAGGCACCACCGTCACGCGCATGCACAGTGCCGGCTGGGGTCGTGAAGGCACCACCGTCCCAGCCGGCACTGCGCATGCGCGTGACGGTGGTGCCTTTACAGCTCCAGCCGGCACTGCGCATGCGCGTGACGGTGGGGATTGTCGAAATGGGGCACCACAGTGCTCAGACACTGGAGGGCCCCATAACACAACAAATAGAGACTCAGAGGGGAATAGACGTGACATCTCAGCTGGCTCTAAGGAGCATACAGCGGGAGATGCTCACGACATCTGCTTGGGTTTCTCAAGACAGTTACACGGAGCTACAGACTCCAAGTCACCGTCACCCCCCCTCGCTTCTCGGGCATTCTGCATTCGCAGGCCCGAGGAGAGTCAGCCCATATTCTGGAGAGAGAGATTCTCTCACTCCTAGAAAAGAGGGCTATATCTATTGTACCCGCCGAGCAGAGTCAGGGCGGCTACTATTCCAAGTACTTCCTCGTTCCCAAACGGGGAGGGAACGGAATTCGGCCAATACTTGATTTGAGGGCTCTGAACAAATATCTAAAAAGATATAAGTTCAGAATGCTCACTCACACATCTCTGCTGCGGCTCGTGCGACAAGACGACTGGTTTACATCAGTCGACCTGAAAGATGCGTATTATTTTCACATCCCAGTATATTACCCACACAGGAAATATCTGAGATTCGCATTTCAGGGGATCTGTTATGAATACAGAGTACTCCCCTTCGGTCTGTCTCTCAGTCCAAGGGTGTTTGTACGATGTACGGAAGCCGCGATAGCCCCGTTAAGACAACAGGGTATTCGCCTGGCGACCTACCTGGACGACTGGCTGCTTCTCGCACAGTCGGAGCAGGAGGCTGTTACACAGACAAATGTCCTCGTAAAGCACCTGCTCAACCTGGGTTTCATAATAAACACAGAGAAGAACATGTTGTGCCCCGCGCAGACTATACTCTTCCTGGGTTTACGCCTGAACTCGGTGCCCTTTTCAGCTCGCTTGTCAGCGGATAGAGTGAAAGCTTTCAGAGCTTGTCTCGCTCTTTTCCAGCTGCGTAAACATGTTCTCTTCAGATCATGCCTGCGATTGCTGGGGCTCATGGCGTCAGCCATCCTGGTCGTACGACTGGGACGCTTACACATGAGGGAGTTTCAGCGTTGGGTGGCTGCCCTAAAACTAAAGTAGTTATGGTTACTGTGAAATGCGTAATGGCACTGCACCACTGGCTTCACCCGACTTTTCTAGTACGAGGTGTGCCTATGGGTGCTCTTCTTTCACGGAAAGTGGTCACCACGGACGCATGTCTGACAGGTTGGGGAGGTATTTATGAAGGTCGCCCGGTGAGGGGTCTCTGGAGCAGAGACCTCCAGCGGGCGCACATAAATTACGTGGAGCTTTTAGCGGTGTTTCTCACCCTAAAACGCTTTCTGCCTTTCCTCAGGGGACATCACGTCCTCGTGAGGACAGACAATACGACCACAATATCGTATATTAACCGCCAAGGGGGTTTGCGTTCTCTCCAGTTACACACACTGGCGCGCAAACTGATCCTATGGAGCGGTAGACGTCTCCTCTCTCTGAGAGCGACACACGTACCGGGAGTGATGAACCTCGGGGCAGATCTACTGTCCAGAGGTATACCATTTTATGCAGACTGGACTCTACATCCAAGGATTGTGAGCCAGCTGTGGGTGCATTACGGCAGACCCGCGGTGGATCTGTTCGCATCGAAAGACAACGCTCAGTGTCAGCTGTTCTTTTCGATGTGCGATCTAAATGCACCGTTAGGCGTGGATGCACTCGCGCACGATTGGCCCCCGGGCCTTCTGTACGCGTTCCCACCCCTGGCTTTGATACCCCCAACTCTGGCCAGAGTGAGAGAGCAACGCCACACACTTATCCTGATAGCTCCGCACTGGCCAGCTATGTACTGGCTAGCGGAGATATATCAGCTGCTTTGCGGGCAGCCATGGCAGCTCCCACTACGCAGGGACATACTGTCCCAAGCGGGGGGGGCGATCTTTCACCCACACCCAGAGCGCTTGGCTCTATGGGCCTGGCCCGTGAGTGGTACAATCTGAATACAGTGTGACATGAAGCTGACCCTGGCAGCTGCCAAGCGAGCCAGTGGCACTCATGCGCTATCTGTACAGTCTTCATGCACTCAGTTCGCCCCAGGGCAAACAGAGTGTGGTTGAAGCCCAACCCTGCCTTTATCTTAAGGCGGTTGGTTCAGGTACCACATTTGACATTGAGGCATCCTCCCCGCCACTGTATTCCTCCGGGGAACAGCGGCCGGATTTGCCGAGTCCAGCCCGTGCTTTACGCACGTACAGGGACAGATCAAGGGTGCTTCGTCATAATGACCAACCCCTTGTGCCCTGGGCTAACCCTTATAAGGGCAAGCCTGTTACTAAGCAACGGCTCTCCCACTGGTTTGTGGAAGCAATTGCTTTGGGGCTCATACGAGTCAGAGTTCACAGGCACCCTCGGGTCCGCGAGCTCTTTCGACTCAGGGTCTGGCTGCATCCTGGGCTCTGTCCAGGATGTCTCCCATCCAAGACATTGGTGCAGCGGCGAGCTGGTCCTCGCCGCTCACTTTTGTCCGCCTCTTAACAGGCTGGACGTTCTGCTCCCAGTGTGACTCAAGCAGTGCTGGGCACCTGGTTGAGTCAGAGCTCTACCTGTTAAGTTCTGGTTGGTTTGGTGATTTTCGAGATAAGCTCGTCTGACAATACGGGAGCTACAATTTCCCATAGTGAGACATCGAACGGAGTGTTATGAATGAGAACTATAGGTTACTTACGTAACCCCAGTTCTCAGAGTAACATGAAGTGAGATGTCTCACCAGACGGCCCTCCTTGCTATGGTGAAGCGAGAAGAGGTGCTTATTTTGAATGACGCATGCGTCGTGGCGCAAGCTACTTATAGGGGGTGAATTCCCTGACGCTGACGTCAAGATCAACAGCCAATCAGGATTGGCGTAATGAGATTGATGCTTCTGTTTGCTCCGCGATGAGGCGCATCCCATAGTGAGACATCTCACTTCATGTTACTCTGAGAACTGGGGTTACGTAAGTAACCTATAGATTTTAATCTCAATGAGTCTGTTACCTGGTTAAAAAAAGGATATATATGTTTAATATACAGAACTGATCAAGTCTCCAACTCCATCTAGATGTAAAACGATGTAAAAGCTAAAATGTCCTCAACATTGTTTGCTGGATTTGTACACAATAGGTGTTTTGTAAATGTTGGCATTGATGACCGTAATAAGCTATTTTCCCTCTTGAAGGGTTGTTATTTTTACCCCTAAAGCTGTGGTATTGATGGAAATTACAACGTTGATGCTATCGTATCTGCAAATCAGTGCATAACACACATAATACTTTTACATTTGTCCAACACGTTTTTTTAATCACGCGTGTGAAAGAGGTAACAGACTTCAGAACTAGTGTTAGTCATTTACTCTTGCAATGGAACGTTATGTTTTATTTCCACGTCCTGTGATGCTAAAGACAGTGCAATGTTTTGTAAAACAGAACAATATATTGGTCTGGTTTCTCCTTTTGTTGTCAATGTCTGCAAGTCCAAATTTGATAGATGTTTTAGTTAGTCCATAACATGGTTGAATGTGTCAGATATTTAATATACATAACAACATAAACCTTTCAAATAAATGTATGTACTGTCAGTAATGCTATTTATTTGCAATCAAGCAATGAATTGTATCTTCTTTTGACTGTTTCCTCAACATTGATACATTATTATTGAGCGTGACCTATCTGTATGTGGGTCTGATTGAGAAATCCAGCAGTGAACATCCCAGCATGGGCTAACTCTCCTCTCTTTGTACTTGGAGCTGTGAGCTTGTGGATGTCTGAGGAAGC
Source organism: Gymnodraco acuticeps (assembly GCF_902827175.1). Classification (NCBI taxonomy): domain Eukaryota; kingdom Metazoa; phylum Chordata; class Actinopteri; order Perciformes; family Bathydraconidae; genus Gymnodraco; species Gymnodraco acuticeps. Next base: position 2,096,339 of record NW_022989894.1, read on the forward strand.
AGTAAAAGCATACTGACCAGATGTTTTTAGAACTGCTCTGATAAACATGTGCTGTTGGACTTTTCCTACACCAAACTATCTGCCCCTTCCGAGTGGGGTGTTGTCTATCTTTAAATCCCCCTGCAGCTTTAAAGCTTTTATTGGTATGGCTCCTTGAGGAGCAATAACCTTTGTCTCAGCTCTTTATGCAGGCTTGATCAGTGATCCTACAACATGTAACCATCTAAATATAGCCATTTAGGGACACAGCTTCTGGTCGTTACTGTAGGAAGATTTAGCGTTGCAGCTGTTATTGAGTACACATTTGTGTTGAAATCAAGGTCTTGACTTTAATCAAATGAACTAACAATCCAACAACAGTGTAACATATCAATGATGCATCAACTTATTCCATATTTGTGTCTCTTTATGTAAGACTGATTAAAACTGTGAACATAAATGGGCTGAACCTACATAACTTAATGGGCAAGAACAAGAACACCATTTATTTCACTATGACATACCCTTCAAAGGTGCCCCTCCACTCACTGTTATCAATGAAGGCTGTCCTTCAACTTGTGTTTAACTTTGAGGTACTTTTAGTGAATGGAGCTCATATCATTTGTGCTTTTCATTGCAACCATAAAGAATGCTTTTTCAAGTGAGTCTTTCAGGTTAGGATGAATCACCGGTCCACATTGTATTGAGTTCAAGTCGTTTATAGGGCCATAGTCCCTTTAATGCATATGTCTCTAGAGACATGTGTACCATTTGTGTCCCTTCGATGATCATCTCTCCGTAATGTTTTCTGCTGCACTTGGCCCTCTAACATTGAAACCACAGTGAACGCCTCTTTGCTTCTCCACTTTAATAAATAAAATAACGCAATTCTAAATGTATCAACTCCATCTAAGATAAACATATGCTACCATCCTATCCTCATCTTAAACAAGTATGCATCATTTATTCAATTGGAGACATAAAATAGATTACTAAGATATTATAAAAATAAATACATGGAAGGATATAAACCCTCACAGAAAATATGTCAATAAGCCAACACATTATGTTCCAAACTCATAACATAGCAGATGTATGGCACTGATATGGCTCATGTCTCAATCACAACTTAACTCCAGCCAAGTGCACACAGTAAATGTAAAATTGAGTGCAGTTGCCATAGTGCATTAGAAGCTCAGTGAAGTTCAAGTGTAATGACCATACAGTCCCAACTCTCCATCTCCTCCTTGGATTTGTACTACTCGCTTGATCTGTAAGAGGCAGTTTTCTTTATTAACTAATTCAGCACAACTCATTCTTTGTGGTACATTCACGTTGTGTCTGCTGCCACTAAGCTTCCTAAAGAATAGCCAGTCAGTTAAATGTTCACTCCTCAACCACAACCTTCATTTGAATATGCCTGCAGTGGATCTGAACCAGGGTTTCAGAAGGAGAGAAACTGCCACTGAAAAAGGATTCTTGTGAGTTGTCTAAAGGTTAGTTAATCCAATCCATTCAATGTGTAATCAACCAGCCATATCTCTTCCTGTTAATTGCTTGATCCTCCCGTAAAGGCATTTGCATAAAGGAAAGAGACACATTCCGCTGATTACTTGCAAGGTGTGCCTCAGATTACACTGTGCGTCTGCTTCCGCGCTGGTGCACCTCGCCTGAGAAAAGGTGGGAAAGACTTGAGTGAGCGTCTCCCTCTGCAGCCTGCAGGCTACACACATGTGGATTTACAGTATACTTATACTGAGCTGCATATTAAAACCAATCATCCACGCTTAATTTAGTGTGATTACTCTCTGAATGCAATACAGTTGCCGGTGTTGTTAAATCCACTGTGTGGACTGACTCAAATAAATAGCATGAAGATTAACCTTTTTCTAACTCAGGTGATAAATGCATGTATATCACTATTATTTTGAGGGCAAATTTGCATTGGAATAATATTATCCTGATATATATTTATGATTTTTTGTACATACTATATGTTGAGAACAGAAGAGGATACGTTTATGATGCTTTTGATCAAAGCTCAAATTAAAGATCCCAGTTCAAAGGCTTCACAATTATCACGTAGCTGTTTCATTCAGTTATGTAAGGATCCAATTGTTTACATTCAAAACACTTACATTAAGACGCAAATCAAGGTGAACATATTTATAAATGTTTTCAGGAATACTGTATGCACTCATCACTTATCAACCGACTCTAGTGTTTGCAGTAATAATACATCAAAATCCATCCAACTGAGCTAAGGAACATTTCTGCTGCAGTTTCTTTTTTTGGGGGGGGGTATACTGTACATGCAAACTTTGTCATTATTGTAGTGTATGCATCATATTTTGTTGTTGTGAAAAGCAGAAACCTTTTATATATTATTTGCAGGCACAGTTTTGCAACTGAACCAGGGTTTCAGAAGGAGAGAAAACATGCAGTGTTACATCCTAACATTTTATTCCGTTTTTTACTCTTAAATATGAAAAAAATATATATAAAAGATGTGTTTTTAGTTGACACCCGTTTGTCCGATACAAACAGGTGTTCGAGGCTTCATTGGGATGCAATGCAGACCAAATGCAGGGTGTAGCATTACTCTTGCCAGCAGTTCAGCAAGGACACACAGGTAATTTAGGTACTGATTAGCTTGTCTTTTGGTGTGTAGGAAACATGTTGTCCATCTCCTAATTAGATGTACAACAGGAGGCACAGTCACTTGTTAGTGGTGCTCCTGTACGCAGCATGCTCCTATTTCCTCTCTCCAATTAATAAGAGGTGCAGTCCGGCATTTTCACCGTAGAATCTGAGATTGTTATGTAAATATTTTTCCATTGCATACAGTATGTAAGAAAGACATACCAAGTTGGGGCACTTGTGTTAGCATAACCATAACTAAGAATGCTGATTCCAGCCTGTGGCAGACCAGAAAGGGAAAATAAAACGACAGAGAAACTTTCCTTCCTACCTCTCCAGAATCAAGCTGGTAACATGTGATCTGACTGCACATGTGCAAGATGGATTTTATTAAGCAGAGCCTCTAGCAGTCAGGCATAATTAACTTTAACTAGGTTAAATGTGTATGGAAAAAGTAGCAGTTGGAAATGGAGGTGCGTGTGCTTATGTGTTTTTGAAACATGAACAGAATACATGTTTTTGTGCCTGGGAGTATGAAATCAAAGGAGACAACATCAGTCGTTTTAGTAAATGCCCTAAAAAACTGTATATATTTACATACAAGTGACAAAGCCCTCTAGCTGCTGTAGGAGTTATATCTCTCTTTGAAGGGAGCAAAGAAGGTAAAGTGACATTGATAGAGCCACAAATTATGCAGATAATGGAGGTAGCGGTTGATGGATGGGTCGGCAAAATGTCAGTGTTTAAAATGTGACATGGCTGTTTATTTCTAGTTTCAAACCCAGAGAGAAAGTAGCTTTCTTCACCTGTGACTGCTGTGGTTTCCTAACCTAAAGACATTGGGGTTCGTTGTAACCATGAAGATTAAGGGCGCTTTACCTTAACAAGGTTTTTTTTAAAACAATAATGGCTCACTACTTTGTTTTCTAACAAACACTGTCATCCTTCAGTAGAGGCATTTCTAAGAAAACGAATTAAACCATTGCATGGTTTACTATACCATACAATGGTGTGAGTCTAAAATGCTCGAGATGAATTATGTTATGCACCGAAAGAAAATGCAAGTTCTTTGATAAAAAGATGAAAATATATTATCATCATGGATGGAGCTTGCGTCATTTGATCTGTGCTCATCATTCATCTTCTATCGAAAACGGCTATTTGAATTTGAAGTTGTGTTTTCATCTTAAAGTGGAGCCATTTCAAGAGCTTGTGCTTCTCATTTAGAAAGGGCAGATGAAATAACTGCAAGCAAATAAAAACACGTTTGTTATTTCTCTGTGACTGAATCCTGGTGGTGAATCACTCTGACTCTTAAGCCTATAAACTCGGCCAGTAAATTATTAAATAGTAGGTGATAAAATGTGAATAGTGCTGCCTAGGTGGCCATTACATATTTTTCCAGTGTTATGCCTCCATATAGGTCAACAGAAAACATTCAGTGACATTTATTTTGGGAACACCGCTAATAGAAAAAGTTGGTTGAGCTGCCAATGACTTAAGATTTAAAAAATGCATTCATACACTTTACATTATACATGATGTGTATTCTGAATATTTCATAACCATACCTGTACATTAAACCAGTTGAACTGAACAACATAACATAAACCCAATACATATGGTTTGTTTAATGATTACAATGTGCTTTGGCTGGACAATATACATTTATTTGAGGATCAGTAGACACAGTTTTATTTTTTCAGTGTTCAGAAAAGATCAGGATTCATCAAAAACAATAAACAAAACTATAAAGGAGTGCACATTCATCACATTTTTGAATGTTTGCTCTTGAAGCATTGTTTTAACGTCAATCTTCCAATGCGTTGTCACACATACACACACACACACACACACACACACACACACACACACACACACACACACACACACACACACACACACACACGCACTGCACATTGCACTGTTGATATCCAATCCAAGTGAATCAGCATCCAAGAGAGTCCTCTTCCTCCTCCTGTATGGAAACAAACCTGCGTCTGAGTGTCCCTGCTTGTTGCACTGGGAGTTGTCCAGTCAACTAAGCAGGGCTGAGCGCAGATCTTATATCGAGACAAAAAACGCTCAAGGACAAAAATGCCTCAGTGGGGATGATACATTCTCAAAGGATACCGCAAGCAAACATAAACCAAGTCTCCTTTTGTCAGATTCTAGCCAGCAGAATATATGACACTCCAAGGGACTACCAGTATGAAGAAGAGAAGAAGAATTGGGAGGGATGAAACCCTCTTTAATGGTCACACATGCAGAGCACACAGAGCAGAGCACACAGAACACAGTGACATTTGTTCTCTGCTTTTAACCCATCCTAGTACCAGGAGTCTGGTACTAGGAGCCTGGCACTGGTACTAGGAGCAGTGGTCAGCTATTGTACAGCGCCCGGGGAGCAATGGGAGTGAGGGGGGAAGGGGGATGTCCGGTGCCTTGCTCAAGGGCACCACAGCAGGGCAGGAGGTGAACTGGGACCATTCCAAGTAGAAGTCCACACTCCATATTTAGGTCTGGTCGGGGACTTGAACCGGCGACCCTACGGCTCACAGTAGTACTGACTGAGCCACTGCAGTGTGCAAATAAGCAAATGTTTATGACTGTTTATTTATTTTCAGTGTTTATTTGAGTGCTTACTTCAAAGCTTTTTTGTTCAGTCTTCAAACATTACAACATATACCGGCACATTATACAGTCATAGTGCTAAAAGCATTTAGACGCAGGTCCATTAATTATCCAATCTGTGCAAATTATTCCTAATGGCTTGACGATCAATTCAAGAGAAGTACTTCTACTGTTTCGTACATCTTTCAGGAAATAGCCCAGCTGGTGTCACTGTTAATCTTCTCCAGTTGTGTACGCTGAATAAATGCAGCTGGGAAATGAGGTAGCATGGCAACTGCTTATTTGATAGACCTCTAATGAATGAGCAGGGCAGGGTCACTTACATGGTAATGTATTCTGCAACTGAGATGAATAAATATCTGCCACTGTGCCCCTTCTTGTTCATTGTGTCGCAGGAGAATGCAGCTGTCATGAGGGTTATTCCCCTGATCCTGTCCATAAACACCTCTGTGTTCGCAGCGACTGGGGTCGAAACGAAGGGTAAGTCCCGTCTTCTCTGTCCACTCGTATCTAAAAACTCACTTGTACTTAGATGACCTTAAGGCTGATTTCACAGTCCCAGCTGCATTAGCTCACAATATTAACTTTACATGAAATTAGGGTGAATTGTTCGCCGTGATGGATTAGCTCTTTGGAGCAAGTTTCAAATCTGTGCAAGTTGATCCCCAGAGTATTACAGTTACATGGATGGAAACCAAGGTAGAAAATCAATCTTATAGTGTACTGTATGCTTTCAAACATGGTCACCACTATTGTGAAATATAAGCAATTTGCAGGTAATGGGCTAAAACATGCAAATGTGCCTGAACGGTCTCTTAACTTGAGGAAGGAGAATTTGAAGAAGAAATCAGAAATACAGAAAGAAGCAGAATGGAAGTCAGTGTGTATTGAAACAAAACAGCAGGGAAGGGCAGAGAAGGAAAACATAAACATAGACTGATTAATGGATAATAACACAAAATAAACACAGTATATATTGATATAGGGATATAAAAGTAAGTCAAATGAGTCCTCGCTGACTCTGACATTGTTTGACAATTAGCTGGCTTGCCAGTCATCGATTTGCTTAAAAGGTCCCACATTGTTTTGAACTCCACCTGTCATCTGCTGGATCCAGTCCAGTCACATGTCAAATATATATTAGCACTTTTGTAACAGCTGTTATCGTATCCATATGAAAAACGACATGTTGATCAAGAAATGTTGATTTTGACCTTGGTTATTTGTATATTGTATTATATACATTATGTTGAATACTACTTTATGAATACAACAAAACCATCCTTTTTTCCACTGACATATTACTTATCTAGATCTTTCGTTCATATTTTAATATTTGACTTGGCGTTCAATTATCTGTGTTCTCAGTCCTTGGCCGTACGCTGACCTGGAGAAGGGCTATGACCTAGTTACAGGGGAGCAGGCCCCAGAGAGGATCTTCAGGTGAGTCCTCTGCATCTCCAGAGTACACGACTTCTGCTGGCCATATGTGACAGTGATGATGGTGGTGTTATTGGCATGTTTGTGTGAGTGTTGGCATGTGTGTGACGGAGCATACAGATGAGCAGAGACACAGACACAGTTGGATGGACACACACAAAAACACCTCTTGCAACGATGAAGTCTTACCCATGGGCTTTTATGTGGGAAAATAGCCAAAGGGGCAGTCCTGGGTTGACTCCTTAAATGCTTTTACTGCCATTTTTGTTTCTCTTCTCATTCTTGATGGGGTCATTGTGTCATCCAACCTGCAAGCTCTAAGGAAGCATTCAGTAGCACTCTGGCGTTTTCATTTTCCTTTTAAATAGTTCTGATCAACATGACCTAGCTCATCACATACACTTTCAGCAAGCCTGTCTCCTGCACAATAATATTCACATATAACTAAACTGCATTCTTGATAATGTTTTGACAGAAATATATGTTCTCCTCTATTACAGTCACCATTTTAAACATTTGGTGAATGGTGATGTCAGGTTTATTGAGTAGAACATCATGGTTTGGTTTTAATGTAGTGCATTTGTAATGTTATTTACCATGTGGACATACATTAACAACTGAACATTCACATAGGACACATGAGCTACAGCATATGTAGTTTATTAACAATATGCTTTAAGTTTTCATATACATTTACTCATGACAAATAATCCCTATTTTAACACTAAAACCGCCAACATTCCATTACACCTAAAACCCCCTAACTCAACAGCGTCAGCACTTGCAGAGATGTCATTTTTTTAAACATTTCATTTGTTAGTTTTCATCATTTTCCTATTTACTAAGTAGGACTTAATACAAAAAAAACGATTTAAAATGCAGTAAATGGGGTTCTTTTTTAAATTGCTTCAGTTTCTAATCATAACAAATAAAAAAGGTCAGATTCATTTTTATAATAAATCAATAAATGGTGTGCGTTAGGCAGTTCTAGGTATAAATGCTCATATATTCTTTGTTCTCTTCATTCCCCACCCCCCACAATTCACTCGATGATAAATATACAGATTTTAAGAAAAGTAATGTGTGCGTTTTAGATTAACAGTTACACATATTTCAAAATACAGGGGTGAAAATGACCCCCTTAGTAGTTCTAGTGTTGAGCCAAATGTACTGGATGTGCAACGCAAGTCAGATAGTTTTGTGACTGTCATTTGTTGGGTTAGTTACTAAGTAAACACGGTAATGCATTGCCTTGTAACCCTAAACACACATGTAGCCTTTATATCCATACAGTTTCAAAGAATAACATGGCTGAACATTGATTCAGTTTTAAAGGACATGATTTGTATTTTGTCAAATAGGTTTTATCCTCACTACTCCTTTAGTCTGTATAAGTAAAGTAGGAAGTGTCCTTTGTCACACACATATTGCTGCTCCTCGCGTTGACCTTGCAGAGTTAGCTCTTCAACGTCTTTCCACTCTAGGAAATCAGGTAATCCACAATCTTTGTTAAGCACAAAAGCATATTCCAGCTCTCAGCTGTCCACTGCCAGTTAAAAGCGCTACAGTATGTTGGGGATGGGACTTGAATGGTGCCCGCCTACACACACTCACACAAAGGCAGAAACAAATCTACTGCTTGGCTGAGAGCAGTCAGACCGGAGTTTGTGAGAGAAGAAAGATGAAAGGAAAACTGCACACACACTCACACAGATAGCCGACACAATGAGTAAATGTGCAGCAACCGAGTGGAAACCCTCAATGTGTTCCTGTTGGAAGGGGTATATATCAGTGTGTAGGGGAGGATTGGAGAAAAGGCTGCACTGCTCTTCAGCGTGACAGTGTTAGAGTCACTCCTAAGAGAGATTGGTTTAACAGATGGCGATATTTGTGGGAAACCAGTGATGTCTCTCACCTCTTTCTTGATGCTAGGAGCAATGAGAAAATGAACATCTTGTGATTTGAAGAATCGCTTGGATAAAGATGTAATGGAGACAGTTTCTTCATTTAAATATTAATAAACAACATGTTGAAGTTTGAGGTCTGGAGTGTAGTGCATTAAACATGATCTGATCATGATGTACTGGCAGTTGCGTTTTTGGACGTTTTTAAATGCTGAGGTTTAGCAGTCCAGAAAACAGGATGTTCCGGTAATAAGTTCACACCAAAGCATGTTTACAGGATGAAAGTAAGCAATACTTAACTGTAGATTACCGTATACATGACTTAATAGGAAAATATGCTCTTTCTAATATGGGATCTATCAAGTTTATATTTGATATTGCAGAAGGCCTGAGGGTGCCACTTGTTTTTTCTACTTTGAAGTCTTCTTTCAGTGATCAGCATTTCATTACAACCCTTGGTGTGTGCTACCTTTTTGCATTTTATACCAATTATATTGGCTTAAAATTAAGGTGTTATATTCTAAGCTTTTGCAAGCATGGCCATTAAAGCTTTGTTTCTAGACTTCTAGGAATTTGTGATATTGCCACACACCTGCTCAGATTAAAAGCCCATGATGCAAAGCACACCCATGTTCTGTGCTATTTTTGAGGCCAGGTGTTGCTATTCCCAAGTGACAAGTCTCGGCCCCCCAGGGCGTCCTCCTGAGGATTTTAATCTTCACTCGTGAGGAACTTATCTGGCTGATCCACATTATTTTCAAACCACCCTGAACCATGGTCACACATGTTGCAAAAAGTGTTATGTGCCATAGCACATTATAATTATAGACAGGACAATTGATTTTTCAAATTAGCAATAAAAAAGCCAGCTCACCACAGCTACTTCTAATTTATTCTTTCAGTTTCCATCAGTGTGGATGGACAACATGTGAATAACAATTGAACGTATTGCCACGCAGTATTGCCAGCAATTATTCAGTAGTGAAAACGTTCCCTTGACTGTAATATAACTGTGTAAGATGGGTGTTTAATGAACTAAAACATTTGTTGCATGTACAGTGACTGTATTACCCTGAATGTATAAAACTACACAAGTATGCCAACAATAATATATATATATATATTGCTGTCTTCCTATCAAGCCCTAATCAAACATGTACTATTTTATTCCTGCGCATTCCTGCATATCTTTGCATGCTGAAGATGCATTCACATGACATGTGATTTTCTCTTTGCTCAGCGCGAGGTGGGGCGCAAAGCCTTGCGTTCAGAACAGCCAGTTAGATGTGTTTATATGGTTATCTCATCTGATGGCTTGCCCCACCTTATGCAGCTGTTGTCTGATTAGTTGGGCCTTGAAAGGTCAGTGGTACCTACGTCAAAGATCAGCACAAGGCGACAATTTTGAGTGCTGATTGACACAGTAGGGCGGCACCACTCTTTCCATAGAAATACAACGTCAGCGTAGAGCCATTTTTCCGCTTCTCATGTGAATGCAGCTCTATATATGTACAAACAACTATGTGAGTAATAACAAAATGTTCAAAAGTGGCAGTAGTTTGATTGACATTTATGTTTTCTCCTGGTTGCCAACACAGATCATTCTACAGTATGGGCCAAGGGCTGTGGCTGCCAGTCAGCAAGAGCTTTGTGGTGCCACCAGTGGAGCTGTCAATCAACCCCATCGCCAGCTGTAAGACAGACGTGCTGGTTACTGAAGACCCAGGAGAGGTCAGGTCAGTCTGACTCAGCTCACAACTCCACACTTGTGTTGAACAGGGAAGTGCTCTGTGGTTCAAATGAACTATTCTTTGTGTTTCTCTTTTACATGTAACATATATAAATGTCACAGGCTTCATCATGTGTGGCTGCTTTATAACCGACTGTACTTTTATGACAGCCAAACACTTCAAATGTTGGTCTATTTGACATTGAAAACGTTGAACAATTATAAATAATATAAGATTAGCATACTGTATGTACACGCTATGACAGGTTGGAGCCTAATACTCAACTTCATAAGACTTGACATGAAATAACATGCAAATTAACCTTTAACTATGTATTTAAAATATAATAGGGTTTCAAAGGTAGAGGGCTAAAGTGACAGGCAAAGCAGCAGTACAAACACTTTTTTGACTGTGCACATAGAGATCTAAAAAATGGAATCCAAACAGGCAAGAAGTGTCAACAAGGTTATTATGCATTTGGCAATCCCAAAGTGCAATAACAAAAATGTGGCAACAACAAAATGGTGTTTTTCTCATCCAACCAGCCAGTACAAGCTGGCATGCATCAGTGCAGCTGAATATCACAAAGCACGTCAGAGCATCAGCTGCAGACTGAAACAATCACCACTGGATCCAACTGACACCAGCCTGGGAAGTGATATTTGATTTGAAAACCCCTATTGTCTGCCTTTCCTGCATACACAAATGTTCCACTCTGTACATCATTTAAATATAAATAATACTATTGTTATACAGGAGTACAGTTCAATATATGCCTGTGCATCACTGAACTCATTGCTTTACCTATAAAATAATGTTACATTTTTTTTTTGCAAATATTTGTATTATGTTTCATGCAAACATATCAACTTCAATACGGTAAATGTGTTAAAAACGAATTACATATATGCCTACACCTTATCCCCCAACCCCCACCTTATGTTCATTTATTGATAATGACGAAGTGATGATTGTTTTAAAGCAAAAATATTTTATTGGTATTTGATATTTTGTATAAGACTTTAATTTAGACCAACAAATTAAAAAATAAATGGAATTCAGCAGTAAAAGTACAGCATTGGTTGCTCCATTAGCCACATGTCTGTAACTGTTTCAATATTGTACAACATATGTATTTGTTTTAATTGCCTCTAAAGTGACATTAACTTAAATTAAACTAAGGCTTTTCCAGTGGTGCCCAACATGGAGACCAAATAGTGAAAAATTATTCTGGATATAAACCCTTACCATAGATGTAAATTCAGCAAACAAGGCAAAGCAAACTCTGACATGTAGAGCTGTAAACAAATGATGTAAACAATTAGTATTCAATTCGTTATCATGGAAAATAGTTCAGGTCAGACTTCATTTAAACCGTCCATGTATACATTTCACATAAGGTCAGAGGTCAGGAACAAAGCCCTTTCCCGGTTTTTATTTGTGTTGTCTTAGACCTACAGTATGTTGTACTCTTGTTTGGAAAGCATACTTAATTACACAAAGTAGAGGTTCATGTTATTTAATTTATTTATTCATTTTTCAAGCATTGCGGCTTGACTCAGTGACCAGTGCATTGAGCCTGCTGTGACTGCCAGATGGAATCACTGATCTCTGGTCAGCAGCTTCTCACTGTGAGCATGCCCATCCAGGATAATAAATGCATTTGTCTTGCCATTATTCTTTGAATTATATTTCCTCTTGACAATATGTCCTTTTTCGAAAACATTTTAGCAACAAAACAGTTGAGTGACTGTCCACAAACCATGTTAGATAATGCTGCCTTCATGAGTACAGATGATTAGTGAGGAAAATGTCCCTTTACCTTAAAATTGCCATTAAATGAATATGTGGAGAGTACAGGGACTCATCCTGGATCTGGATTAATACTGAGCAGAACCCAGAGGTGTCACGCTCAGTGGGGGATGGATGATCCCCGCTAAATGTCACTTAAAGTTTGCCGGAAGCACTCCACGGACTCTGCAATGACAACTTCTTCTGGTAGCAAGTTCCACTCTCTGATTGTTCTCGGAAAGAAAGAGTATTTTAAGCCTCTTACACACCAAACTGACACCAAATGTCGGCTCACGTCGCCTCACGTCTCTGCGTCTTGGCCATGTTTCGCACTGGAACACACCGCAAAGACGTTTCAGCCGACGGCCAAGTTGCACGTACGAACAGTGCATGCGTGAGTGGCAATAACTCTCCTTACCAGCAGGTGTCGGTAGTGTATATTGGTCATCCAAAAGAGGCAACAACCGGAAGACAGACTGCGTGATACACCGAGAGAAGAAGAACAGACTGCGTGATATAAACAAACAACAAATAGCGTGTGCGTTCCATTTTCACTCTACAGCGAGAAGCTCATGGGGCTTTCCCGAACCTGTGTCGAGAGCTGGAGTTAAATGAAATCTCAGATTTGCCTTCTTAATAGTTTGTTTGGGTCCCTCACTTCCGTTTCACTTCTCATGCACTGATTCGCTAAGCTGAACAGCCAATCAGAGTGATTTCTATGGCCGACGGCCCCCTGATTCAACATGTCAAATCGGTGGCGGAAGGTGTCGGCACGGCCCGAAAATAAACGACGGTGCAGTACACACCAATCTGAGTAGGGCGACACGACGCCCATCGACGGCCCGATATCTATCGACATCTATCGACACCGATAATCGGCTCGGTGTGTAAGAGGCTTAAAAGTTCTCTTGAAGTTCAAACAGTTGGCTTTGCGGGTTGCACTTCTAACTGGCTCTAGGTACAATGGCTGAGATGTTATGGACAATCTTGAAGAAGAGAACCAAACGAGCCAATCGCCGCCTTTCACTCAATTCCACCCAGTTCAACCGCTTGAGCATTTCTGTGACACTGCTGTCCCATTCATAATCTCCAAAAATGAATCTTGCACCTCTTCTTTGTACTGATTCCAGGGCATCACTGTATTTATCAGTGTATTCGACAACTTGACATTGCAGACAGCTTTTAACACAAAATGTCTTGTCTCCTCAGCATGTCAGAAGCTGTTACTGTGTAATAATGTACATGCCAAAAATATGACAGTTAGCCACTTCAAACAGACCATGCTCGCTTTACCTGACTGGAAGTATCATCAGAATCTTCACTGCACTCTGTTATGGAGGAATGGCCAGGTTTTTTTAATATTCTATTTTATCTTAGCTATTTTGTCGGCTCCTTACAATTATATTTTCATGTTTTGTAAAAAGCATTTGAATGTGCCCTGCTGCCTTGCTTTGGTTGTTTTTTGACTCTACAAATTAAATAAAGAGAAAGCTCAAATGACAGCCCTCACTGATAACTGACTTTCAATTAAGTGTCACATAAATGGTTGTTGCAAACTTGATCCACTATCCAAACTTTTAACAGGCATTATTAAATTGCCTCAGGGGCACAGAACTCCAGAGGCACTTGTAAACATCTGCAAACTCTGACGTAAATGGGATTGGGGTACGGCTCTCGATTAATTAGCTAAGGTATTTCACTTACTTAGAAAAAGGGTTGTGATCAGTGATGTTGAGCTAAAAAACCAGGACACGTTTTGTAGCAACATCCGTTTGTAGACATGCCTTTAATACATGAGCAGGATGTCGCTGATCAGATTCAGAATATATAGTAATAGATCATTTTTAGATCGAAGCTTGAGCGGTTCTTTCAATGCAATTATTTCCTTTGTACATTTTCTTTTTATTGACTGTCACTCAAGTGCCACCGTTATTTCAGGATGAATAGACTTGCTGGTTTACGTCACAAACACAGGTGCATATTGAGCACTGCAGTATTGAGCAAGAACTTAGCTTTTGTCTGCTTTGCGGCAGCTACATTTGAGAAAACAATTTTAGCCATTCATCAGTGGAAGGACGTGCCCTTCATTAAAGTGGCGAGCATGTCTGACGAGCAGTATCTTTTAGAATACACTTTGTCTGCCTCAATGTACAATATGAGCTCCATTTAGTGATTAGGCATTTCAAATATATTTGTGTTAATATTGGGAACTTAGGTATTACATCTGACTCTTCATGGTAACAGGACTTATGACATATTCACACCATTACAACAAATGAGAAGAATGTCATGTTTCTTTGTTGCTTAACTGACTTGAGCTTTTGAGAGATAAAACATTATTTAACAACATCAAACCAGGATAAAAATAGAACTCATTACAATTAGAAGAAATGCAGATTGTATGACTGATTTAAAAGCTGGTTTTAATTGGAATAATAAGTTCATGATTTGTATTTGCTTGATGATACTTTTATGTAACATAGGATCCTTCAGATTGTCATGAATAATGCAGGCATCTCATTACCCAGCAGTTTTGTGGAACAAAGTATTTTTTATGGAGTTTCTCGCTAATGCACTTTCCTAAAGTGTTTATGCAGACATTGACACAATCAGTCAGTCTTAATAGACATGTTTGTGCGAGAAATGGTGAGATGCACTGTAGCGGTGGCACTTAACAGGATGCATCCCAGCTTCATTGGCTAGAATCCAATGGAACGTATTGTATCTAAAAAAGTGAGTGTCAAGGTAAGTGTTAGCTTAACCAAGCTGAGTTTGTAAGTGGATATGTTTTTTTCTGTTTTTATCAACATCAACAGACCTTGAATAATTTAGACTACACTAAGCACCAATGTACACAGTATGTTTAGATGTTTATCAGGTACATGGTGTATTTTCAAAGAAAAGTGCCTCTTTATGGCAGCACACACTATTTTTAAGTATTCTGTAAGTCCAGTATTATTTGTCCAGTGTAGTAAAATAAAATAGTATGTGCTTTTGCTGCTTAAAGCTTTGAAAATGCACTTTTGGTTAGTCTCTGGATAATTCCACAGACCTTGCTTTTTGCCGTTTTCAATTAGAACTTTTTTTTCAATTGAAATTCCTTTAAAAATGTTTCCATTTGTTTTGCAGCTATTCAATCACAGCATTCGTATAAAGATTGTTTATTTTTTTATATTTATGCACATTTTGAAACAGAGTGGCAGTGCTTTGTCAGATCCGCAAGGTCAACCTTGACCACAGGTGATCATGTTTTAGGTTGATAGGCTTAAGCAGTGAATGCAAATGTCAGTTCCCTGCACCTGTGAGTGTGCAGAGCAAATCAGAGGGTAAGACCTGTGTGAAATAGAAAGTGCCTCCATGATTTCACTCTCACTACACCTGCCTGGTAATGGCCTTCTTGACACAGGCTTCACATTAAAGATATCAGCTTGTGTTACTGTTTACCTACAAAAGAATAAAATACTGCCATCATTACAGAAAAACGGAATATAAAGCCAAGCTCTATCTCATAGATTGTATCCATTTGTTTACATTATGTTTACACTTTAATGACTTTGCAATCATAGCCCCTGGCATTTAAAGCCAGACTCGGTAGAGGAAGATTAATTCAAGTGAATGTCCATACTCTACTGGAAGCCTTATTTAAATACAGGAAACATAAAAGGGAAACATTGGGTCGAAATAATAAAATCAGAGCTTCTGCTTTTGCATAGTTCAGCACATAATGCTGTGTGTATTGCTTGTATAAAAGGGATTGTATTTGTGTATGAATTAAGGCAATCACTACATTTTTTACAAAGCATATTTTAAACCTCCTTCATTCATTAATCAGTAAATGAAAGTCTTAAATTATTTTATTTGTCTATTTGCAATTATTTTAGTGGATAATGCATTGCCATTAAGCCAAACACAAATGGACAGTGTGTGTGAATGAGCCTCCAGTAAATAGTGGCCTTGACAGCCCCTTTTGTTAAAAATGAATATTCGCCCTCTTTTCATTACAGCAGAACCCCGAACAGAATGCAAGGCATAACATATGTTGTACTGTTTTGCTGTGTAAGTGTTTGCTGTAGTTAACTGATCAATAACTGCGCATTTTCTTTCCCAGTTGTGCTGAAAAACAAGGAACCATAGCATATGCTGAACAATTATTATAATGTGTGAAATGTGAGCTTACCTTGCACTTGCACTATACAATAATGTTTGCGTCAACAACTGTAAAGTGGAGAAGTTGAGCCTCAGTCAATTATTTCTATCAGACATTTTATCAAATGGTCATATTTGACGAATGAGTTCTCTGAGTCACTTTCCCACTAGCAGTGATTTAAATTGAATCAATATGAGCTTTGCGTTCCTGCTGCTTATTTTTGAACCAATGCCAACGTGTCAACAAATACTTCATGAACATTAAAGCATCCCATAACTCAGCCACTCTTAACTGAGCGACAAGTCGAATATTTTTGGTCAATACGTTTCTGTTAAAATTCCTCAGTATCCACTGACACCCCACACTGATGATTAATGACCTGACTCACTGCGATCAAGTGAACCATCAAAATGTGCCATTGCCTATGCAACCGCAAGAAAAAGCTAGACAAATAAAGTACATAAATCCCCATCCTCTTACTCCTAACGTCCATCCAAAAAAGATTACAACTCAAAGAAGGGATATTTTGTACTTGATGACTATGGTGTACCTGCTTTCTTCACCCACTAGATTTTCTTCAGTGATTACGGCAAGCTTAAAAAAACGCACTCTATTCAATGACGAAAGAGCTTGATGAGAGTCAGCATATTTGTGGGAAGTGGGAACAAGAGCATTAATCAAGTGCAGGGGCAGACCAATAACGGGCTCTGTAATCACGCTGGAGCAGCGCTCTAACTTTGGGCAGCATCGCCTGGTCATTCATCATCTGGAAAAGCAAGAGGTAGAGAGGGAGATTAATAACAAGTACATTAGTCAGTGTTTAGATGCAAAGAATGTGCTTCTGGGTCAAGCGACAGAGTCACAGTGCCAAAAGAGATGAGCTTGATTAGCAAATGATTTGTAAAAGAAGGATGATATAAGCATGCTGTTGGTAACAAATACATGAGGAAGGCTATTGGAATATCGTTATTTTATCTGCTATACACCTTTATGTATGAGTCAAACTTTTACTCTTTGTTTCCAGCACTCTTTGAAATGATTCATTATTGTGTGAAACATTATAAGAAACATTCCAATATCCTTATTCTCGTGTTTTCCTCATCATTTGTTTCCCCAATTTCCCTCCTTCTGGACTGTCTTGCAACAGGGATATTGGAATTGATTGTTTTTTTCATCTTCAACTCCCTCTATCCAGAAGGCGAGTCTGTTAACTTAGCATGCACCTCACATCTGAGGCAACCCATTATTTGTGTCTGCCTCACCTTCTACACCCTCTGTTTTCCTCTGAATTAAGGAGTCATTTGTCAATGCTTTGAGTGCCTGCCAGAAAGAACTGATGCACAGAATGCCATGTGTTGCCTGTCTAATTCAGAAAAAATGTAGTTGTAGCCAACTCAAGAGAAGAAGAATAAGACCTGAGGGACCTGAGACAGAGAATGAACTTTTAAGATTGTGGTACAATACAATGACAGCACAACATTCCTTTGTGTGTGTGGTAAGCAGGAGGCAGAGGCAGTTACTAAATCATAGAAAGGAGGTTTGGGATCTACAAATACAAACACAAAATGAGTTTTTTAACATCAATATTAGTCTCAATTGTAACCTGACCCCTCGCCCTTCCCCTTTTCCTTTAATCACGTGTGCACACCGTACTTTAAAGCACACACTGATTGTGTTAGGGATACATATACAATGCATTTACACATACAATTACTCAGCAGTTGAACAATCAAATGAAGGTTTAATATTCATGCTGCCTCCTGTGTGAGTGTAAAGTCTGCATGCCACAGTTTAGCTGTTTATTGATTATCTACCCTCCCCCTTAATGCAATGTGCCCTCCAAAGACACTCCACGGCTATTGGGTTTAGTGGATCTGGATCAGTTTGAGAAAGGGTAAGTCTCTACCTGTCTAAGACACAGATGATACTGGATGAAGATAATATTCATAAATACTGCAGTTTATGTCTTTCTAATCCTCAGACATTATTTAAACTAGCTGTTATCAAATCAAGAATGATTCAGACATTGTAGACTCGATCTGGTATTCATAAACGCAAAGCTTGTCCCATTTGTAACATGAATGTCTGACTATCAATATAAAATGCAGCAGTCTTCAGTGAAAGGCTCAATTTCAAGAGTATAGTGTTGCTGTGGGATTCCTCTGTGACCACAGCCGCTGTCCGTGGCAGTTTACCAGCCATTGTTGCTTAGCAACTTACAAACAACTCTAATAGATATGTATTTGCACTATAAAAACCCTCCCATCCATCAGGAAAAATAATAACTGGTGATTTTTCTGTAGTCCCACACCTCCCTGGCATGTCTCACCATGGACAATTCCTAAATAAGACTTCCATCATCTATCAAGGAGTGTGGATTCACAGGCAAAGCAATGAGCCCCACTGAATTGGGTTAGCACCTCTGAAATCAGCCGGCTTCCCAAGAAAGTGATTATATTCGATCTTTAAGGGCACGTGTATGTTGCCAAGCTCTAATCACAAAATCTAGCCTTTACCCAGTGGATATTGCACTGAGCTCCGCTTTTTGGCTTGCATGGTCCTTTTGCTCTGAAACATTTTACCAGTAGGTTTGACCCAAGATTATAATCATTAAAGGTGGGGTAGGTAAGTTTGAGAAACCGGCTCGAGATACACTTTTTGTTATATTCCATGGAATGCTCTTAACATCCCGATAGCAATGAATATCTTAAGTGCTTTGACAAAAAATCCATAAAAAAATGTCATCTGTGGAAGCCGTAGTACTGTAAAAAGTACGACCAATCATTTTAGCCGACCGCCCTGTCTGTCAGCCTTCCATCTCGTGCACGCACAAATGTATCTCGTACCCTCATTGGGCGTGCATTGCAGCAGTACTTCAATGACTCGCCAGCAACAGGCGGCCACTTTCACCATGGCAGAGTTAGGTTCAACATCGTCTACTGGTGGCAAAATAAATAATGTAACGGAGCAAATTAGGAACAAAAACAAAGTGGAAACTAGGAGAATTCAAACCAGAGTCAATATCGGAGTTGCTTTTCAACGTTGGCGACTACTGATGGAACACACCTATAGTATGGGGGTTATTCTCTATCTTTATTCAAGAGCGTGGTATTTAAATTTGAGAGCATACTTTATGTATTTATTTCCCTCAAACCCTGTCCTCGCACTCAAATAGTGCCTGCTTGCACTTAGATGTGCTCTGCTTGTGCTCAAACTGTACGCTTGCACTCAGATATATTGCTGCTTACAGATTTGTTCTGCTCTCAGATTTATTCTGTGCACGCTCGAAGCTTTTGTGCAACAATCCTGTCAAAATCCCTCAACCAATAGGAGGCCAGGTGTCCTTGCGGGTGCGTTCGCTTTACTTATTACAGCGTCCCGTAAGGGCGGTTACTCTTTGGTTTGTCTTTGGTGCGATGACAGGGTTTGAGTGAAGGAAATCAGTATGCTCTCAAATTTAAATACCACGCTCTTGAATAAAGATAGGGAATAACCCCCATACACACCGAGTTGAAATCTGACGCCGTGGTCGCTCTTTTTCTCTTGGACAGGTAATTATCTGTTTTATATGGTTTACAATTCCCCTGAACTATATAGCCAAACTAAGTCATGTGCGCGTTCATGTGTGTTGGACATAGACTGTATATATACAGGTGTTGGAGGAGGTGCTATGTAAGGAAGTCTGAAGGAAGGGGCAGATTCTTTTCGGCTGTGTACTTCCAAATGTTAGTGCACTCGAGCCGGTTTCTGAAACTTACCTACCCCACCTTTAATGTAGAATAGGGAAGTGTGTTTCCCTTTTGTGGCATAAAGTCAAGCATTGAATGTAGGCATTCTGTTTTCGATATTCGACAGGGCTCAGCTGAGGTCCTGAGACTGCCCAGTTCCTTGAGGATACAGAGGCACACATCAGACAGTTTGCAGATGAGTGTCAATGTGACACATCAATATTTCCAAGTCTAAGGCCCATTGGTGATGTGCCAGAACTACCAAAGAGGAGAGAGCAGTGGTCTTGAATATAGGGTGAAATGTACAGTAGCAACACGGTTTGGAAAAGAGACCTATCATTGATGGATGGAAGGATGGATGTGTTGATGGATGTATGGATGGGTCAATGGGTTGATGGATGGGCCACCAAAACAGTGAACTGTAATATATTGTCAGAAAGAAATCTGACTTTGAAGGTTTGCATTTGTGCATAAAATGTGAGTGCTGGAAATTAGTGGGTGACAAGAATACTAACATGCATAATGGGTCTGCCATAACTACATCACCAGTTTCTATTAGGAACCATGACATATTGCTTTATCTGCAGCAAACAGAAGGCAATACTTCAATTATGTTAATGTTTAAGTTGAATAGGATTGTTTACACAAAAGGACTGTTTCATATTTGTTTTAAAATGGTATGCTAAACAGTGTCACTCTCGCTCATGTGGTAAACATACTAAATCATTTTTGTAATAAATGTTTTCCTGTTTAGTGAATTTCATTCAAATTAATGATCAAATCAATTGGACCATTACTTTAATTAGGTTACCATTCAAAACACAAAAGCACAGTTAGCCAGAGAGCTCCCATACACTTTTGTTCAACAAAGAACATAAAACAAACTCCTTAACATTAACAACGTTGAATATTCACACATTTTGGAAAAATACGTTACTTGTCTGTGCTCTTTTGGTACACATATCATTTTTATCCAGTGTGTGTGACACTGTGCAATGTGCCATCAGCACAGCAGGGTGTACAAATTAGATTTTTCAAAGGGGACAGTTCCAATGCTCACTGCCAATAAGATCCAAATATTAAAAATAAAGCATACCTTGCTGAAAACCGTGATTTATTAAACAGCATTTCAAATGCTGATCACACATGGGCAGACAGGATGGCAAGGGGAAACACAATGAGTATATTGTAATTGAAAAGGGAGGGAGGTGTCGGCCCACATCTACCTGGAACACATCCCTGCTTAAATTAGTAAGATATGAAATTCTGAAGGTTTTTTACTAATGCACTGCACAGAGTATTCATACCTTTTTTGATGAATTGTAATACATTGCCTTTCATCTTTGCCTAAAGCCAATGACAAGGTCACTGTACAATTATGTTCAGAAACATATTTAACAGTAAAGGCTAAGTCAATAAGAGGTCACTTTGCAATCTTTGTCCATTGACGTAACTATGCAAAACATGACTTTGTGGTACTTTGTATCCACTTTGTAAATAGTTTGCTCATTTAACATTTTAATGAAATAAACAGCAACATCGATGGCTGTATTATTGGGTTTGGAGGCCCCGCCATTGCCTCGTAAGCAACCCAAGTAAACAGAGGAAAAGACTTAGAAGAACAGTGACAGTGACAATACAAAACAAATCCAGCGCTCAGCAGGGCATCTGTCCTCCCATCATTCAAGATGTTGTTGCTGTTTGTAGAGTTGAGTCACCACCACAACACACTGCAGTCTCTGCGGCCCCATTGCATCAGACAGTGCTTTTGTTTCTTTGCAAAGAGAAACACAGAGGTTGCTTACCCCTTGGTTCTCGCTGACAGCGGGCATGCAGAGCTCAGTGTATGGACATGGCTCAGCATGCTGAAGGGAACACAGCAGCTGAGCTATACAGCATGGTCAAGCTGACATTTCTCAGAAGAAAGCACAAAGACATGGCTATTGGAAATGATACTTTCCTCTGTTATTTGTAATGATTTATGTCCAAAGGAAGTGTCTCTGACAGTGACACACACACGCACACACACACACACACACACACACACACACACACACACGCTAAGTTATATATACATGAACAATAAATGGCATTTGAATAAATAAACTCAGATCTTATAAAATACAGGATAAAGTAACCTTCTATGGAGTTCCACAAATGAATAACCTACTTCAAATGCTATCCTATTATGTCAAAAAGTTAAATAAATACATAAATAAAATAAATTATGAGATTGAGGAAAATGTACTTATTGTTCCCTGTGTCCATATTTAAGTGTGTGTGCATGTATTTGTTTTCCTTTGTTCTTATTCTGCTCTCCCCTTTACATTGCCAGTAAGGGCGGGCCTGAATGCATTGGCCTTGGACGGGTCCTGAGAGTGTATTTATGCAGAGTGGTGATTCCCTAGGCTCTCCATCAAACTGCCGTGACAAACATGTCCAATTACTGCCAATGCACCAATTAGTCTCACACATGACCCTCCATGAACCAGCACAAACCCCTGCATTCATCATTTGGGTGAAAGTTTTAAAACAGCTAATTTAAAAAGGCTAAACGCCTGATATAGCACAAAACACTCAGTTTGAAACTACTATTGGATTAGGTTTAGAACGGTTTACCTTTGTACTGCCAGTCACACAACTATGTCGGAGGAAAAAATAAAGCATTCCTGTAGGCCAGGGATCACCAACTACATGTGTCCGAGGGCCAACATTTATCCAATAGTGTGGTGACCACCTATTTAACCACTGGGACATAATTCAAACTTGGAACTACAGTTGCGGTTATTGTTCCCACACGGACATGTTATGGGTTACCTATAAATAGTGTGTACCCTCTTGGCTCTCTCTTGTCGACCCGGGCTGCGACCCGACAACATGTCCTTTGCAGCTTGTGAATAAATCACTATTCTTGCACCTTCCTTGCACCGCCTCTGACTCCATATCTCTCGGCACTACACTGGTGACCCTGATACGTCTTGAGAAGTTTCCGGGACGGAGCCGAACACGGCAAAAGGAACTCGAGTTCCTTTCTCGAAATGCCGGGGTTTGATTGGAGACGTCCGTGGCTGCCACCGGCACGCGGACTGAGGCTCGGTGCGCGCTCCGCAGAAGGCTGGAGACGTTGCTCGCCGTTCCCGCATCGGCTTTCTATCCAACGGGGGGACGATGCACGACCTGCTGGGTCGACCAGCAACCCCATTGCTACCTCATGGGTTTGTTCTTCGGGGCGTGCGGCTGCACGTCCCGGCTGCTAACCACGTGGGGCTAACGACGGCTGGCAGCTACCCATGGCTGGCAGCTAGCGGCTAACCACGTGGGGCTAACGACGTCTAGTGCTAACGGCTATCAGCCCTTTTGAGTTTTTTTTTTTTCTGGTGCCGGAGAGGAGGTTCGACCAGCCGGTTGACCTCATGTGGACACTCTCACCTTTTTCACCACCTCCACGGCGGTTCCAGACGCCACTCACGTTTTCATCGACGCCTGGGTGGTGCACTCCTGGACCCCGTCTCGCCTCGACGGTTTTGGACGTCGCCCATGCTGCCATCGGCCGTGGGTGGCGCGCTCCGGAGCCTGTCTGGCCTCTCCTGCCTTCCGGGGATATCCAGACGCCACTCACGTTCTTCATCGGCGCCTGGGTGGCGCACTCCTGGACCCGCTCTCGCCTCGACAGTTCCGGACGTCGCCCATGCTCCATCGGCCCATGGGTGGCGCGTTCCGGGACTTCATGCCCGCCGCCGCGGCACGTCTGCCTGCGGCCGGGTTGCTCTCCTGCTTCCCGGGGATACCTCGACACCTGCCGAGGACTTCGTGCCCGCCGCCGTTGTGCGTCTGCCTGCGGCCGGGTTGCGCTCCGTCCTACCGGGGGGACTGCTCCTCTCTTCCGGGGATACCTCGACGCCTGCCGAGGACTTCGTGCCCGCCGCCGTTGTGCGTCTGCCTGCGGCCGGGTTGCGCTCTTTCCTGCTGGGTTCTCCACGACAACTACTGCGGCCCCCTTACGACGGCCCGCCCCCGGTTGTGGGTGCCCTCGCCCTCGTTAGGGCCCCTGCCCTCTCCTGCGGCCCCCTTTCGTGGCCCGTTCCATGGCCCGTTCCATGGCCCGGTCCTCACCTGCGGCCCCACCCTCCTCGGCCCTTGTGGTGCTTCCTCCACGGACGTGGGGATATTTTTTTTTTTGCCATGTTTGAATTCTGGGGGGGCTTGTGTGGTGACCACCTATTTAACCACTGGGACATAATTCAACTTGAAACTACAGTTGCGGTTATTGTTCCCACACGGACATGTTATGGGTTACCTATAAATAGTGTGTACCCTCTTGGCTCTCTCTTGTCGACCCGGGCTGCGACCCGACAACATGTCCGCCTCTGACTCCATATCTCTCGGCACTACAATAGACACTTTCGGGGGGGGGGGGGGGTGCGCTAGTGGAGCACGCTCAGGTACTGCGGAGCGCATACCGCTTAGCCGACTTTTCACGCTAACGAAGGATCACTTCTTCTTCAGGGCAGGGAAGGCTACGCAGTCTACTGTCCCGCAGCTGCTGCCTCTCTGTTGGACTCCGGTACTGCACATTATTCACCAGACGTTGTAAAAGAGTGGGGGGCGAACGCGAAGTTGATGGTCTGCTGTAGGCTATTCAATAACACCTCTGTCATTGTACATGTTCGTTATTGTATACTATGTATTACTATCCAGCCATTAAAGCTGACTCTCATAACCTTTTATTAAATAAAACATGAGCTTGGGAACATCACAAGTAGTCATTAATAGTAGGAGGAAGGGTAAAGCCACCAACAGCCAACGATTTTGTCACACTATATACAAGCATTAATAGCTTCTTAATGGCACCAAACAGCAAGGTTAACAGCTTTCCAGGTGGTGAGGGATGTTCGGCTGCTCAAGCATTATTTTTGTCCTTGTCATTACTTGTACCAGTGTATCTTTATTCACACTATAACACATGTATAACACTTTTTTTCCATTCCAGGGAAGAGGCCATGATGTCTACTTACTTTGAGACAGTAGAAGACCTACTGGAGTCTTTTGGGCCTGTCCGTGACTGCTCCAAAGACAACGGTGGTTGTAAGAAGAACTTCAAGTGTGTGACTGACCGACAGACAGACTCATCTGGCTGCATAGTAAGTGAAGGCAGATGCCATATGCTGGTTTTTCTTCTAGATGACATGCTAACTTTCTCTCTACCCACTCAAATCAAAGACATACATACATTTAGCACATGTACAGCTTGCTTAAAACATGGTTCACTGAGAACTACACCTCCACACACTAGTCTGTGTTGGCGACGTGTGTGTGTTACATGTTGTGATCATGGATGTTGCCCCTCGTTTCTGCTATATGTATATAGTATAGTGTGCATTTTATTGTTCTCGTTTATCCTTTCGCCTGTATCCACTTTTCTTTCATCCTTTTTTTATAACTAATGCTGTGGATGTATTGTGATTTTAAGGGTGTCCATTATCTGGCCGGGGACAACAGCTGGAAATTAGCAATGTTGGCTAAAGCTGCCCCATTTACTGTTGTTTGTGACAGTTGATCAATGGGGACTGTCCACGACACTATAAACAAATAAACTAAACTAAACTAACGAGTTAAACACACTAATTAAATAGTATTCTTTATTGTTTTAACTAGAGCTCATTAAACTCAGCTCTGGGCCAGTGTTAAAGTTATATGTTAATAATTGGATGGGTTAGAAGTATAATATCATTGTAATCAGGATTAAAGGGGTTATGTGTATCTGTGTGTGAGAGAGAGAAATGTGCTTTCCAGTGATAGACCAACTGATAAAAGGCCTAGTAGTTACACGTTTCATCTGTCAGCCTGCTGTCAGCTGAACTGGCACTGAGTTGTAGAAGCTAACTAGCTAGCTGAGCTCAGAGGGTGTTGACCACCAATGTCAGTGGAAAAGCAGACTAAAGCCATGATAGTACTGCTAGATCCAAGCCTTGTGTCTAGATAGAGACAGGAGCTTCATAAAAACTGTTTGGTCATCATAGCTTCAATTGTGTCATGTCCCATTCATTGTTGCATCACTACGCTCCAGCATTTCCCTTAGATTTTAGGTATATTTCAGGAATCAAAATAAGACATTTTGACACACATAGCCTATTGCCCTAAAATGGTCAATGAAACTAACAGAATGAGCCAGCATGTATAAGCTGTTCAAATAATGACCAGTGCATGTGCTGCTCAGTAGTCCTTGCAGGACTTTGCAGCAACAAGAATGATTGAGTATTGAATACGTTTTAAAATGCATTCATTTACATAATCACCTCTTCTTAATGTTTCTCTCCCAAGATAATGCTACTCATTACATGTGCCTTCCATCTGCTGTATCCTAGTATGACTTGTGTGCTATTTGCAAGTAATCTATTATATTTAATGTTCTGTTTATAGCCATAATTAGTATGCTTTGGTGTTACTGTATAGGCTTTTTAGTGTATGGACAGTGCACTATGGGACCTATGGTTAGAAGCACTAATGACTCACACTGCTGTGTGTTCCCCTGTAATAACTGTACACAGACGTGGACAAAATGACATTTTCTACTCCAGTATGGTCAGGGTACAAGCAACACTCTATTAAGTACCAAAACTTTCACTGTGATTATGGTGGGGCAGTTATATTCATAACATCTGGACCAATAGGACCTGGTAAAGTGGCATCAGTAAGTAGATTGTTTGCTGGCTCATTGAGAGCTTGGACAGGGCTATACATTTACGGTTATTTCTGTTATTCGTGTCAACCGAAGACAAACAGGGATAAAGCTATTTTCTTTTTTTTCCTTATATTTTAACTGGAATCAAAAAATGCCTCTCCTCACGAAAGAACACCTTCTGTTGACAATACTACAACACTATTTCTGCCTGTTCTGTGGAATGGTTTAATGATAAGGAAAAGGATAACATATTATGTGGAATCAACAAGAGTTAGAGATTGAAAAATAGCTGTCAAATAAAAAAATAAAAAGCATTTATACTAGTTATTTTAGGCCTTAGGATTCTTTACGAAACTAAACTATGGATAGAAATAACTAATAAGTAATAAGTATGTTTGTCTTAAGGCTAAGCTGCCAAAATGATCCCTGCTGCCATGACATATTTGTGTCACACACCAAAGTTGAAGCTAGAGAGTCAGAAACACCTGCTGTGACAACCACTGCAGTTATAAGGTAGAGCAATTCATTGAGCTATTTTTCCTACAGTGAAGTTATTAGTGTTTGCTTCATTATTATTAACATCATATCCAGCACCGAGGTAACTACAGTCTATCCAGCAGCACAAGTCAATAAGCTGTGGCCTGTGAAGGCATGCTGCCAAAGATATGATCGACTCAGACCGCAGAGCCCTGAAGCCACGCTGAGCGCTATTAGCTTCTTTATTAAAAGTGTATTATTATTGAACGTGTTTCGTGTCCTAATTGCAGCACATTCGACGCAGCTTTGGGTCCAAACACCTACTAAGTGCAAAGTAGATCAGATGAAGAGTTTTAGAGGTATGTGAAGTACCTACCCACACACAGAAAGACAGAGATTATTGCTGTTCAGTTTCAAGGAACCCCTTTTCTTCTGACAGTGTCTTATTCTGTCTGATAGACTCTGTAGAATAAATGTAATACTTACGTAGCACTTAACATGTTTTAAGCCTTTTATATAGGCCTGCAATTCCACTTATTCTGCTCATTCCCTCTGCAACTCATCCCCCACAATTTACCTCCCACTGTGTTACCATGACTACTGCTCCATATTAATAAGCCTGACTAATTTTCCCCATCATTTATCAGAACCAAGCCACCTTTGACATGTGTAGTAGCTCGTGGCTTGTTTTTGTGACTAAGATGTGTTTTTTCCTTGCCTCCTTCTCTCATACTTATTGACAGAATATTCATTATTGTTTTCCTGAAAATAAGACAACTCCTAATAACAACCCTGGTTGTTTGGTATTCTTCCTCTGTGTCACAAAATTACCTGTAATATGGATAGCCTTTTTAATTCTGCATAGCATTAGTTTATTCTACCAGGAAATCATCACATGTATAAATTGATTTTTTTATTTTTCAAACCAATTTTGTCAAATTAAATGTAGGAATATTTGATTTTAATGGCGGATAATTACAGAGAAATCCCTATTGGTCCGTGTTTAATGTAATTTCACATTGGAAGTGTAGGAGCATTTTCATCCTCTATGAGCTGCATACTAAAATGAAACCGGTCAATAATATATGCAGCTAAGATGAATCCTTATAAGACCCACATGCAGGGGCGGATCTACGGGGGGGCAAGGGGGGGCAGCTGCCCCCCCACTGTAGAGCCTTGCCCCCCCAGCTGCCCCCCCTAACTTTTGTTTCCCTAAAACTGTACTAAAACAAACCTACACTATTTCCACAAGCTTCTCAAGCAACAAAACAAGCATTACATTAGTTAAAATTGAATCATTTTAAATATAATTTTAGGCCCGTTAAAAACGCAGCTACGGCCCTGCATTAAACTGCGGAGCGGCGTTCACACAGACCGCGGCTCACACCGCTGCAGAGAGGGAGCGAGCTGTCCCAGCACCTATGGATCAGCTTCCCCTGGGAGCATTTCCCTTTCCACTAGTTTTGTTTTTACTAAGGACGAGAGCTTGAAACTAAATATTAATAAAACGCTGCCGTTTGAATCGATAGCGTTTAACAGACGGGCGCTGTTTGGGGCGTTACGTTACAAAATACTACGCAGACAGCGTTAGCTGGGAGATCGATCACTTTGCTAAACTACGCGGTAGCCTACTATTAAATCCACGTAAACTACACATCACAGCCATGAGGCCAGATCAATGAAACCAGGATACATCCTTTACCGTAAAAACTGGATCCAAACACAGCTGCATGTGTGCGCTTGATCAATACTTTCTGATGTTATATTTATGATATGCTACATATTAGCTAGGCTACATGGCCCTAACGTGTAAAGTTATACAAGCATTTGTACCAGTGCTTTTCACAAGTAGACTCTTGCAGGCCAGAGTATAGGAGTGATTCAACAACAACAAAAAGACATATCTGAGAAGTGATCAGGACGAACAGAAAGAGGAAAAGGAAAAGAGAGCTGAAGAGACCAGGAGGGTCAGAAGAGGAGATGAAGAGACCAGGAGGCTCAGAGCAGGAGGAAGAGGAGGAGATGAAGACATTAGTGAAGAAGAAGAAATGTATGTGAGGAATAAAGATGAAGTATCAGAAAGAGGGCCAGAGGCAGGGATCAGGAGGCAGATGAAACTCCAGCTGGACCACATGGTATGTTCTTATTCTCCTTACATATTCCATTACAGCAGCACAATCTAGCAGCTCTTAGTATTGACTAATATTGATTGAAATGTGTTGCTGCACAGGTCACCTGTAGCTCTCTGAAGAGATGGGTGATATCATTTGTGTACTTAATTATAATTAAGTACTTACAGTATGCAGAATTCTGGGTATTCTCTGAATCGGGTGCCTTTTGGGTCTTTATATCTTTGAAAAATGAAACCAAAATGTTTGGTTATAACATCTGGTAGTGGACTACTTACATTTTCCCACCTCAGGCACAACATATAAATAATTACTAGGAATTTCCTTGAAAAAATGTAACATGGTTGAAGTTTTTGACAAAAAGTAGGCATGAGACCTTGTTTAGCTAAGATATGGCACCACATGGAAATCAAGGACATTACAAAATTGTAATATTTTGCAAAACTATTGTTTATTTTTGTAATAAACAATTATTTACTATTATTAATTCATACAACATAGTTGAAATGTTGAGCTTGTCAATCTTAATCTGAAATATAGGTAAGAGAAGAAACTGACACTTTTGTGATGTAATTCCCTCAATGCAGATCACACATGGACTGATCCATTATTTTAATAGGAGGGTAAATGGTATGGCGTGACGGGGTTGAAACAAACTGAGGGACAATATTGCAATTTCATAGATAATTCAAGTATTTTTTCAGAATTGATTTTTGATCAGTTAAAGTTGATAAGCATGTGATTATATTAGCAGCAACATTTTGGGATAATTGGCCATTTTCATTTGTTTAATATTAAATTAATATGTAATAATGCTTAGTGAGGACATGCAAATATGTCTGTCTAAGACAACCAATTTTTTTTTAAACAAAATATATATTTAATTTTACATTGTAATGCAAAACAACCTGTTCCATTAATTCATTGCTTTAAAATACATGTTGTAGTTTCCTTTCATTTAAAATGGTTGAGGTAAGCTTGGGGGACTCAAAGGGCACCCGATTGTTTGTCTGAACACCTTGTTTCTCTTGTGCATTAAGAACACTTGTGTTAGGGCATGAATTAACAATAAATAGGTTATATACAGTATAACATACCACGTACTGTCCGCCCTCCTATGCCACCCTGGCATGACCTCTTGCCTCCCCTTTGCCCCCCCATGTAAAATGTTCTAGAACCGCCACTGCCCACAGGTGAAAATAAATAGACATGGAGAGAGAGAGAGAGAGAGAGAGAGAGAGTGTGTACAAAATTAAAATGATTTTTTGTGTCATATTCTACCACGTCAAGCCGCTGGACGTATTGTGACACATTTGATTAACAGTTTACACACACACCCATGAACTCATGGAAATCACACACTGTTTTTTCTCAGCTTTGACCATTTGCTGTGGCTGAACCAAGTCAAAAGACTGCCAGGAATTACAACCTTGAATAAAGAAAAAGCAAAATAACTATGGAAATATTTAACCACAGCTTCCACTTTTAGAAAGTATAAAATGGTTCCGAACAGTATCACTCCTCTATGGACTCAGAACAGTCTCATAATACACACATGCACACAGAAGGATTCACACTTGTATTTCATGATCCGCAAAAGGATTCAAACTTGTATTTCCGGATCCACACTTGTGTTTTTCAATGCACACACAAATGTGTTCCGTTTCATATACATGTAAATAAAATCCAAATACAGAAAAAAGTTTTACATGTGTATTTTTGACCTTCACATATTTGTTTTCCGTTTAAAACCTCTGCACCTGCAAACACAAACCGCTGTCTGTGCATGGATCGCTGTGCATTTGTGTGTGGGTTTTTTTAGACTCCCCTGACGGTCACCCGATTCGTACTTGTAATTTTTTCTATCTATAGCCAATCAGATGTCTCCTTCATTCTAAGCCAATCACATGAGCTCGCCCCCACGAGGGTATGATTTATTGCATTCATGACACTTCATATACGCATTTTGCGCAGTCCGGTCAGCTCGCTAAACAGAGGGCGGAACTTCAGCTGATCATGCAGAGCTGCGTGTCTCCGTCAGACTCAGCAGCTGATCTGATCACTCTCGCGTCCGGTTATACTTCACTCGCATTTATGTCCATATCGATCAGATCCAGCTCTCCTGATCGGCCTTTATAGAGAGCACCGATCAAACTATTAAGAGTGAATATCGGCCGATAATGACCGGCAGGGCTCCCCCGTTGACAGTTCACTGTCTAGCACTGGCTTCGTAGCTGCTCCCTCCACACTCACAACAACTTCATACAGACATAAATAAAGCAGCTGTATTCGCCATACAGGAAACACAAATTTAAAACAGTTTTGCCTGCCGTTTTTGTGTACACAAGCATTCATCAATGGTTTGGAAAGTGGCGCTGTACCCAGTGCTGGAATTGGGCCGGTACTCACCGGTACGCAGTACCGGCACTTCTGGTTCTGACCCATGGAGTACCGGCACTTCTTGCTCAGTACCGGCATGCTGGCGGTACTCCGGTACTCATGCACCGTGCCAGTACTCAACACTCTCCCGCCGTTCTTATTATACATCCATATATATATATATACAGCCGCCCGGTACTCAGTAGATGCGTCATGAGGTGCCGAACGGACATTCTCATCGCTCTAACCGCTGGAGTTTCACAGCGGCTGTCAGCTGTTTACTCCTGTCATTCAAACAGAACGTGCTGGAGAGGGGGCGGGGCTTATCTTCTCCATGTAAATACTGTGGTGGAAACGACTATGTCAAAATTAACCTATTTGACCGTGATTTAATAGTAATACACGTTTCAAAATAATAATAATAATAATAATGATAATGCCGAAGTAACAACATACTGAAAACTGTTAGTAAAACCATGTTTTAATGCTTTACAATTTACATACCTAGATGCACGTGTGTTGTGTTTATGCAGTGCAACTCCCACCCAGTGGGTGGCTATGTAGAGTGATAGAACAGAGCAGGCACGCCCCCGAGAGAAGGAAAGCAAGTCACGTCACAACTTAGCATTTCTAAAATGTTAGCGTGGATTAATAAAAGTGCAAAAAGACAGCGGTTGTCGCCGGAAGAAACTTCAAATACAGAGAATGCTGTGCCTGTGTTGAAAATTGTGTCTGATGGGGAGCTTTCTTTGGTTGATCCTCCTGCTCCAAGTTCTAGTGCATTAGCATTAGCACTAGCTCCGCCGCCTCCTCCAGAGCCTCTAACGTTAGCTGCTGCTGGCTCAACTGCCACCACCAACACCGGGCAAAGCGATGCACCTGACTGCTGGACAACGGACCAGGTGCAATATTTTTGCAAGACCAATGCATGGCTCCTTCTTAAAGATAAGAAGCTAGGATGTCGGATATGCAGAGATGTCAAATCTTTGGGAATACACACTGGACAAGGACTGAAACTGTCAACTGAATGGGGTGAGTGTGCAGTGTCTCATTTCGGTGTTGACAAGGGCAAACAACAAGCTAGCCTGAGAAAAAAAAATCAAAGAACATAAAGAATCACAAGCCCATGTAAAAGCTGCTGACATCCTTACATCTGCTTCACGTGAAACTATTCAACATCAAGTGCAGTCTATGCATAAATCTGAATTAGACACCACTATCAGAGTTTTTCGAACGGCATATACAATTGGCAAACATAGCCGGCCATTCACAGACATGCCAATTGATTTGAATGTACAGAAACTGAATGGGCTGAACGTGGGCAGGGTTTTGCACTCCAATAAAACCTGTGGCGAAATCATCGACCACATAGCTCATGAGCTGAAGAAAAAAATGGCAAAAGACATTACAGAAAACCAAAGAAAACTCTGTGTTTTGGTCGATGAATCTACCACTATTAGTGGTAAAACGGTGCTTGTTGTGTGTCTACGCTCAGCATTAGCTGATGCTGAGCCCGAAACGTTTTTTTGGGAGCTGATCGAGTTGGATGGAACAACGGCTGATGACATCACAAAGGCGTTAATGGAGTGTCTTGGAAGAGATTTTAACGAGGACTTTTTAGGTCAGTGTTTCGTTTCTTTTGCATGTGATGGGGCTTCAGTCATGCTAGGGAAGAGAACAGGCGTTGCTACCCAGTTGTGTAGTAAATTCCCAAGCCTGTTTGTGTGGCACTGCTCCAATCATCGTCTAGAGCTGGCAGTTGGGGATGTGGTCAAGGAGGTCTCAGGGCTCAGTCATTTCCAGATCTTTTTTGACAAACTCTATTCCTTGTTCCATGCCTCCCCCAAAAATCAGAGGCAGTTAGCGCAGTGTGCGCAAGCAGTCGGACAGCGTCTCCTGGTGATAGGGCGTGTTTTGTCCATCCGCTGGGTGGCTTCAAGTGAAAGGAGCGTCAGAGCAGTCTGGGAAAACTACCGAGTGCTTCATGATCACTTCACAAATGCTGCAAACGACACGAGCAGGGATTCCAGAGACAGAGCAAAGTACAAGGGCCTGGATGATGTGCTCACATCTGCAACGTTTGTCAGCAATCTGGGACTGATGTACGATGCGCTCACAGAGCTCAGCGACCTCTCTCGGCAACTCCAAAAAAGAGAGATGACACTGCCTACAGCAGATAGGCTCTTAACTCGAGAAATACGAGTTTTTGAATCCATGGTCACCATGCCTGGCCCACACATGACTACAGTTCATACAGCTCTAGCTGAGAAGTCCTTCAAGGGTGTTGCCCTGCGTGAGAATGGCAGGCTTGTACAGATTCATGCAGGTCAGTTTTTCCGCAGTATGGTAGAGAATCTGAGACACAGAATGACTTCCACAACCTCCTCTCATGTCAGCACAAGAGAAATCCCATTACATGGCCAGGAGGCCCGGGACAATCAGCTAATCCAGGACATGAAAGTTATCCATCCTGGAAGTTGGCCTGAAGAGAAGTTAGACGTACAGTATGGGGACGTAGAGGTGCTACGTTTGTGCGAAGTGCTGAAAGTGGACAGAAGAGAGACTGTTCAGGGCTTTCGCGAATACAAGGAAACCAGGGCATCCCGTACACCTGCTGCCATGGAGCCTCTACTGAAAGCAGTCCGAACCATCGCTGTCTCCACTAGTGAGTGTGAGCGGGCATTCAGCTGCATGAACGATATCCTTACTGCAAAAAGGAATGCTCTCTCTGTCAGCCGACTGTCCAGCCTGGTTTTCATTAAATGTAATGGACCATCACTAGGACAGTTCAATCCGGAACAGTATGTGAGGTCCTGGCTGGCAAAGGGAAGGAGAAGTGCTGATGAAAGAGCCTGTCCAGCTCCAGCCCCTGATACTGATGTCCCCAAGGCCTTCTGGAGCCTTTTCTAACAATGTGAAGTATATTGCAAAGCAGCTCACCCAGTGAGAAGACTTTTGGCATAATGTGCCGATTTGTACAGATCCTGGAGATAGAAGGACTTCAGACCAACCAGGGAGTTATCTGATCAGCTTGGTGTTCAATGTAACTCTTTACCATGGCTCAGACTTTGTTACTTGCAGTTACAGTTTCTCATTTTAGATTGTGCAAATTTTGCATTTATTTTTACATGTTCTTTGTTCATGCTCTTTATCATTTTTCTGAGTTGGAAAGTTAGATTGCATCATAGTTTACTTTATACATATTTGTATTCTTCAGTGGTGAAGTATATTGCAAAGCAGCTCAGCCATGTGAGAAGACTTTTGGCACTTTTTCGTTTTTCGTTTTCTGAGTTGGAAAGTTAGATTGCATTCAAAATGTACAGAAATACTTAATTTTGTTAAAGCTTTTTATAAAAAATGCTTCTGACCAGAGCTTTGTTTCCTTGTCATTAATGTTGAACACCACCAGAGGGGCTCTCACCTGAAAGGTCTCTGCTTCATGTGTCTTCAGCAGAAGATCTAGACTTTGATTGCTATATTTTCAGTTAATATTGACCTTATTGAGCTTTAGCCATATCCGCTGCCTATCATAAAAAATGTTAAGTATAGTGAACCTTTCTAAAATATACAGTAGTAAAGAGACAAACCCACCAGCATTATAGTAGCCAAATTCTTGTTTGTGGGCTGTATATATCAAATTGACTTGAAAAAGTTGCTGATTTTAGAGTACTGGCACCTTTTTCATTCCAATTCAAGCACTGGCTGTACCTTAATAATATATAAAATTGTATTTGCGTGCATTTCTTGTTTGGAAAGTGGCACTGTACTGAGAGTGGAGGGTGTCCTGAGATTAGCGCCTGCAGGCAGGCTCCATGGACCTGTCAGCTCCGGACTGCGCAAAATGCGTACATGAAGCGCTATGTCATGAACGCAATAAATCTAACCTCGTGGGGGCGCGCTCATGTGATTGGCTTAGAATTGAGGAGATATCTGATTGGCTATAGATAGAAAAAATTACAAGTACGAATCGGCTGACCGTCAGGGGAGTCTCAAAAAACCCACACACGAATGCACAGCGATCCGTGCACAGAAAGCGGTTTGTGTTTTCAGGTGCAGAGGTTTTAAACGGAAAACAAATATGTGAGGATCAAAAATACATATGTAAAACCTTTTTCTGTAATTGGATTTTATTTACATGTATATGAAACGGAACACATGTGTGTGTGCATTGAAAAACACAAGTGTGGATCCGGAAATACAAGTTTGAATCCTTTTGTGGATCATGAAATACAAGTTTGAATCCTTATGTGTGCATGTTATGAGACTGTTCTGAGCCCATACTCCTCTGTGTGTGGCTGATTAATACCCAGACACAAATATTGACAAAGCCTAGACTTCAAAGATTTACTCCAAGGATCACAGACGCAGTGGTATTATTTTCCTTTTCTGGCTCTTTTGGGTTGGTGTTATTTTAACCTGTCAGAGTGGGTGCTAATACAGAGCAGTGACACGCCACACGCAGGGTTTAAAATCCATTATCACAGGCAGTCCCTCAAGGCTGTCTGCTACTCTAAAGACAGTTGAAATATATTAGCAATGAATTACATTTTAGTCTCAGGCAGTGCGGAAGTTTTGGAGACATTGCTTATTCCATGTTCTGCCTGGGAGCCAGAGAGGATGACAGGTGGTTTATTATTGCACTATCTAACCTCAGTTTATAACAACAGCTGTTGTTAAGGCAGGTTAACAATTTCAGTCAGGCAATGTTTTTGTAACCGCACTCTTCCTTTTCATCTCTTGCCTCATCAAACACCAGTTGGTCAAATCAGACATTACACTGACAATGTGCTGGATAGGACTGAGCATCGTGTTGCTGTTCACATCAGAGCCAACACTTGTTTCCATAATCACAGGCACCTCTTTCAACTCTGTGAAATGGATAATGGCTTCTTGAAATGTCTCAGTCCCAATGGTTCGGAATAGTCGTCTTAAGCAAGAAGGGAATATTATAATTATCCATATAGAAGATCCTTAATTTAATTTGCAAGTAACACTAAGAAAGTATATATATAATGTATGTTTAAATAGTGTTAGTAGATGATATACACAAACTGGTTATGATTTTTATAAATTGATTTTATTTTGGTTGGCTAATACGGTATGTATCTTGCTGCTGGCCCCTCCCACAGCTATACATGTCTTGCCTAACATGCAAATATTCCTGTCTGCTACTTAAAACTGGAAAGGTTGCCAGCCATTATCTTCTCTACTTATACACTGATTATGAAAAAATACCTCAAACAACCTAATTTCAAAACACCCAACCTATCCCTTTAAGCAAACAGAAACTAGACACAAGCTTAGCAAAGGTAGGACACTGCAGTAAATCTTCCATGACTCTCTCTTGATCAAAACAGTACTTGAACTTGAATTTAGTTATATTTAATTATGTTTCAACCCAGTAGCAGTGTGGGCAACTTCAATTGACACATGAGGATTGTGCCGGCAGGAACAACTAGCATTCACCCAGTGGTGTGGAATGAATGGTCAAATTCTCGTTGAACCTGTGGTCAATGTACCGTGTTATCCGCTGTGTTTGTGAGAGAAAGTGGTATTGCTGATGCTCTCTTAACTCTCCTGGGGCTGCTTGGTGAATTTCAAAACGTTGTAAATATGGCTTTTCTTGGTAGTTTGCCCATTTTAAAGTGTAACTTTGACAGCGGCAGCATACTGTGGTTTCTCTTCTTTAAAGAAATACTGGAATGTTTGTCTTTATGGCATATTATTGTATCTGGCTACAGTGTTTGTCTTCCTAATGGACGTACTCAGAGGCTGAGCAGATGGTAGGATATTAGTAGCGTATCTTTCATCAGTTGATGTGCCTTTTGGGACATCTCTGTTTAAGTTGTTTCAGATGCTGGGTTGGCATAGATGTATTTTTTTTTACTTCCACCATCATCTGAAGGTTTAAATTTGGCCCGTCAAACTCCATTAGTTTATAGCAGTTTAGAGAAGACAGATACTGTTTTCTTCAATCTCATTTTAAGGCGCTTTTATAGTGTCCCAGTATGTGAGACATTATTACAATGTGTGGCACACTCCAAAAGTCAGGAATTAAATGATGAGTTGTCAGTGTGGAGCCAGATTTCCGCTTGGTTGCCTCCGGTTTGCATAAAGAGTCAGCAGGGAGGAAGGAATGGCAACTCCACCCAAATAAAAGTTTTGTGCAAACCTTCACGCACTATAAACCCTCTACCTACCCCACCCTGTATCTCCCCACAGTCCTGTTTTCCTGACTCCCCTTCGCACCGCTGCACCGCACTGCTCAGTTTGCCTCATTACCATTGAAATCCAATGCTTTATGGTTTAAAGCTAATTGTAATAATTCTCTCCTCCTCCCACCCTGACTCTGTTGGTTAAATACTGGATCAAGTGTGTCATTTAGTGTTCCACTGAGATGCACATAACGCTGCTGCAGCCAAGGGTGGGGGTAAGGATCTGTGTATAATGGAAAACATTTCAATAAGAGGCCTTAATAGGGAGGTATAAATAAATATTTGCAGCATTATAGTTAAACTAAAGCTCAGCAAATAAATGTGATATAAGCTAATGTAAACAGTCACTATTATCAAAGATGGCATGGGTGAAAATACAGTTTTATCAACATCAGTGAACAACTGAAGCTTTTGCTTAAAGGGGACCTATCATGCAAAATGCACTTTTGTACGTCTTTTATACATGAATATGTGTCCCCGGTGTGTCAGGGAACTCACCAAGTGTCAGAAAACACAACCCTCTCTCTTT
This sequence comes from Gymnodraco acuticeps, assembly GCF_902827175.1. Lineage (NCBI taxonomy): Eukaryota > Metazoa > Chordata > Actinopteri > Perciformes > Bathydraconidae > Gymnodraco > Gymnodraco acuticeps. The sequence continues at coordinate 2,134,743 of NW_022989894.1, forward strand.
TCCTCCATACCCAAATCTCTAAAAACGGGGCTGCAACGGATCTGATACAGACTGATACAGATTTGAAATTGCTCTGACGTCAGGAACGAGGAGCTCCGCCTATATGGGCAACTCTCCACCTATCAGGGGAATGAGAGGTTGCCATGGCATGGTAACAGCATGGTAACAGCATGGTAACAGCATGGTAACAGCATGGTAACAGCATGGTAACATGGCGCTCGTACCTCGCCCCCCTCCTTTGCAGGGGGGCGTGCTCAGCCGCAGCTTATTTGCCACAGAATCAGCCCTTGTGAAGACAGGGCTGGAATAGAGCAAATAGAGCGACATGAGGCATGGCTAAAATGCATGATCTGTTTGGTATTTTGAAAAAAAAACGTCACAGACATGTTTTATATAGGTATGGCCCTACAATATATTATTCAAATATAGCATGATAGGTCCACTTTAAAGGTTCTCAATTTGATATTAAGAGCATGCATATAGCAGAAACAGATATTTGCTATGTTAACAGTATATGGGTGTAATATCTACCTGAAAGGTTGTCATGTTTCTTCTGTGTGAGTCGTAATCCACTCTTCTCCATGCTTAGTATACGTAGCTGTTCCTTCCTTTATGCATGTGAGTGCATGTGAGTCCAGCCAGCTAATGGCCATCGCTCTTCACCGTGCTAAAAGGCATTTACAGCCAATATCGCCATCCTCACCAAGGCTGGTTTCATGAATGTAACGGCCACCCTGCAGTCCCCCCCCGACAGGTTAACGCTCCTAGCACCTTTTTGCAAACCCAGGCTTAAGAGGGAAAATTCAATCACACTGGCTTTATTCCCAGGTAACAGGTTAGATACCCAACAAGATTAGTATTTCAATTTCCTTTAGCTTTTAATAATTCAGGAGGCATTTCTAGACCCGTTTTTGACATGAAATACAGATAAGATCTGTTTTTCTTTGTGGCTAAATTGAAATATCAAGAGGAGCAGAAAATAGTTATTGCTCTCCTGTTGCAGTAAATGCTTGTATATTGCTACCATTGTTGTAATAACCTTCAGTGAAATCTCCAAGGCGGTGCATTTGTATTTCTCCCCCTTCCTCTTTATCTCTGTATCTCTTCTGCCAGAAGCTAATTTAGTAAAATATATATATCGACACTTATAGATGTTGTGAATTAAATGATTCATTTAAAGCCTCCTCTTTTAATCAATAGGTTACCGTTTTGTCTTTGACAACACTTAAACTACTGGTTGTGTACTCTTCATTTGCTTTCCTGGAAAAAAAAACAACATAAGCCAGCATTAACAGACTGATGTCTAATGTCACTGTTGTCTTCATCAACAAAGAAACCAAATAAGAGCGGCTCTTAAATGCCTTTGGCGATTAAACTGAGCTGAGAGCAGCGGAGTCTGATGGAGTTGCCACAAAGCTATCCTTCACTCTCATAGTCATCTGTTGTGTTGACACCACTAAAGAGAGGTGGAAGAGCAATAGAGACAACATGGCCTTTAAATACAGTCGGTCCCCATAGTGAGGAATGGACTCAACCTGATTAACTGAGCACAAAAATGCCGATGTTCTCTTTGCATACGTGTGAATATCAGCTCTCAAGATGAAATCATCCGGTTAGAAAGTGAAGTGTAAAAATAGAACAAGTCACATTGTTTGTATGTATAACCAGCCTGTATGCCTGCATAATGTAAACCATTCACACACAAAGAAATAAGCGGATCAAATACAAAAAAGACCAGCTAAATCTATTTTAAATAGCAAAGTCTATTTCTTGCCTTCATTCCGAAAAGCTGACAGATAAGTGTGTGTCGTCCTCACTGAAGATTAAGTATGAATTCACATGAAGAACAGCTGGGATGAGACTTCTTCTCACCAGGGGACTGCAATGCACCCTCGCATGTTTCTGTTGCTCTTGCAGCAATACAACTGTTCTTCTTAATTTAACCCATGTGATCAGCAGTGCTGCAAGGGCATGCATATCTGCCACCTCTAAACTAGATGATGCTGTCAAATATGCTTTTAGAGTATTTGATTTCCCCCCACATGCGTCATTGTGATTCAGAGCTCCTCGTTTAGATGTTGTTCTGTATGTGTATTGTATTTCTAAAATATTTGGGGCACATCTTCATGTTTTTTACCTAGTATCCATATTGTCATCCCTTAAATAGTATCTCTATTGATTGTGGTTTACAGCATTTGAATGTCCTGTTTTATCCAAAAGGCTGCATTGGGCAGTACAGTTAAAATGTCCTTGATCACTGTCACACTTCCTTCACTATCTCTTCTCTCTTTCAAATGTGTTCTGGCCACTAAGTATGAACATCTGGCATCTTAATGTTGACAAGATCATTAAGAGACAGAGTCCTCAATAGATTATGCTCATTTCCTGATTAAGGCTGATGATAGTAATGGTAATTAGGACAATTAATAGCATTCATTCAGAATGTGTGAACTTTCATTTATGTGATATATGTGCAGTATTTAATGTGCAAGAAGATACATGTGCAGTCATAGTTCATGTATACTTACTTTATTTCATTTGTCTTCAATGTCTTCAAACATGCCTTATCATTTAAATCCCATATACAGAAGTTAAATAACACTGCTCCGCTACTTAATGGTGTCATAAAAATCTCATTTATATTTTGCCCCCCAGAGATTTCATACACATTCAACCCTTAATAGTATATGTAAAGCAGACAAACAGGTGTAAAAGAAAGAGAAGATAAAATGTAAACATCTAAACCATCACATTTATCCTTATACTTGAATATATTGTATTTATTTTGCAAATGTGTACATAAATACACACACAGCCAAACTTGTCTCTAATGCCTCTTCTTTTAAACATATTCAATAATGAGTCATTACTATACTGCCAGAATATAATTACATTTTAATGTATTCTCAAGTAATTATAGTAACAAGTCAATAAAGTTGTTTCCGTGTTGTCCAAAAGTGTCTAATGGATCTCTCTGCCTTTGCATCAGCATCCAAGGTCTGACTGAAAGAATGTATCTGGAATTCAAATACTCCACCGCCCCCAGCCCTTTTGTCTGGAGAGTAGTTGAAGCAGAAAGAGCAAGTAGCTTGCGGCCAGCGCTAATGGCTATCCTGAAGTCCTTTTCATTCAACTGTTGAGTGATGCATGACAATTCTGAATTACAGGCAGCTATTCCCACTGCTCCCTGCTCAGTGTGATGAATGGCTCCAATTCTGTTCTGGTGAGGAAGTTAGCATCACTTTCATGCAATACAATCAATGGATCTGAGACAAGAGAGCTTTTCTATTAAATGTTTAACACATGGGATTTTATCAATTTCACACATGTGAACAATGTACAATACAACGTTTATAGTATGTTGTGTTGTATTGTTTAAAATGCGTTTTCTACTGCCTAGAAAGAGCTGATGTAACCTTGTTTCAGGATTCATTTGTAGCCTTTGTGTGAAAACCATCAGCCATCATTCAATCTCATTAGATAGCGATCTGGAAATGATAGCATAATGTAGCAGTTCTGAGAGAGATAATTATCATCATTAAAGGAAAATAACCCCTTAATTACTTTTAGTCACCACTGGTGGTATCACCGTGTGGATAATCAAATAGCTTTTGGGCAATAGCTTTTGATAACATTAACCACTCCAATGACCTGTCACCCCTCATTTGACTAAGCTTACAACTGAATCAGGATATATCCAATAACTGCTTTTGTAATTTTTAGTCTATAAAATAGAGAGAAAAATACGGTTGGAAAAATAAATATAAGCCTATACTGTACGTTCAGGCCTGACATGAGTGTAAGTGAAGGTCTTCCAAATGTCAAAACGCATAATCCTCAGCTCACCTGTTATCTCTCCAGTTTGTCCCCTGTCTGCATGCTTGAGATGTTTTGCAAAGGCCTTGATAACTGGAGAACAGCTGCTGCTCTGAGGGCATTCATGATTCAAGACTTTGGAGATTTCACATTAACAATGTTAGGCTTTCCAGTTGGATATGTTGTTGCTCATGAGATTATACAAAAAAACAATGGTAAAAACAATGGGGAATCATTCTCTACACGTTCCAAGCACCCAGAAACAGATGTTATCAAGCCTAGAGCTCTTCCTACAATGTATCAGGCAGAAAAGTGTTTTCCCAGTGTTTAAAACACAACAAAAAATGTTTTCCCACTTAACTCCTGCAGCTTTAAAAACGTTAAGTGAAACAGCTAGCTGTTTACTAGAACTGACATTCAGGCTGACATCCCTATTTATCTTGTCCTGGCCTCAGTAATAACATTCATGTTTTTCTAATATATTTCACATCGGAAAGCTCTTGCCCAATCCTCTTTTGTATCTCATTTGCCTCCTCTCATTTCTGACTTAATTTCCCTGTACTGCATTACATAACTGTTATTAAAACCCACCATATGGACCTTTAATTGCTTTTGTGACCCATGGTTTCTTACCTGGGAAATCTTGTTTATTACTGGTCTCAGGAGCATTTATGATCTGTCAGTTAGTTATAATGTATGAACATTATTTGAATTGTGTCCAGTCTGGACTGTCACAACAATGCTGGAGGGTAGGAAGACATACTCGCCACATCTTATTAAATGTTTTCTGGCACAGTGGGGGTAAAAGAGGTTAACATTAGGGTGAGTGGAGGTCCAACTATATTTCAGTGGTGTTTATGACATGTGACAACAATAGGTTTAAACTGTTAATCACTGACCTTAAGTTACATCATAAAAGCTTGGGGCTATGGTGACATATACTGCATACTGTATATTGACGATCTGTAAATGTAAAGCCTACAACAGATTGGGTGTCTTATTTAGGGTTTATTTACACTATAAATCTATACCACTGTGGGAGATAAAAGTGAGATGTCCAATACCTCTGCCCAGAAGGCTTAAAAGTTCACATACAGAGATGTTACTGAACTATCAATGACATACACCCCCTCCCTATAATGTCCCCCCTCACCTGTTGACCCTTATACACTGAAGAGCTGCAAAAGCTACCTCAGGGTATAAGACTCTCTTTACAGCGTGTCAGTCAGTCTCAAAACCTATTTTTGTGTTTCCTGATTGATATTTTTGCTCACAGAATAGCAGAACAGCTCAGAACATTTCAAATGAAGCAAACTTGTTAACCTTGGGCAATGGCAGGCCAACTTTATTTTTTTGCAAATAGCTGAAATGCATACAGTAAACACCTATCATTTTTGTGTCATCATGCCTCACACACCCACAATCAATCCCACGCAGAAAACACATAACACACAAACTCGCAGATGAGTCACAGCGGCCGTCAGTGAAAGTGGTGAAGACTGTTCTGCAAACTGCCATGTAATTTAAGAGTCTCTTACATTTTGAATCCAGAAAACCATCACATAAACACATCACAAAACAGAAATTACAGCAGCACTTGCCGCTCTGAGAAAAGTGAGGTGTTGGTTATTAAAAATGATACATGTTCAGCATATGGCTGTCTGAAGGTGTAAATTGATTGCTGGATTCCAGTGCCAGAAAACCCATCAAACATTCAAATATGAGCGATTTTTCAAAAATGAACTGTTGATAGTTTCAATCACTCTCGTAGAAGATCTGTTTTCCGAAATCTAATGTCTCCCTCATTAGGGATACAATATAAAACATGACAGACACAGTGTTGGCACGTTACCAATCTGTGAATCCATGCTATTTCAAGGCGAGAAATCTACTTCAAAAACGCCTGGATGTGGAATATTGCTTCTCTGCACCCTTGTTCTTTTAAGACACTAATGCACCATCAACACCTCTTCCAGATATAATTGTTTCACATTCGAGCCTAGTTTAGTGGGATGAACTGACAAAATCAGAAATAACACATTAGAGCGATGTTTTGAGAGGCAATGAAACAGAATATCTCATCAGTGTAATAATGTGAACAACCGCTGTTCTCGGTGTGGGAATTCTGATGAAGCTTTGTAGTGAATATTTCGCTAACAGTCTGAAGATGTCTCATGCATTAAGAGATGTAAGAGTTTACAGATTATTCTGTGTCTTTAGAGCAGTGGTTCTCAAATGGGGGTACACGGACCCCTAGGGGTACGTCTGAGTACTGCAGGGGGTACGTGAGATTTATTTGATGTTAATGAAAACAAATTTGATAAATATACCAATTTTAGGAAAAGTAACGAAGTTTGAGCAGTGTGGGTTTTATATTCATAGACTAGAGTTACACTATTTCAAAACGCAAAGTATAATAACTGCAGTTGCCTCCCTGTCAGAATGACAAAGATCCTCAGTGAAGCACAAGCCCATGTTTCTCACTACATTGTAAGTACAACTTATTAAAAAGATCAGATCAATGCACTAATGTCGTCTTAGTGTTATTGCATGATGTTAAAATTGGTTGGCCATGAATTTAGTGATGGATTGTCAACATTTGAAATGTAGTGTTTCTCAGTTACAATGTTGTTGTTTTAATAAATCAGACACTGATGGTGCAGCGCTGTACTGTACCTATTTATATAGGCTTTTTTCCCTTAACAAATAGTTTTTGCGCTGATCAGGGGGTACTTGGCTGACTTTTTTTTTCAAAGGGGGTACATTATTGAAAAAAGTTTGAGAATCACTGCTTTAGAGAACCTTTGACAGTAGTACTTAAAAGGCCTATAAAGTACCTATAATATGACACTGTCACAAACATACCATATAATCTTTAAATTAGTATGGTGAAGCGTTGAGTGAAACAATCGCTCTTTTCAATATCAATAAAATATAATTTATCATATCTGTACGGGTTGAGTCTGCTGTCTCTACCACAACAGTTCATGTTTAATTATTTAAGACATTAATCATATGCTAACACCTTAAGAGGATATTAAATAAATATTACCATAACAGCTTTTTGCAAGCCTCTGTAACAAAAGCTGTGCCAGCAGAAAAGTGTGTCAAGTATAACCTCCTTGTTTTGTTTGGGCAACAATCTCTTTTTTTTAACATCAGATATGGATAATCCTGAACAGTATGCTATTAAGTCTACAAGTTATTAATTCCAAGCAAAATTATCATTTTAATAGAGTTCAGCTTTGTTATAGAATGATTCTGCTGTTTTTGCATTCATGCTTAATTAGTATTTATTATGCCGGTTTAAGTATAATTAACAAGAAAAAACAACAACTCAAAAGTAGTGCTGCACGATCAATTAGCCAGCATAAACTTAGGATATATAAACTTTGGACATACTGTTTCCCTTCAGATTTCTCTCCAGAATGCGTATGCTCAGGTAAATGTGATGTGTTATGTGTGGAGTTGCTGGGTGTCAATGCCAAGCTGAAAATCATTCAAACTGAATGATGAAGTACAGCTGAAAACAGTAATTAAATGTGATATCAGTAAATATATGCCTGATCTTCATTGATACTCTCATTTGAGGTTCTCTGTATGCAATTGACATATGTCTGTTCCTCAAAGCCCATGTTTATAATATATAACTATTATCCTTCTATAACACATTTCAAGTGAAATGATACTCTCTCCATTGTAAAAGGGACAAATCCCCACACACTGATTTCCTTTTCATTGCTTACTCACCATGTTGGCCTGGGGAAGGTGTCGACAACTCATGTCTCCTCTGATAAACATGGCGTCCCCTGCCACTATTTTCCACCTGTCAGTGTGGAGTCTCACCAGGAGAGACAAACACATGTGGAGTTTGTGTCTGACATGAAATAAGCAAACAAAGACCTCAAGTAGTGAGACAAGCTGTAAGGACGATTCCAAGCTGCCAGTTTCCAGCTGTTCTTATCTGTAATCACATAAAGACCTCAATGTTTGCTGTATCATTAAATAAGATAATTGCCATCTTTCATAAATGTGTCTATGAATTTCTCAATATCCCACTCTCCATTTCTCATCTCTCCCATCTTTACACCCTTGGTGCCGCCTCATCCTGATTAAAATGCACATGCTGACCTCCGCGCCTTACTCTCTTCTTCTCTCCCTAATTTATGCCTTCATTTTCACCCTCTCACCACATCTCCCTCCCACCACCTCTCCTTCTTTGCCTGTCTCTCTTTTCCTGCAGTGTCCTGAGGGGTTGAGGCCAATGAAGGATGGCTCAGGTTGCTATGACTACTCTAGGGGCATTGACTGCACCGATGGCTTCAACGGAGGCTGTGAACAGCTGTGTCGCCAGCAGCTCGTGCCCCTTGAAGATGACCCTAGCTCAAGCAACATGCTCATGTTTTGCGGGTGAGAATAACTAACAGCGGAAAAACAAAATGAAAGGTTTCTGCCGGCTCATGGAATCGTATTTGTGAGTGATATTTCAATCAGACTCTTCCTCAGGCAAATAACCACACGAAGGAAATGAGATATGCAAATGAAGTGTTTAATCAGCAAATACAAATGTGATGAAATACATTTGCCCAAGATGTTATATAAACATTGTTTTTTATATAATAACTTATCCTATTAATGTTTTACAATGTCAATTAGTCAACCCTGTAGTATTACCTGGTTAACTGATGGCTTTTACAAATACTTTTAGAATCTACAATTGAGAAGCTTGGATTTTTCTATGCGGCTTAAAAGTAAAAAAAGACGTCTGAAAAATAATAATAATAATAATAATAATACACTTTATTTGCATAGCACCTTTCATGCACAAAGCAGCCTAAAGTGCTTTACAGAAAACATAACAACAATATTAAAATAATTCTAAAAATGAATACAGAATAAGATAAAACATCTACAGTGATAATATTTTTTAAATAAAACAATTTTAAAAATAAAATGTAAATAAAATACAGTAAAACATGGACAATGATACTAGTGACAATTGAAAGTTAACCCAAATTAAAAAGATATGTTTTTAATTAGCTTTTAAACGTGAGGGAGTTTGCTGTTCTAAGATCAATTTTTCCAAGATGAAAAATTGAGTGCTGAATCATTCTTATATTTTGCACATCAGTCAGCCAAACAGTTAAAACGCCCTCTTCCTCACCCTACACATGTTCCACTGTGATGATACACTGTATGAGGGCTAGGAAAAGCTTTTTTGCACAACTTCTTTAGGACTAAATTGGTTCACGTGGGATAGTAATCCCTAGGGATCTGCCACAGTTATACCGTGGCAATGATGGCCCAGGAAGCTGATCAACAGCGGTGTCACACTGTGGCATCCCCACAGTTTATGCTTTTTCCTAATGTGTGGCAAGAAATCATTTCTCACACCATTATCGCAACACTACCTTCTACCAGTAATACGCCAAGAAGGATGGATCAAGCTGTTTGTGCCATGCTTGTCAGTGGGATTTCACGGCAGAAATGTTGTTAGCACCACTGCAGCACATTTTCTATTTCATTACTTCTGTCACTTATGAGGGGATTTATACTTCTAATAGTAAAACTGTAGTGTAGGAAAATCCAAGAGGAGTTTTGAGATACTGATAACCATGCAGATCTAATAATATTGATCATGCCAGGTCACAACTCACTTAATTTGTACGCCATGTGGGCCCAGTACAGTAATGAGTGAACTATGAAGTATGAAGAAAAATGAAGAAAGTATGTTTTTCTCACTCCACAATGTGAAATGGCATTTATAGTTGTTCTTTAACTTAAGACTAAGTTACACAAAGGGTGAACAAGCCTGCAACAAAATACAATTAGCAGCAATGTACATTTCCCTTAATGCCATCAGCACATTTGATTTGCACTCACTTTAAAGTAAGGGCACCTTTGGAGATGGATTTTTTATTTGTACTATCTTGAATATATTTATGTTCACATTCATTGCATATTATACAAGATATAGACAGCTTTTCCCTCCTCCTCAGGTGTGTTCAGGAGTACAAACTGTCAGGGGAGGGGCGCTCCTGCCTCCTGCTGTCAGACAACTGTGATGGACCAAAGTGCCCCCGGCAGGATGTCCACTTCAATGACACCCTGTTTGGTGAGATGCTGCATGGATACAACAACAAAACCCAGCAAGTCAACTTGGGACAGATATTCCAAATGACCTTCAGGTAACTAGTACACAGTACACACATGTTCACCTACACTAATGCATGCCCATGTTCAGAATGAAGTAATAGATAGTTCTGTTGTTGGCTGATAAAGTGTATATTGTTATAAGCTTTACTTAAATCTGATTCAGTCTCTTGTCTAAATCCTTTTTTTTTTGGCTTTGTCTTCTTTTGCCTTATTGTCTCAACTAAAAAAAGCCATATTTTCTTATTTCCACTAGTGTAGATTACACTGACAATCCTCCGCTGAGACTTGTTGTTTCACATCTTTACTGTTTACATCTTCCTATGTCTCTGAAGACATGAGGAGTAATGGTCGTCTTTTATCAGTTTTGCGTTTCAGGAGAGATAGAAAGGCTTGAGGGCTCAGCGGAGCCGCTCTTAGAATCCGTAGTCAGGGTTTGCCGTTGGGGTGCCGCATCTGTGTTTGCACAGATGTGTGTGTACATACTGCATGTTTGTAAGAGAGAGAGTGAGAAGGGGATGACAGAGAGAGAATTGAGACGTATCCCATTGCAGCTCTCCCTAAACTGTCAGTGCTCTGACAACCTGGCTCACTCTGATAAGTCATATGCTGTTTGTGGTGAAATGCTCCTGTAATCACAGAGAGATGATGAGGGTCTATCTATGCACAAATACAGGCAAACACATACGGATAACTTTCTGTGTGTATTTTATTAGCACACAGACACACACACACACACACACACACACACACACACACACACACACACACACACACACACACACACACACACTATATATATATCTCTCATACACAGTTTCTCAAGAGCCCATGAAATGCCTTTTATTAGTTTTGCCCTATGGGTCACGATGCTTTAGCTTGGCTAAACACTGCGTGATTGTGTGTCTGCTGTAGGTCTTCAAGGTCCTCTGTGTTGTTATTGTTTTGATTCAGGATTTCTAAAGCAAAAGTGGTTCACTGTAAACAACTTACATTGAAAAATTGAACACGTCATAGAGACAAGTTTTCCATTAACTTATCATTAGTAAATGGTGAGTGCACAAAGTAGTACATATACAATAATGAAGTCACCACAATTATTTTGGTATAAAGGTGGTTGTAGCGAAGGGGAACCTGCCAAGAGGAGAGTTAGAGATCCTATGCTGTAGCCTGTGATTTATTGTTGTTTTGTCCAATGTTATCAACCCAAGCTTTAGTTGTTCCTTTTAGAAATGTGTTTTACTGATGATAAAACCTTTTGAGATCCATGTATTTTAGAATTGTACTATAATTCAGAAACAGTCATTTCACATAATTCCTCAAAGTTCCATTCGCTGTGTAATTTGCAGAAAAGAAAGCATGAAAAAATGCCTTCCTTTCAACTTATTGTTAATATGAAGGTCTGCCATGTGAAGTCTTGAGACTTGTACAAATTCTGCATTTTGCTTTGAAGATACATTTGAGATGCTCTATTGATTTATTTGTAGATGGATAATAAACACTGATCATTCTCAGAGAATAAAATATCTGCATGAGACACATAGACTTGTTTTTATACATTTTAGAGACTGTAACCATTTAGCTGAGCATAGAGTGTGTGTAATAAAGAACTGCACACAGTAAGGTGGGACACTTTGTAGCTAGGACTGACATAAAGAGCTGAGCATTTAAGGGGGGATTACTTGCTTTGATCAGCAAAAAGCTGTTAGCTAAAAGGGGCTTAAAATCCATCTTAAGAGAATTTGTACACATGACTGGGACTTCTACAGCCTAATAAGTAAAAAGGAGTAAGAGCCTCTCGTTCCCAAAAGGTTCAAGAGGCTCAACCAGTTGGGGAATTTCCTTTATACAACAAAGGCACAATGTGAGTATCTGAAACCAGGGGAACCCGACAGTCTTCATCCATTAGCCCTGAAGCAAAAGAGAGCCCAGTGGATCTTCTGCCCCCAGACTCCAGCTCTACACACTGGGTTACATCAAACTGCGGCCAGTAAAGGGATTTGCACTCAAGCCAGGGCTCCGAGGGTTATATACACACGACAGGTTTGAACTAGTCAAACAACTTGGCAGCCCCGTAACTCACAAGACAAGCAGTGATCAAAGCGAAGATCACAGCATCTTTATAGGGGTGGAAAAGTGCATACACTGCATGGCACACTGCAAAAATAAATCAGTTAATTCAACTGTTTATTAACAGACACGTTCTGGCTTCTGCGGTTTTCAAGACGTCTTGCCTAAAAAGTCACAGTCAAAGAAGAAATAATAATAATAATAATACATCAGCCAGTAAAACAGAGGGTAATACATCAGTTCAGTTCTATAACTTCTTCCATTTAGTGTTTCACTTTGGTCCAGTCTGTTTGGCGAGGCCTCTGTACATCACCAATATTCCAAATGATGTGATGTTGCAGAAGTAATTATCTTTCTTAATTCATTTACTGTGGCTAAAATGTTGCTCTATTTGAGAACTTGTTTTTTTGTATTTGTTAGACTCCTAATAAAATTGGACTTATAAATGTTTATTTAAATGTTTGCCCTTCTACTGTCTCAATGTAACTGCAGTCAAAGGCACTTAATAAATATCTTATTAGAAGTGCACTACTTCCACCCTCTGAACACATGAATTGGTCAGGTAATGTGTCTATTTATCTTCCTAAGAATGTAAATTGGTGCTAGTACTTTGCATTATTTGTTGTGATGCACTTACACTCTGTCTTTTGTGAGATTTCTGTGAAATGCAGATGACAAACAAAATATTCACTTTCCCCATTTTTTTACACCTGGGCAATTTGCACCTGTTCCTTGGAGCTAGAGACATTTCCATACTAATTGCAAGATGGATACTCACTGTGTCACACTTATCATGTTCCCTACAGTTAGAGGCATACTTCGCTGATTACATGCCGACGACAGGCGAAGTGCACTTCCCCGCTGATGTGCCTCTTTGGAAAAATAACACATGTGTCTGGAGGTGCCGAGTACATCTGAAATGAAATGCAGAAAGCATTTGTGCAAACATACCTACTATTCAGCAGTCATTGTAGGCGAAAGAAAGGAAATTGGGAAGTAAGAAAAGTTACTTTCTGAATCCATTATTCAACTTAATACCATAAAAAAAAAGAACAGAATGTGTTTAGTATGCATCGCCTGTGTGTTTCCATCTTTATATTACAGGCTTGATTAAATGTATTTCACTTAACATTTTGAAAGTGACACTTTTCTCAAGCCATTCATCACTATAAGTCTACCCAGACAAGCTAAGCACACAGGAGTATTATACTTGACTCCCCGTGCCTCTAATTAAACACGTGTAATACTGCATGTCATCCCTCCAAAGGACTCACTCTGCTTATCAAACCCACTGTGTTTTGTCAAAAGAACGATTCCTTTGTCCTCTGAATGACTTGCTCCCATATGGTCCTACATCACACTCAGTAGGTACATACACTATATATTTATAGCAATATTACAGTTTTTATTCTCATCATTTCCCGGCATGAAGTCTTTGATATGCAGATGCAAGCCTTATCCTGCAGCCCTGCACCCCTTCAGTCTCTCACCTCCACGGTCTACCGATTATCTCGCTCTCTATCTGTCTCTCTTTATTTTTCTCCCTCTCTGTTTCTTTCTCACACACATCCTATTGCCTTGCATCAGCAGTTCGAAGTGAAATAGTAGATTATTAAGATGAATAGAATGATTTGAGTCCCAGCATCACAGTTTTTGTCCTAATATGAAACATTACCTGTGATGTATGACTGTATTGCATACATCTGTTGTAAATCAATCTCACTATGCCTCTTGAAGCAGACCAGGGGAATGCATTTTTGCAACTTGCTGTTATGAAATTACAAAATAATGCAATGTTATGCAAGCATAGAGTTACATGTGTTAATGTGAACGTTATGACTCACAACAATTCCATTAGATCGCAATGTCCCTGTTTAAAGATATGAGGTCCACCCAACAGAGAATGTATCTATTGTATATTTATTTTAAAATGTTTCCGTTTAAAGACAACCGTTTGCTAAAAAGAGTACCATTGTATGTATTGTCCTTATTCAGTAATCCTTTGCTCTGTAATAACATATTGCCACTCATGGTTGTCTGTAGATAATGGTCTCACCAGTGCGTTTTGACAATGTCAAATGAATTACCATACAAACGTAAACACATATGGCATGTGCTAAATGGAGTTATAAACAGAGACTAGAGAAAATAGCAGATAGGCAGCAGTAATGATATCACTCACTGGAGAGAGACAAATAACCAGACACAAACAGTGCACTAGTAGTACGTAGCAATTTAAATCATTGAGTGGAGGAACGGATACAAAAGACTGATTCCTTCTAGGACAGGCACATTTGACATTTTAAAGTACCCAAAATAAAGATCCTTTGGAAAACCCACATGCTTTCAACCGTACTTTAATTTCAAAGGGAGACCTGGAACGCCTTGATATTTGAGTAATTACAGTTTACACTATATAACAACAATGAAAACAACAACAGGTTAAAATCCAGCCTAAGGACCTCTGCTGTCATGCCTTTCTTCCTCATCCATTTCTACACTGTCCTCTTTCAAATAAATGCAAAAATGGCACAGACACAAAAGGTAAGGATGACCTGATTCAAAAAGACCAAACAATAATACATCCTGACCTGACCCTAACAGAGAGAGAAAACAAACCCTGACAGCAGAATGATGCAGCATCTAATAAGCAGCAGCAGTAGAAAGAGTAATAATACATATCATCCCTACTGCACATCACTGCTCAGACTCTGTCTCACCTCAGAAAACACATTATGTTCTTGCTATCATCACATGATCGGAGATAAGAGCAAGTCTGCTTGAAACCTTTTGCATATCAAACAACTTGGTAAAGGGACATGAGCCAGGCTACAGAGAGAGTGGAGAGAAACCCCAGCTTGAGTTCTCTAACATACAATTGCCGATATGCCATTATCCCAGAATGAGAAACAAAAACGTTGTTATATGTCCATCCATCCATCTTCTCCCGCTTATCCGTGATCGGGTCGCGGGGGTAGCAGTTCCAGCAGAGAGCCCCAAACTTTCTTTTCCCTGGCGACATCAACCAGCTCTGACTGGGGGATCCCAAGGCGCTCCCAGGCCAGCGAAGAGATATAATCCCTCCACCTGGTCCTAGGTCTACCCCTTGGTCTCTTCCCAGCTGGACGTGCCTGGAACACCTCCCTAGGGAGGCGCCCAGGTGGCATCCTAACTAGGTGCCCGAACCACCTCAACTGGCTCCTTTCGACGCGAAGGAGGAGCGGCTCAACTCCGAGTCCCTCCCTGATGACCGAACTTCTCACCTTATCCCTAAGGGAGACACCAGCCACCCTGCGGAGAAAACCCATCTCGGCCGCTTGTATCCGCGATCTCGTTCTTTCGGTCATGACCCATCCTTCATGACCATAGGTGAGGGTAGGAACGAAAATGGCCCGGAAGACCGAGAGCTTTGCCTTCTGGCTCAGCTCCCTTTTCGTCACAACGGTGCGGTAAAGCGACTGCAGTACCGCTCCCGCTGCTCCGATTCTCCGGCCCATCTCACGCTCCATTGTTCCCTCACTCGAGAACAAGACCCCGAGATACTTGAACTCCTTCACTTGGGGTAAGGACTCATTCCCTACCTGGAGTGGACAGTCCATCGGTTTCCTGCTGAGAACCATGGCCTCAGATTTGGAGGTGCTGATCCTCATCCCAGCCGCTTCACACTCGGTTGCGAACCGATCCAGTGAGTGCTGAAGGTCGCAGACCGATGAAGCCATTAGAACCACATCATCTGCAAAAAGCAGTGGTGCAATCCTTAGTCCACCGAACTGCAGACCCCCTCCCCCATGACTACGCCTCGAAATCCGATCCATGTATATTACAAACAGGATTGGTGACAAAGCGCAG